>NW_004567102.1:63401085-63430299 GCF_000260355.1 Condylura cristata | reverse complement strand
AGACATTTGAAAAATGTTCAACACCACTTATTATAAAAGAAATGCAAATTAAAACCACACAGAGATACCACCTTGCCCTTGTGAGAATGGCCCATGTAAAAAAGAACAGAATTAGTAAGTGTTGACAAGGTTATGGTGAAAAGGAACTCTCATCTTTTGTTGCTGGGGAAGCAAACTGGTATAGCCTCTATGGAAAGCAATATGGAGATGTCTCAACAAAATAAAAATGAAAACAGAATTCAGAGCAAAAGAATATTGGGACCAGTGAAACAAGATTGCAGATACTCTCTGTTACATGATTTCCTATTTACAATGGCAAATGTATTTTTTTATTTACCATGGCTTTTATCAATAGAGTATGTAAGATGTAATGTTACATGAGCCCCAAAGTTAGTTCATCAGAGACTCTCCAACTCCTCTCTCCAACTCCTCTCTTACCATGAAAGGAACATTCATTTAAAAAAAAAAAGATTTACTTTATTTATGTATGCAAACAGAACTGGGGTAAAGGGTACAGGTGCAGAGACAGTGGGAGGATTCACCAGAGACTGAGTGTAGAGCAGAACAGGCAGATTGATGAAGTACACTGCTGAGGGGAGCAGTGGGTGGGAGAGGGGAGTCTGCTGTGCCATGTGGGTCACCTCCCTGGCTGGGAATCTAACTGTGTTGCAGTGGCTGCTGATAGCTCTGTAGTGCTATGTTTTAACCCACTGCACCACCAGGGAGGGCCTGGAACATTCATTCTTAAAGCACTAAGCTGACATGGGAAATTTAATTACTTTGGAAACATCATTCTGAGAAGCCACATGTGAGCACTTGTGTTGACAGTCCTATGTATGAACCTGAACGTCAGCCATTCCATGTCAGATACCAGACATATGAAGAAGCCATCTTGAGAGGGTGAAGCCTAGTCCCAGCTACCCCAACTCTGCCACTGAGGTCAACTCCTAGTTCTCCAGCTGAGATCCAAAAACATGGGAGAGAGAAGAGAATTCCTTTCTGTGACTTTCTGATCCTCAGAAACTGAGAGCATAGTAAAAATGGCTTTTCCTCTATTAAGTTTTGCGTGAGCTTGCCACTCAAGTCTCTAGCCAGAATAAGCATTATTAGTCATTTACAAATTATTCATGCATTTAACATTTATCAGGGGCCTAATGAGGCAAGACATCACACTAGCTTTAGTTCAGGTTGGACGAATTTCTGTGGAGATCAGGTTTTGTTGAAAGTTGGGTAGTGAAAGCACCGATCAAGAAGTTTAATGAGGATGCTGGGCATGGCTGGGGTTAAGGGCAGTGCAGAATGAGGACAGGGAGGACACATGGTCAGTGCTATGGCTTCAGATATTTTCCTCCTGGACTCAGTCTACCTATACAAGTTGGTCCGAGTCCAGAAAGGTGACTTGAAACACAGAGACACTGTGACTTCACCTAAGGTGTGACCCAGTTACACAGGATACCAAGCTTCATTCAGGTCATCTCTAGATGACAAAGATAGTTCATTAGTTTAGCACCTTTATTCATAATGGCCATGGATATAAGTTAATGTATCATAATTGTGTGATATGAAAAAACTTATCCTATATCATTTTTATAAATAAGTGTGAATAGTCAGATATAGTCAAAGATCTTTCCAGCATTCACACTATCGATACATAACTACTTCTCAAAGCTTTGGAAGACTCTTTAGGAAGTGTCTACAGAAGGCAATGTTTAAAGTGAGGAAGACAGGAAAAACCTTTAAGAATACAAAAATAAGCCTCCATAACATTATACATTGTACAAAATGAAGGATGATGTAATGAATATATTATATATATATATGTACATATATTAAAATTATAAAAAAAATAAACCTCTATGAAAATGCATTGGATATTTGCCTCATCCAGACGTAGGTATTATCTTTCCTTCCAAAATTCTTTATCTGGCCATACAATGCTCCATATGTACTGTGATCCTTTCATTTTTAAAAAATATATATATTTTTAAAGATTTATTTATTTATGCATACAGAACTGGGGTAAAGGCCAGAGGTGCAGGGGCAGTGAAAGGACTCACCAGAGACAGAGTGGGGAACAGAACAGGCCGACTAAGTACACTGCTGAACAGAGCAGTGGGCTGTTCAGGAGAGGACTAGGGTGAGAACATTTTGAGGACGCCACTGTCAGGGGCATAACTTCTATCTGCATGGCAGCATCTGTGTGTACACATCTGCTCCTGTATTTCTTAATTTATCACATTTTCCAACTTTCAGAAATTCATCAAGATTAATGGTTTGTATATGTCTCTGCCTGACTTGAAAACTGCTATAAATTTATTACCTTGGGTACTTTTAAATTTTATTTTAATGGAATTTGTAGAAGGAGACGAGCTACATGTATGTTCAACCTGTCATCCTGAACCAAAAGCCTCACTCCTCAGTCTCAAAGCCCTGTCCCCTGACCTGAGAGGGACAATAGCTGGTTTTAAGATAATCTTTCTACTATGCCATACCTTTTCCCAATTATTTTTCACAAATCTACATTAATGAATTATTTGCTCACATTCATGTGAGTTCACCTAAGACTCCACTGACTTAAAATTCTTATATAACCCATTTTCTAGTAATGCAATATAACTTCACATAATTCTGTATTCCAAAAACTGGAAACCAAAAAACTTGACAAAGAACCACACCCGTTTCCAGTTTCCAATTATAACATAGCACAGTAATTCTATTTCTAATTTCAGTTGCTATAATCAAACTTCTGTTATATCAAGTTTTTTTGAAGCTAAAATACTCAAAGCAGAAGTTTTCACTTACCTAATTGGCTACCAATGCAAGTGCAGATTCAATCCATCTGTCCCTAAGTGGATCTGTGTATCTCTGCCAGTCTGCCCTTTGTTTTGGCTTTAAATTACCTCTTTTAAGCCTGATTTCTATGGAAGAAAAGCTAAAAACAGTCACTCATCTAGTTTGAACATTTCAACTATAATAATTTTTGATACTGGACTTAAATTCTATCCAATTCTGCCATAATGAGGAAAAGCTTCAAATTAATTTATGCTCCCAACCACAATGGACTTTGTAGTTGCTTAAAACACACACACACACACACACACACACACACACACACACACACCTTTGTCCACACAGTACAACTAAAAAAGTGGTCTGTTCTACACAGTGGCAGCACTTGCTCCAGCTCTAATCATTAATGGGTCTAGTAAACATACCCCCCACTCAAGGACACTTAGAACTATTACTTACACATTTTTCCAATGAAGCCATAAAGTTTTTATTAAATTAGAAAAAATAAAGTAGATAAACGGGATTTTCACAAATCTGGAATCATTTCCAATCCAAACCACATCAACTCTTCTCTAGATATTCCAAATGAGCTTCATATGAATAATAATAGCAACAATAAGCAGAAAAGCTAATGTGTGCTGAGTGCTACATACTATTTTAACCTCCTTACATGATGATTTCACTTAATTTTTACAATAACTTTTTGAGTAGTAAAATTGCTGAGCAGTAAAATTTACCCTTTTCACATAAAAAGAATTAAGGCAGAGAAATATTAAGTGCCCTAACCAATTTATTTGCCTACATTATAAAAGGCAGAGCTGAGACATGAACCCAGGCAGTCTGATATCAGAGCCCACATTTTTTAACTTCCAGGCAAGGACATCAAACAAACTTCATCTTGTATGTCAGTGTTGATTGCTTGACAGTGTCTGTGAAGAGCAGGGAGTTGAACACTAAATTCAGGGAAACCTAGTGCTAAAACTGGGCAAGAATGTCACTGTTGTACACACTGGAGCTATGGATCATTACAGGTACTTGCCCTCTTAGGGAAACTATTGACTGTTTACTGACCTGTGTATCTATCAGCAAAATCCATAGAAAATTTAGGTCATGTTAGGTAAGAGACCATCACAACATATCTCAAGCCCTGCCATCAATTTGTCTTTATCTATGTTAAGCATATAACAAAAAACTACTAGGGAATTGAGAGATTGTTTTGCTATATTTTCTTTCTCCCACACAGTGATTGGGTGTTTTTGTTTTTTTTTAAATGAAAGAAGTAGTAGAAGTAAGAAAGGGGAAAGACAAATGTTTAGAAAGCTTCACTTGGATGATTAACTCGATAGTATTCCATTCCAAGGACATTTCAGGAAAAAAATGTAAAAGACTTTAATCTTCATTCTGAAAGCCCAGATAGAGGAAACTTCTGTAGATAACTAAGACTTAAATGTAATGGGATCATATTTCTGTGGTAATCACCCATGCTCCTTTTTTTCTTCTGGTATTCTTGCTTTCCTTTCCCCTAATTTGAATAGCTCATCTGCCTGATGTTCTTTTACTTAGGGTTAACTTAAGGATGGTTTGCCTGGTTTTGGTTAAAGAGATTTTTTTAGATGAAGGTAACCTGACTTCTTTACAGCTTTCCAGGAAAAATGGAGAAAACTGGAAGGGAGGTCTTTCAAGAGCAATGAACTTCCTGGATCCCAGAGAAAGGACTGCATACCCCGCTTCCCAAAGAAGAACCCAGAAGAGACAAAAATATCTGAGCTCTTTTTATGGGGGTACTGAAACAAAAGGTGTTTGACTTCCAAGAAGTCAAGGTAGCACAAGTGATCTGTGCTTACCCTAAGGGTTGTTTGTATATACACAAGTAATCTGTCCCCTTTCCCTTCCCCTCATTCCCTTTTCTTCCCCTCCTTCTCTCCCTACCTGCGCCCCTCCCTTCCTCTTCTAGTCCTTCACTTTGCTCCCCTCCCCCTTTCCTCTCCTAGAAAGCAAAAGGCTCTGTGACACCATAGGCAGCCTCATAGAGATACCAACATTCCAAAATAGAAGAGAGAACCAGAGAGATTCCCCATTACTAGACTGACCCAGAATGCCAGAGAGCACTCACAGCCAAATAAAATATGACTGGAGAGATGAGTTCATCTCAGTAGCAAACTACATGGAATAATAATTCCAATAGGAATGTGGGTACTTCATTTAATATCTCCATGGAAATAGGTCAGTGATTACATGGTCCCCTCCCCAATGTTTTAACCAAAACATTACATATTTTCTTAGATAGATTCTCCATGGAAATGTGAAAGAGGGGAAATCCTAAATTAATGGTATAAATGAATAAATAGTAACCTGAATTATAAATTATTAATATGTTCTTTATAGTCAAATGTGTAGATAGAGCTTCATGCTCACTACATCCATTTTTGCTACCTAAATATGGAATTAGTAGTAATCTATGGCAGTATAATCTTTTATCTCATATTGGTTGCATTAAGTTAAATGCAAAGAATTCAAATCAACTTTGAATATTAAGCAAGTAATCTACAAAGGTAACATTTGATTCCAGATTAGAAATCATTCATTATGAAGAAGTGGAGTTCCTATCATTCAAGGACAATAACATTAAACCAGGCAAGGCAAAGAAAAGTCTTGATGATAAACAATTACATGGGCATGGATAAACAATTAGAAGGGTGTGGAGTTTGTTTAATTCAGCCTTTCTAGTCTATGTGCTCTACCCTATATCATGTCATACTTATGAGCTAATGCAAGCATTTCCTAAGCCTAAACTTCCACATAAGAGAAAGCTTACTTCCTGAGTATAACTGGGTAAGTCCATTTAGAGAAATCCTAACTCAGCTCACAAGTGTCTACTTAAGGAACTGAAGTAATAAATTATTGAATAAAACCCCTATGACATGTGCAAGCACACATGTTCCAGGTGCCAACGCTCACAAAGAGTCATTTACAAACTCTGTCTGCAGAGCCAAAGCAACAAAAAGTAGAACTCAACTGTCAAACATATTTTTAACCAACCAAATTTATGCAGATGAGTACCAATAGCCATGCCAAAGAAAACAACCATCCTTGCCTAGTTGGAAGAGATTGGTTAGAGTTAGTAGAACTCTATTGCATTACATGGTTGCCAGAAAAAAAGAAAAAAGAAAAAAAAGACCAGAATTAAAAATGACTTTGTTAAACTGTAAGAGCAGGGACTCAATTTGGAAAAAAAAATCTCCACTTAACTAAAATAGTCTTTAAAAAATAAAGTAGTATTGAGGCTTTTGACAGTTGGCCTTTTCCAAAGGACACAAGTTCTTAAGGATGCCAAATCCAGATAGCACACTGGACTGCAAAGCAGACAGCTTTGTTGAGACATGGCTTCCATAGCCCTATCTCTATATAGAATCATAAGATAGAGTCTCCTCCTCAGTAGGCCTTGATGTATCCAGTGGAATGGAAAGAACGCCTCACCTGGCTACCTTCTAATTGCTTGTGTCAGAGTGTGATGCTGCCAATGTCTCCCCCAGGTATTCAGACCATGTCCACTTTTTGGAAGCTGGATCCTGTGGAACCTCAATATTTTTTGCAGAATTAATTTTAAGGGTGAAAGAAAGAATTTTATAGGTAAATACAGAGTTTTCATCCACATGTAAATGAAATTCCACCCTACAGTGGAATTTTGTGAAGCTAGGTGTTTATCTCTCCTAGTAGATAAAGATCTAAATGGCACATTCTATTTTGAAATATTTTCAAAAATTGTGTCTTGGAACTTTAATGAGGGTATGTGGAGCCAATGTCTTAAGACTTGAGTGTCTGACAGGGCAGTTGATAAATAAGAGAACTGGAAACTAATATGCCATTTGGTATTTGATATCAGATTACCTGAGCTATCTTTCTAATACAAGAGTAGATCATGGCCACATATGGAAGAAGAGGTCCACTGGAAAATAAGGTGACAGTGCTAGAAAAGTGTCTTTAACCTACTGAGTGCTGCTAACTAACCCTTCTTCAGCCAGAACTTCAGGGAATAAATTCTGTGTCCTGATGACACATCTGAAAGAAGCACTACACTTGACTGGGTCTGCACAACATCTGGTGACATGAAAATGAAGATTTCCAGAAAATTGAAGGAGACAGCATCCTAGAAGATAGTTTTCTTAAAATGACCACACCAGACCTATGCACATATTTCTCCTTCTCTCTTTGCCTCATGTTTTCTCATTTCTTCCCTTAAAACAGTGCTCTTGTCTGCACCTCCTAATTTATCACAAGAGGGGAAGATCTCTTGACTGTTTCTGGAATTTTAAACTTAAGACACTTTTCAACTCAGTAAACTATCATTTGGCTTATGAACTAAAAGAGTTTTGAATAACTATGTAGCCCATTGATCCTTCACATGTTAATACAAAGCTATTTTTATGATAACAATATTGCCTATTGAGCATAAATAAATAAGTACTTCTAGAAAAATAGAACATTATTTACATAAGATTTAAAGGCAAGATATTCTGGCTATAGCTAGTGACCTTTTTTCTTTTAGTCAACTGACCTTTCAGTTTTGGATTTTGGTTTAACACCGTCATACAATCTGGCTAATCTATCACAGTTTTTGTCTTTTGTGTGATTATTGTTAATTTCTGCTTTTGTGCCTACAAAATCTTGTAAAAACAGCATGCTTTGAAAAGGTGATGGTGAACCAGTGCTTCAATATGATCTCCACAGTTTACAACTCTGTTAAGACATAGAGTTTATACATGGTTCCCAGGAAGATTCTCTGGCACCAAGGAACAAGAGCCCATTGATTCTGGTGTATATACAACTGTTAATAAAGATGCTTTCAGAGAAAGATCCCAATAAAAGGGGAAATGTCAACATCATCTTCAGAACCCTACTTAAATGAAGCTGGGAGACTAGAAAGATACACACAGGTCAGGAAACTACAGAATCCACAGTGTCTTGTATTCTCCTGCTGTTTCCTTTTCCTGTGGAACTAACAGGGTCATACAGGTAAAGAGTCGAAAGAGAAACCAGACGTGTACATGATTTATGCAATGAATGCATTCTCTCCATCAATTTCTCCTGTTGGTTCTAAGTAAATTTTGCCTGTAACTTCAAAAAAAGTCAGTGTCTTTAAGAGTAAACAATTGTCATAACATAAGCATTAAAGGTAAAATGACAATGAAGGATAATATAATATTGATTTTGATTTATATCTCTTTGCTTATAACACTATATGAAAGGTTTTATTATTGTCCATATGGCTTAGGACACATGATCTCTTCTGGAAACTATACACCTTTCTTTACTCTATAAAAGAAATAAGAAGTTGCATTTTATGACTATATCGTAACAAAGAATAAATATAATCCAGGCTGAATTGATTCCTATTACCCATTATTATGCATTTTGCTGTGATTTTAAAAGAAATTTAAATTAAATTTTTTATGGGATCTTAAAAGCATGGTGGTTCTAGACCTCATGCCCTCTGCTTAATGAACATCTGTGATGTTATAGATAGATAATGTGATAGATAATGCTAGTTAAACCCCTAGTCACACCTTTTTCTAGAATTATGAAATCACAAATTTTTAGACAAGTAAATTTATTTAAAGGCTGTAGTTCCAGCCTCCTTTGCAGCTATATGGGACCAGATATCAAGGTCAGGTGATGGAATGTGAGTAGAGTACTGGGCCCAACTGCCATGTGTGTTCCCTTTGTCACAGTTAGGATTCGGGAGTTGTAGTGAGTCATGTGGATGCTGTTCGTAGGGATAAACAGTATGGATCCTGGTAAAGCAAGACAGAAGGAGCCTCAGTCTCTGACATTATGTGGAGCCCTTATGATTTCCCACTGAAGCACCATAAAGACAACCGCGATTTTATAAAAATGAGAAATAAAATTCTATTTAATTTAACTCACTATTTTGGGTCTTAGTTGCATACAGTCAAATCTATACCCAAAGAAATAGAATTTCCTTGTACAATAGGGAAACTGAAGCAGACACAAGATTTTCTCAATGTGATTTAGTACAAACTAAAGCATGGCTAAGTTTAGCTCCAATGTATCCATGTTCAAAACCTATGCTCTCTTCAGTGATTCCCACATTTTCTGCTGCCTTCAGAGAAACAAAAAGCATGGAGAACAAAGCAATTATGAGGGAAAGACGAGGAGCATAAACTTTATAAAGCAATAAGTGTCATCAAAAGAGAACCCAAATACAAAGCAAATGGAAAGAAAAACGAAACATATTCAATGTGGACTTTTGCCAGCACCACATGACATGACATTTTGAATTATGACTACTTACAGGAAATATTAGAAACCTTCCAAGAAAGGATAGTTTACATAAATGATGGGTCAAGTTCATTTTGCTTATTTGTTAGCTCTGACTATAAGTTTACATATTGTTCTTCAACTCTGATAATGGCTGAATTCTACTAACACAAAGCGTTACACTGAGGTAAGTGTCTAAAATGTATCTGGAAAAAGCATTTTTCAGAGAAATAGTGGGCCAGTTGTTTCCTTTTAACGCTCAGGTGTAAGTTTGTCCCCTCTGAGCTTTTTCCTTCTGTCACAGCCATCAGGACAAACCAGGCCTTCTGCCTAGTTACCACTGTTCTTTGGATACACTAAAGTCTACTGACTGTTTGAATTTCAGTTTTTAGAGATTAAGATATATCATATACACAGCCAAATCTTGAACCCTTATTTTTATGTAGCCAGAAAGAAATTAAAGCTTTCTACTGTTCCATTGATGTCATGTATATTTAAAAGGGAGTCTTTCAATGAGTCTGAAATTTTTCTTCCATTTATTGTCCATTAGGGTAAAAAAGTGAAAAAGCATGGGCATCACTTGCTTACTGGGATTCTCTCACTTTTTCATGAGAGTCTGGGTTGCTTTAGAAATCTTAAAACGTCAAGCTTCTCCCTCACAAGTATATATGGACTATGCAGTATTCAATTATATTTACTGCATGCATCCTTCAAAAATAAACATTTCAAAACTTCACTTCTTTTTTTCATTTTAGATTCAGCAATGGAAGTATCTCTAGAATACTTACCTTGTGAGTAAGTACTTTTATTTTTAAGGTCAAAACTAATTCACAAAGATAGTAAAGCACTAAATGGAGTCATATCATTCTCATTTTGTCCCAAATGCTGTTGTAGCCAGAGCCAGAGCTAGACAATGAAAGAGAGGTGAGATACTCAGCTCTTCTTTCTGACATTAGTGAAAGACAATGTGTGATGGTGCAGGAAAAAAATTACAATTATAATTTTTCACTCTAAGCCATAAGAAAGTAACTAAGCTTTTTTGCATGGACCTGTAACACTGGCCCCATCCTCTGCCACATGCAATGAACAAGATATCTGCCACTGAGAAGGGCTAGTTTCAGAACACATCAGGGCCAACAGCAATATATTTTCTTTTGTATGTCCCCAGTGTATTCTATTATAGCATAGGTTTGGGTTGCATTTTTTTTTATCCAGGTAAGTGAGCAATCTAATGATTTGAATATAAGTGAGTTTAAACTCACAAAATGCAGGTAGATGAAAAGGTTCCTGCAAATAAACCATGGGGTGAAAAATGGTAGGAACTTAAGTACAAGCACATATGACCAGAAAACTAGCAAAGGTAATAGATTAGCTCCTAACATAATTTTTTAACAGTCACACTATATATTATATATTATATATTATATATTATATATTATATATTATATATTATATATTATATATTATATATTATATATTATATATATTACATATCTTCTAGTCACATATGAAAAGCCATTAGCCTGAAAACTTCAAAATTATCAAGAACACCATTTGAAATATATGTTTACTTACACTACTTTTAACAATGAACAGCAATAATTTTTACCAATAACCCTCCTAGCAAGAGCATATTAAAGTATAACATAAGCGATTAACTGATTAGAAGACAGTTTTAGTGTGAACATTTAAAATATAGCATAATCATTTTTCATCAATATATAATACCATGTTATTCTCAAAGTAGCAATGTATAATATATTTCTAAATTTTATGATAAATACTTAGGATCTACTTTGGTGGTTCCTTGATTAATAGTGACAGTCACATGCCATTGAAGAACTTTCTCATCCTAGTAAATATGGCTGATCTAATTTATAGAAATGAATATATTAACAAGCTACAAGGCATTCCTTTATAACAAACATGTGGCAGATGCAAAGAAAGTATAGTTGAAGCTTTGACACATTAAGCCTCAGAGCAATTATGAAGTATGGGAGGTTTGCTATAAGTTGTATGAATATTATAATGTGCCCTTATGTCTCATTTGTGGTACCTGGTATCTGTCAGATTTGATTTAAATGTAATATACAAAGAACCACATTTTTTAGCCATCGTCAAAGTAAAGATAAAACAGATAAGGTAAATCCTCAATAGACATAGAATTCTCTAATAAAACAATGCTTCATACAACTGTAAGGTATAACCATTGCTAGAGTCACTGTCTTTATTAAACTATCAGGAAAAAATTCAAGGTTAAGCTTACAGAGACAACATCAGACAAGAGAGTTCTTGCATTGTCCAGGTCGAGTTTGGTAACAAAGAAGGTAAAGTTAAAACAAAACCCTTATATCTATAGGATGTCAGTAGTATAACTGGCATTATAGAAAGAAAGATTAAAACTAGTAGAATTTTGAGACTATTCTGAATGAGGTGAGAATGATCAGGAAAATTTTTTGTATGTCAGTATTTCACTGGTCAGCTCATGGCAAAGTTCTTTAACGAGTTATTGAAATAAAAGGTAGAATACATTTCACTTAAATATGTAAAATTTCACAACTTTTTTCAGTGTGGTTTCAATGACTTCATTTCAGTGTGGTTTCAATGACTTTTCATTTCAAAAGTTTATGTATAAACATATAAAAGGTTTTATATAAACATATAATCTGTTGTATTTAAATTTGATGTTTCATCAGTGACTCCGGATGACGGCTTTTCAAAAGTAAATTCTTCAGTGGAAACAACATTTTGAAGAGGATTTTTTTGATATTTCTATTCATAATATTTTATTATATATATGCATATACATGAATATGTATATATACATACACACATATACATACACATCCTGTATTTTTCATTGATTTATTTTTGTCAGACTGGAAATTGTCCAATCCACTTAAAATACTTCCAAAGAATGATTAATAAGTTTTGAATTCCTGTTTAAAACATTTAAATACAACATGTTTTATTTGTTTATAAGAACATATTACTATCAGAGAATCGATAGAAATGCTCCAGATTTCACTGAGAGCTTATAGAAGAATGCTACTTAAAACCTGATTGATTGGATTGGGAAACCAGTCAAAATTTACTTTCTCTGTATGTACTCTCCGACCTTTGTGAAGTATCTTTTTCTCCTACAATAGCCACTAGATCTACCAAATCTGGAAGACTTTACAAGAACCACAAGTAACTTGAACATAGAAACAGATCATGGAGGAATCACAGCACAACAAAGAGTTAAACCAAGAGTTTACAAATGTTAATGAAAAGAAGATGATAGGAACCACGGGAAACCCAGACCTGTGCAAGTCCCTTTAACTGTCAGTGCCCAGATGCTTGTGAAGCTCTGAGGAAGGGCTTGCCTTGGTTTATTGGAAATCATTAAAATGGTGCGCTCTCCCCAGCTGATATTAATAAGGCCACACCATTCTGGCTGCCCGCAGCGCCTCTGTAATTCACGACTGCCCCTAATTATCTGTGGGCGATCTGCAGGCCTCTGGAGGGGGTTCTACACCGGCAGGCGCTTAATGAACAGACCGGCTTATAAACACAGACTCTCCCACATGAACACCTGAGGAGGATCACAAGTGACAGCTGTTTAAATTTTCAGGGAAATTAATGACCCCTAAAGAGTCAGCGCTTATCAGGCTTGGGGTAGGTTTGATAGAGGGGAGTCAGCACGGGGCAAATTGTTTGTAAATGTCCATAAGTGCCTCCTTCTATGGCTGCATCGCGGAAACTTTTATTGACACGGTCTCTCCTATTAATGCTTGTGTTGGCAGAGACTCTCGGTTCAATCTGTTCCTGATATTGGGCTCCTATGGCCTCTAATGAGCATCTCCCCATTCTCAGATCATAAGCCATTTAAAACGATCAGGGCTGTGGTTGGCATCCTGACACGTACATTGTTTTGGTCCAGGAGGCATTTGTAATGCATCAGCCGGGCCCAGAGCTGGGCCCCACAGAGGGACTGGGGAATAGGCTGAGCACACTGCTGGCTCTCCAGGGAAGACAGCAGGAACAGGTAATTAAGTGCAGATTGGCCAAGGGGCCAGAAGTGACTTTAAAAAAAGAAAGAAAGAAAGAAAGAAAACACATATCTGGAGAGAAACAACAGATGGCAAAACTCGCCACCCTCTTCTCCCACTCGTACCCCGCCCCTGCTCTGTTTTATAGCTTTTATGTGTCTTTACAACAGGACACACTACCTAGTTCTAAGTTGTCTTTACATTTCACATACACCAGGATCACTTAACAGGAAGTGGTCTCATTTGGAAGGGAGCTTTGTGGAATCTCCTGTCATGTGAAAGGATACATAATACACAGTGAGAAACAGAGACAGAGACAGACACAGGAGAGATGCTTTGGTCTGTAAATGTGTTAAATTTATGTCTAAGGGCAAAATTTGGCAACATAGAATTTACAAAGTCATTTTTTTTTTTAATCTGTAAACCTCATTTATATGATAATGGGTAGAAATGGACTACATTAAAAGAATAGAGTGTGGCCCTCCCTGGTGGCGCAGCGGGTTAAAGCACAGCACTGAGAAACCAAAACCACTTCTGCATGAGTTCGATTCCCGCCTGCCCCGGAGGTGACCACATGGCGTGGCAGACCTCTCCTGACCCGCCCGCTGCTCCCCTCAGCAGTGTACTTCATTGATCTGCCTGTTCTGTTCCCCACTCTGTCTCTGGTGAAGCCTCTCGCCGCCCCTGAGCCTCTGGCCTGTACCCCAGTTCTGTATGCACAAATAAATAAATCTTTAAAAAAAAAAAAAAGAATAGAGTGCATAAGAGATGGCTAGAATATTAGCTACGACTATGGACTTCCTAAAGAAATGTCTTCATTTCAGCCCAATTCAGGAAGGGAAACTAGGTAGAGCAGCAACTGGCTTCACTGCCCTCCTTTGGGAGCAAAAGTAAAGACAGAACATGATGAATCGTTTGTTCCTAGAATTTCCAGAAATGTCAAGGTCCCAATGTGGACAAAAAGGAATAACAGAGTTCTGGGTTGGGGAGGGGGAGGTTAAACTTCCCAGATTCAAACCCTGGCTTCTTCACTTTCAAATAAGTTGCTCCTCCCTATGCCTGTTTAAAATGGAAATAAGAAATATACTAGAACAAAGTTTTGTCTGGCCACTAGTATTTCTAATTCCCTTCCCACAAATCACCTAGTATGATTATACCTCTCTGTCCCCTGATAATTAGACATAGTCAGGTGACTTGCTTCACTCAGATGTGTCACTTCTGGACAGGAGCATTTAAAAGCAGTAATGTGATTCTCCATTATCTATCTTCTTTGATGCATAATTGTGGATGTGTCTGAACCACCCTGATAAAGCTTTCCATATGCTAACCACAACTGTACATGAAAAATAAGCAAATTAAAAAAAAAAAAAAAAAAACATGGTTGAGTTCATCTTATAACCACTGGAAAGCATTGCCTAATTTATCCTATATTACAAAGTAGAAAGATCCTACCCATTTGTACTTTTGTAAAGATAAACTAAGCATAAATCACTTAGAAAAACATATAGAGGGCCCTCCCTGGTAGCACAGTGGGTTAAAGCACAGCACTACGAAGCTAGCTGCAGCTGCTTCATCACAAGTTCAATCCTCCGCTAAGGAGATGACCCACATGGCATGGCAGACCTCTCCTGTCCTGCCCACTGCTTCCCTCAGCAGTGTATTTCAGTCAATCAACCTGTTCTGTTCCCCACTCTGTCTCTGGTGCATCCTCTCACCACCCTGCACAGCTGGCCTGTATCCCAGTTCTGTATGCATAAATAAATAAGTCTTAAAAGAAAAAACATAGAATGTCATCGATGCTTCATTTATTCATTATTCAACAAATATTTACTGAGCAAATATTTTGCAAAATCCTGTGCTGGGTGAAGAGAATAGAAAATTAATAAAAATAAAAACTGTTCACATGATAATGGTTAATCAGATAAGGGGAAAAGCAGCTATTGATTAAATAATGGTGCCAATATAAAACTGCAACTTTGCAGACTGGAATTGTTAAAGGGCAGAGAATACAAGACAGTATATGAGATAATTGATCGAGGTAGACAAGTCAGCAAAGGTTTCCTTAAGGAAGTGTTGATTTAGCTTAGATCTAGAGGTTACAAAGTGGTGTTAATTAGGTGATTGGAAAGACTCTTACTTGTGGAATGTACTTACATGCAAATATCTTCTGTGGAAAGGTATGTGGCTCCTACAAGAGATGAAAAGTTTGCAGTTAGAATGGTGACTCGGGGAAGAAGCACAAGATTAGGATAGACCATTAGGGAGAAGTCAGGCTTTGCAGAGTAGTAAAAATTTGGGCCTCAATCTAAAGAATAATGGAGAGCTAGTGAATATGGAAGTGCAAGACCATTGCATGTCAAGACAGCCATTCAGCCCAAAGAGTAGAGGGTGGATGATGAAGGTTATCAAGGGCCATGGTGGATGCAGATCTTAACCAGTGAAGAGATCATTGTTAGAGTAAGCAGTAGCTAATGATAGTTTGTTACAAAACAGTGATGATAGAGATGAAAAATACATCAGCTGCCTCTTTAAAATATATCTATCTATGGATACCCAATAGCTATCTGTTGCTCATTGGTAGAAAACCATAATCTTCCTTTGCTTTGAGTCCAATCTCTATGACATCACAACTATATGATTAAGTAAATTGCCCCTCTGAATCTCCATTTTACCCGTTAAATACATGTAAGAATGCCTAAGAAATAATGCTATTATGACAATCTAAAGGAAAACAGATGTAATATGCCCCATAGTGTACAGCAAGAATTCTCAGTGCTTGGTCCATGTTCTTCCATTGCATTTAGTTCTTTCATGAGCAGTTTTATCCTATCTTCAAACATATAGCTACCTTTTTTTTTTTTTTCAAATAGGACATCTGTCTTTGTTTGCATCATATACACTTGTTTCCATATGAATCACTCTATTTTCATTAAGAGCCAACTTGCTTGCTGACTCTGGATTAGATGTTATCAGTCTTTATTAAAATTCCATTCATCTGAAATGTATTATACATTTCCACTCATAATTATTGTTCCCTTTTTGAGATTTCTCACCTAAAAGCAGTAGAAGTTGAGATGGGAAGAGTACTCCCAAGAAAGGTATATGAGAAGATCCAAAATGTGAATGAGAGTAGTAGGTGTGGTTTAAAAAGCCTTTTAGGTCATCAGCTCCCAAGTGAGGGTTGTTTCCTCTCCTTTTCCTCTTCCTCAATGAGATTCCCAGATACACCAACCATTATGCACATATTACTGAGAGTAAACTCTGGAGTCTGTTTCTCTGTAACAAATCACCACTAACCAACCCTCCTTTGTTTCTGTTAAAATTGGTCTAAGCTGCTTTACTTTTCTATATTCAGTCTTCAAGAGAGCTGAACTCACTTACTTGTTGAAGCAAACAGATTTATAGTTCTTTATTCTAGTTAATGTCTTTAGTTGAGTTTAGTGTTTATTTTATGCATTTTGTATTCAAATTGTTCACCTTCAAGTTTGTGACAATAACTATAATTACTACATTTTTTTTTTCAGAATTTGGTATCATTTACTAATGTAATGCACTTGCTGGTAAACAAAAACACATGTTGCTGGTTTTTCATTTCTGGTTATTACTTGCAAATTCATTTTACACACACTGTCCATAGAATGGCCATGAGATACAGTGGCCTCCATGAGACACTGCTTTACATTACTGTTCTAAAAAAAAAATGTATTTGATACTTAAGAAACTTTTTTCAGCTAGTGAGCTGACTACCAACTTAAGACAATTTACCAAAAAGAGGTATTTATTGACTCATGAAATCTGAGCTCAGAAATTTGAAAGAGCCAAAGGGAAGCAGAAAACTCAGTTCTCCGGTGACTAGAAACTATTAACTTGCTGCTCTTGCTCTGCCCCTTCTCTCTTCTATCCATCTCTCCCTCTGCTTCTCTGCTTTGAGTAGCTTTTTGTCTACCACCAGAATAAGAAGTGCTGACTTCCTCATTCAATTCCTGCCAACTCCGTAGCTCAAATACGATGCACTTTCCATGCGGATACAGCTAGAACAATACCTAGAAGGTCTCTGATTGGCTCAGCGTGGATCACGTCCCCTCCCCTGCTTTCCACTGGGGAAAACAGCATTAAAATTGTCATGAGTTCACCCTTGTGGACACGGCAGAATGCCACAGAAGGAACCCCACCAGAATTACTTCACTGGAGTGAAGTATTTCTCAAAGGAAGGAAGAATTACACTGTATGAGCAACATTATGTCCACCAAAGATATTAAACAGCATAGCTGTGGAAGTTAACTTTAAATTATGCAGCATGAGGTCTTCACCTTTTCCTGCCAAGAAGAAAAGGATACAGGAGACTTGGCTAAAGGATTCTGTTTGAATTTACATTTTATTTCCTCAAGGAAACAATTTCCATTTTGTTATACACAAGCAAAGAGGGTAGGTGTTTTCCAAGTCAAAATACTTGAATTCAAAGTCATGTTAAATTAAGGTGACTTTCCCTTAAAGAAATGAGTAATGGTCAAATATTCACTCACTGACAAGATAATCAGAAACTAAGGCACAAACACCAGCGTACTTTGAAGGAAGCCTAGGCAATGGTGTGGAGACCAAATCCGAGGAGACCAAACGTCCCGAAAATAGTATGAGTACTGAACCAGCAGCACTCAGCAAATAGTTCACTGAAGACTAAAAATCACCTCCTCCTCCTGCAATGAAATGAGCAAATCTATGAAAGTTTGGGAGTATTAAATGATTAGGCACAGTCTTCATGTAATCCTTTGCACATTCGAGACCGACAATATGTTAAGAATAATGTTAGCAAGATAACTAAACAGCTCACAGCTCTCGGACTGTGAGCTAAAGTATTACAAGCTAATCCAGGCTACTCCAAGTGCAGCACACTGGCTGGGAACATTGACATTACCTGGGAGCTTGTTGGAATGCAGAATCTCATCGCCAAGATCCCCAAAGATGTTAAAGTTTGAGAAACACTTACCTAAAATAAACCTATGAAAAAAGTATCAACTCAAAGGCAGTCTAAGTTAATTATGCGAAGCAATCTAGACTAAATGTAAGTGTATTGGCAAACCTTTGACCAGCCTCATTAGGAACAATCAGAGTGGTAGGGTCTACGTTAGACTGCAGGTCTTAAAAGGAAAATTCAAAGTAAAAAAAAAAAAAAAAAAAAAAAATCCTGACAAACAACTTGTATGTGGGAATACCCCTACAAACTGAAACAGGGCCTCTAAGTGACAGTACCTCTGAGTGGGAAGCTCAATTCTTCTGTGTGTGTGTGTATACGTGTTCTCAATATATGCGCACGCATGAGTAGTGTCTCTGTGAGGTTTCTACTATCTTCCATTTACTGTCCCACCCCATCCTCTAGGTTTTCTCCACAACTAGTCTCTTCTGGAATAACTTTCCCTTCAACGTCTCCTGCCAGGAAGGAATGACGACGAGGATCCTTGGCTTGACAATACTGCTTCAATTTATTCTTTATTACACTCAAGGAAACATTGTAGGCAATTTCTAAATCAATACAGTTTGAATTGCTTATAATTCGAATTAAAGTAAAGTAAAGTAAATTCCCTTAAAGTGATCCTGAGTGTTCAATCATCTTTAAAATGCCATGCTTTCTCTCTCTCTCTCTCTTTTTATTTTTTTATTATTTTTTAAAGATTTATTTATTTGTACAGAACTGGGGTACAGGCCAGAGATGTGGAGGGTGAGAGGCTTCACCAGAGACAGAGTGGGATGCAGAACAGGCAGATCCATGAAGTACACTGCTGAGGGGAGCAGCGGGCGGGTCAGGAGAGGTCTGCCATGCCATGTGGTCACCTCCGGGGCAGGCGGGAATCGAACTCATGCTGAAGTGGCTTTAGCTTCTTAGTGCAGTGCTTCAACCCGCTGCGCCACCACGGAGGGCCTCTCTCTCTTTTTAAAACAATATGTCTATTTTTACATCATTTTGTGCATTTTTCCATCTCAGTTGTAATCCCCTTGTGTTTCCCATCACCAAATCACCCATGTGCCATCACTAAAGTCCAGTGTAAAATGCCATGCTCTCTTATCTTTAATTTTTTAAATTTTCTTTTTTCATTTTTATACATCAGAAAATTAAAAATACTTGAATTTTCCTATTCTATTCCTTCTTTCCAGAAAAGTACTTATTTTAAACGTATGCATCTGTAAATCTTAATTGGAGCCCAAATAAACTAGCATTAAACTATTTTGTTAATTTTAATAGTCAAATCATTCTTATCACTTATTGAAATATATATGTAAATACATACACATGCCAAACTTCCTCAGATGCCTTTACTTAAAAATAAAAAAGGTTATATGACTGAATGGGAAGAGAAATGGTTCTCAGTTATAAATATTCTTCAACAAGGATTAACAAATCCAGCTATTATAAAAGTTCTATCAAAAATCCACTGGTTTAGAAAAGTAGGCCTTCTAATTTGTTACCTAGTTCCTGGCTCAAGCATGTGTTCCTGTTGCTGTAGTCAAAACTATAATATATGATGTTGTACATTAGTTAGTAAGTAGTGCTCTATAATTTTGGCAAAAGTTTGAGGTAGAAACAAAGAACTGCAATTCACTTCCATCAACACCCAAGGAAATGAAATTCGGCCACCAGGAGACAAGTTTGGGCTCTTGCCAGACTAACATATTAAGTTGTAATTGACCTATGGAATCAAGATCTAATAGCCGGGAACACATGCATTATGGGTACCAACAGGGTGACTTTATTTATTTGATTTTACATTTAAAAAACTGCTTTAAATTTTTAAATATATGTTTTTACATCATTAATTTTTGGGCAATGTATGACTTCTCCCCTCAGGTGTGCCCATTATGGCTCTCCCGGCACCAAAGCACCACCACCATATTCCCTGTAGTACTCTTCCCCTCCACACCCAGGATTTTCACCCCTCCCTACTTCTTGTCCCCTTTCCTCCTGGATGCTTCATATCTATGATCAGCTCTAGGTTTGTCTTTGTCTGATCATTTGTTTTTTCTACATTCCACATATAAAGGAAACCACTCGATATTTACCCTATTCCTTCTGACTTATTTCATTTAGCACTAACACTCCCAGCTCTAAGACATGATGGTATCATAAGTTTCAAACCTTGGCACTGCCCTCTAAAGGGAGGTTCAGAATTAAGTGAATAGCATCCATTTGAATAGTTTTGATAGGAGATATTAACAGTACTTAATACCAGGCCATGTAGGATATATAGTAACTTTGATTTCTCCATTTTTGTGAAAGACAGCCATCGTCTAACAACAGAGACTAAGGATCTAGTCTGGAATCCTCTTTATCATACTGGCAAGCACTGGGGCTCACAGATGGAGGCTTTGCCACTTCTTTCACACCTTTATGGAGTAACAGCTGAGCTGATGCATTCTGCACCTGCCACAGCTTCTGGAGAAGTTTCAGAGAAGGGCCAAGGAACAGTAAATTGCAGCTGGCTAGCTAGGAGAAAATGACAATGTTTGTAATATTTTTCATGGAAAGAGTAATATTCCATTGAAACTTTCTCTTTTAACACATGGCTATTTTTTCCATGTCTATAAGTTATCAAAAATAAATAAATAAAAACCATCATAGTTTTCTTGAACATGGAAAAAAACTTGGCAATGATTGTTTAATGCTTACTTTTTTGGTTGTATTTAATTAATACATTTGCTTTACATACTCCAAAAAATTAAAATGCTCATCATGCTAAAAAAAAAAAAAATAAAAATCTATCATCTAACTTCCAGAGGTAGTTACAGTTTATATACCTGACCACTTTAAAAATTTTTTATCTATGCATAGATTTTTTTAAATGACACAAATCATACACAGTATATTACTCTTAATATTTAAGAGTATATATCTACAGTGTCATTTTAATGGTTGTCTTTTACTCATTGAAAAGGCTATGATTTAAGTTGTAGGCATTTAGATAATTCCAACAATTTACTACAGTAAATAATATAATGAACACGCTTGCACCTATAGCTTGGCAACTTCTGTCCTAGAGGTAGAATCAGTGAATTAATGGAAAAATGTATTTCAAAACTTCTAAATATACTAGTAAAAGCTGCTTCTATGAAAAATCTTTCCTACACTCTATTTAAATTGCTTCTTACTGTGGAAGAGCTGGGTTGCTGTAAACCAGGGTGAGCTGAAGTCCATACTGAATGACCCCTTTTATACTTGGAGGGTGTCAGATGAATGCCCACACCTTCACTGATATTTGTATTCACTCTTTCTGAAACTTTCAAATGTTCATAAACAATTAGAAAAAAAAATCCAAGAGGTTTCTTTAACTTTAAAAGATGCTCTGAAGCTAAGACTCAGTATCCACTAAATAATTTGAAGGATTCACAAAAAAATGAGCATGTGGAACTTTGTCAAATAAAAAAAATGTTGAGAATTCAAGATAGCAACAAGAGAGCAGTAAATGAAGCATGGGTTCCTTCTGTGTGGAGGGTGCTGCACACAGCCATGGGTACAGAAATTGACCTTGGTCTCATGCTCACCAGAAGTTAGCCACCTTGTTACTTGTTCATAGACTCCCAGTTATCAGAACTACTGTTTTATTTCTTATAAATTCATATTCTGAATGGCAGCCAGAATCCTGTGTAGAACTCCTGATGGAACTCTGTTACTTCCCACCACACCTTCCTTATACTTCATGTAGGGGGCAAACTGCCCTAACTCTATAAATGAATAATGTCTTCATCTGTCAAGGAACAGTTTAAATTTACAGCAAACACACTTAGCCCAGTAAAGATAAAACTTCCACAAAAATAACACTGAAACACAAGCCTTAATCATGAATGCTATTTTTACACGCCCTGCATTTGTAAATGTCAGTATATGCTTTAAGTCAACAAACATAGTATACTCTTTATTAAGGGTTTTTTCATTTTAAAAGTCCTCATCTGTGTGTTCACATTGAGTTAAAGAAATCAACACAAAACTAAAGGAAGTCATGCAATGGTCTGAAATTTGGCAGCCAACAGACATTTTACATTCAATGCCTCCTTCTTCTATTGCTTTTGGCTTGGTTTCCATGGAAATGTGTTTGCTGCAAGCCAAGGTTTTTGTGGTCTTAGCTACAGGAGGAAAAGTAGAGCTAAATGCGGATAGGTAGGAGGGAGAAATGTGGATTTAAAATATGGGTGATACACACACAAGCCTTAAAAAGTGAATGAAATTCTCACAGGTTCACAGCATATTGAATTTTCTTTACAAGTAAGTCAACTTCTGAGTATAGGTCTATTAGTCTAAGAAAAGCAGAAAATATATTTGTATTCATAGCAATACCTTAAAACAGGCTTTAGGTGTAATTTTAGTCTTTCATTATTTATTCACTAACAGACTATTGGACACCTACCTACTGGGCACTTAATATAAGTATTGTCAAGCTGGCCCAGATACAGTGTTATATGCCAAGGTTCAAGTTGTTCACTTACAGATCAGCAAAAAGGTTGAATAATTTTAATTTATTCAGCATTCCACAAACATTAAAAGTATTTTTTCTGCATGGGACTAGTAAGAATTCAATGTCAAATTAAAAAACAAGCAAATAAGACTGTGGGCGTAAGGGATGTAGAAAATTTGTAACAATGATAATTTAGTGAGATGGGGCTTCTTGATTAAAGATGCTATAAGTTTCCATAGATACATTTCCTATAATTTAATATAGAGTGATAGTACTCTCAGTTGAGTTTTGATGATATCAGAGGTAAGAAAAAAATAAGTACAGAAGCAAATGGGCATGGAATATAAGAGAAAATAAGAGGAGAATAAATGAGTAGATGAATAATTTAGGGAGAAAGAAAACAAAGACAGACTATAAAGGGGACAATTTGATAAGCAAGATAGAAGAGATGAAATAAAGAAAGGGGCCAATATAAAAGCTATCATGAAGAACCAAAGAGATACTGGAATCAAATACCTCAAAGAGAGAAATGGAGAAAAATAGAAGGCCTGTGAAATATCACATGAACAAAACTAGGTCAGCAAGCTTATCCTATAATTTCCTGAGTCTGCAGGGTAATTCATAGAATTAGGACCAATCCTCATGGAAGGACATCTGGGCAAATGCTCTCCAGCCCTTGGAAGGCCATGATTCCACTTGGAGTATGTGGCATAAATACACATAGAACAGGCCACATGCAGGATAAACAGTTAAAAGACTGCTTTCCTTATAACTGCTGGCTTTTATACCTTGGTCTTACCTAAGGAAAAAAAAATTGTCTAATGAGTAATATAGAATAAAATCTATGTCAAATTTTTCCCATTAGGATTTTCTTTTATTAATGGAAGCAATTTCTGAAACATAGTTTTCATTATTAAAAAAAATCAATGGCAAATATTCAACACTCTTTTTTTGATAAGTACTGTCAAGCTGTCCCAGAAACAGAGAAGCGGACTACTTGTCCATGGACCAAGTAGTTACCAAGGAGATTGAATCAATAAATATATCATTTGATAATGATGCCAAGATTTCTTATGGAATATGATATTGGCAGGCAGCTCATTTTGGACTGTTACTTGGGGTTGCCTTTAAAACCATGTTAGCAGACAGTCTTCCATAATCTCTGTCTAAACACTCCCTATTCCAAATGCTTCAATAATATGTGTTCATTTCATTATCTAAAACCACTGCCTCAAGAGAGAGAACAACTCCTAGTCAGGAAAATCAGGAAAGGGTAATGATGAGTCAGTCTTTCCTTACAAATATATGTTAGACCAGATAGAACTTTAATCACTAAAGTTTAGTGCTTTATAACTGTTCCTTAATGGTGAATTATTAATGGGGTATAAATTCTGGAGAGTAAAACATGGCAGTAGATTATTTTTTTTTACACATTTCTGAAGTTATGTTCTCTGGATAAGAAGGTGAACATTAAGGTCAGAGAATATTAAGGTAATTACAGTCTACCACTTAAAGTGCTTACCTTTCTTACAGGACTCCCCCACTACGCAAGAATAGAGCATTTTATTTAGCTGGTTATTTTTTGGTTCTAGGAACACTTAAATTCATTCCACATAAATTAATGATAATAATATTCCCAATCATACCAAAAAGGACTATTCTACTTTCAGAGAGAGGAGACCTATGTACCGGCCACACATATAAACCCTCTACTACCACCATCACCACACTTTGCCAGCTTTAGTTTTTCTTTGGTCAAAACAGATTAGCTTCCCATAAAACATATCCATGACAGGCACTGTTTTCTCTGAACTAAACTTTTGTTCTGTGACAAACAAAATTCTGTAATTTATAACACACTTCAAGAGCTCTGGATGAGTCTAATACACTTGGACTCTGAATGCAACTTCAAATGTTCCAACTTGGGAGAGAAGAAAATAGGAACACTGGGGTGTGTATCTGATCTTTGACCAAAGCAAACATGGTCTTTTGGGACAGAGAGTAGTCCACAGAGTCACAAGCCTGAGGACTGCAAGGGAAAAAAATCTCCTAAAGCATCTGGTGTCTAAATTCAGAACTGAAATGGATCACTTGTCAATATACATACACACCAATGTTTCTAGCGCAGTGGCTTCCTATACAACAGGTGCGTGTGAAGTCAGGTGATGGCCCTGGCTTGTCAGAAGGCTCAGCCTTCCAGTCCATTGTTGGCTTTGTGCCCATGTCTGTAATAGGAACGATCCTTTGGTAAGCGTGTTATTCCCAGCAGCGCACCAATGCCTGAATGGATGTCCGGTTGTGTGAACATGCTATAGAAAACCATCCTTTTTTTCTCCTCCTAGAACTCCAAGTTCTTTGGTGAAAGTCCTAGCAGTGTTATTGTCATTGGGTCCAAAACCACAAACCTTTTAAGAATGGGAGAGAAGGGTGAACTGGAGGGTGGGGTGAGGGAAAGTCTCCTTTCTCGGTGAATTTAACTACACATATCAAGATTCTTGGGGGTTGTGCTGCTTAAATTTGGTAAGGGAGCTGAGCCCCTTCACCCTGGAAAATACTTATAGGGATTTTCAAAGAGAGGGTCTATGAAAATGAGGATTTTTTTTTTTTTTACCATTTTCCTCCCCATAATGCAGAAAGTTCTCACGTTTGGTTTGCAAATTGCATTTGCTGAATTTCTGTGGCTGCCTGTCAGACAAAGAAAGAAGGGGTTTTGTAAACTGAGATTAACTAAATAGTGTGGTTTAATCCTGCCTCGTTTGTGTTTATGCATGCTTCACTGTGGGATTTACAGCTTTAGCTCATGGAAAGGCAGAATAAGTGTAGTAAACACAAAAATTCCAGGCTTTGTATTTTTGAAATTAGAATCACTCTCAGGTGGAAATCCAATGGAAGAATTTTCAGAAAGTAAGAGACAGAGATTGGGAACGTAAAATCAAAATTTCTCTTAGCTTTCATGAAGACCTATGAAAAATTATTCAAAAAAGAATGAGCAACATCTTTCCATATGCTCACTATAAGAATGGACATGTTGACAAATTTTCATGATAGAAAGCAGTTCTCAGGCTTGTTCTTTCCCCATAGTGGTTTCCTCCTTAAGTTCCTGCCACCAGAAGCAATACCCACTGCGAGAGGTCTATTTTTTTCTCTGCCATGCAGCTGGAAGATTCTTGTACTTATAACCTATCAGGCTTGTCAATGAAGAGATGGCAGTAACTGACAGGGGGCAGTGACTGTGTCCTCAAAGGTTAAGAGTAGAATGTAAGCTATGTCTAAAATGTTCCCACCAAGTCTATTCTGCCTTATTAAGCTGTTTAAAAGACTGCATTCATTCTTCTCCACTCCAGATCAAGTTGACTGATAAGGAGCTTTTATTATTTCTTCTCACCTGGATAAGGAAAGGTCTACTTGTTATGAGAGATTCTTTTGTTAGACTGGTATATGTCCTTTGTGTTCATGTTTTCCGCTGGTCCTTCACTGCCTCCTGGATTTCACCAGCTTTCACCTTGGGAGAGCTGAGGGTAGTTGGGGAACAAGACTGTGATCTCTTACCACACAAAATTAGTAGGTTATAACACTCTTAGGAAAGACGTGAAAATAAGAAAGTCTATACAATTGTGCCTAGATTGCATTTCAGTCTCATATTGGATATGATAAATCTCTGATATATATAATAAATCTGACTAATGTGGAGGAAAAGAAGTGGGCCTGTTCTGCTTAATGTAGCCATAATAATAGGTTTGTTTTTTTTTTAGTGAAGATTGACCATTGAAATTACACTAACCTTTCATAATATGAAATACTAAATAACCTTTAAAATGAGTGATGACTGGGGCATTTAAATATATAAGATATTCCCATAATATGATAAAGTAAAAAAGTTTAAGTTAGAAAATAATTTGTAAACTTCTGAACAAAACATGGCAAGCTGAAACTGCTATTTTCTTTGTTCTAATCCAAAATCTCATTCAAATTACAAAACTTTTTTCCCAATGTATAAATACAAGAACAGAAAGCAAAAGGGAAAGTTTATCTGTTATATAAGTTCTTCCACATAGTATGATTTTCATAGACTAAGATAAAGTTCTGCACAATCAGACATAATACAGTTGCTGCCTTTCATTGATGACAATAAGTAAAAGGTGTGCATTAAAGTAGAAGGTTAAACAATGACTGTTTAAACCATGAATCTACCCTAATGTGCTACCTTACAATAAACCAGCTATTCCAACTTCACAGAATAAAACCCAGAGTCCATGACAGGACTACACGCAAAGTGAGATCTGTTTTTACATTTATTGGCCATGATAGGAATAGAAACCCCAGAATCTGATACAGGTATTTGGGATTTCCTTTTTCCTAGCCCTCAGGGAAATAATTAAGTAACAATTTCCCCATTTTTATAAATTTTATTGGGAAACATAAAAGATTTCAATAAATAAAACCATAGACTGTTTGTAGTTTTTTTTTTAAAAAAAGAACTGCAAGATATTTTGCCTGTCAAATTGACCAAGATTATAAAGTGACACAGATATCATTTTCTTAGAATTTGAGGCATTCTTAGTCATATAATAAAAACAATTTAAAAGAAAAATATTTCTTTGTAAGCATTTATGGATGTAAAATCAAACACAATGAAAAAGTTATATCAAAATATTCCATTGGAGACATTCAAACTCTACTTAAATTTCTTAACCTCAAAATCAATGACTTCTGATTATATTTTTTCCTGGTAACTCTCACAGTAGCAAGTGCTGACATTCTTCAATTCGTCATTGTTCCAATGACTTTCAAGTTACATTCAAAATTAGGGACATCTTTCTTTTAAACCCTCTTTGCCTATTTGATGTGCTTCCCAAATTCTAGGAATGGGAAACAGTGGTAGAGGGGCATTTCCATGGTTCTTTTTCTAATGTTCTCTGGCTGGGGTGGGGGGAAGGGGAGAGCTTTTTAAAAAGAAGCCATTGGTTCTCATGAGAGCTGCAGAATGAGCTAAATGAGCATCCACGAGGCTTGATTGCTTGTGAGGGTTACCACCCACTATGCACTCCAAATCAATCAATCATCAGGTGACATGCATTGTTACTCACTGTGCATGCCACTTTACATATTTATTCCTTTTACATTTTGGTCCCTTCCCTGCTCTGGTGTCTCTTTTCTGTAACAAGAACTCTTCTCCTTCGGGGATTAGTCTGTTTTTACCAGAACTTAAATAAAGAATTCAACGTACTCTGATGCTCCCATTGCACATACACATTGTATTGTGACACTAATCTGTCTCCTCGCTATATTAAGAATGCCTTAAAAGAAGGCCACAGTCTGAGTCATCTTTCAGTGTTCCATATCTGCCAGAGTGCCTTGAATTTTATAAAGTCCCAACTAGCCTTTCAATGAATGAGTGAATAAATGTCAGTGATGTCACACCTGGGATGACCAAAACCATCCGAGTCCGTGCCTCTGTCCCATGCCATTGTTTCTTAGCTGGCATCCGGCTCTCCTCTTTAACGCCTACCCTAAGCTCAGGGAGTCTCCTGCCTGAGACAAGTCCCTCTTTTCAAAACTCAATTCAATAAAGTGATTTACATCTAAGTAGAGTCTCAAATTCCTGTGATCCTCTCCATAACCTTATTTTACACACACACACACATAAGCATGTATGTAAATATTTTATATACACATGGCATGCGTGTTATATATATTATATAGTGTGTGTGTCTGTATAATTGTAAGGATGGAGAAGTTGAATTTGAGAAAATCTTAATCACTTGTGTGATCGAAAAGTCACTATAGTGTCAGAATAGAGCCAGTAATAGACCAACAGAATCAGAATTCTGGATACAAATCCAAAGCCACTCACACCACTGGGCAGCATCGCTTGTTTCCAGGTGCACATTTATGGTTTCTCAGTAAATCTTCAAATGTGCATCTGTGGCATTTCAGAATAAAAACACCTGCATGCAAGAAACCAGATTAGCCAAATTTGTATGACTTTCTCTCCTTGATGTTTGGAAAATATCAAGATAGGAAATTGTTTAGCCAATCCTCTATCATTGTAGTGAAAAATAAAACTATATTCTGAAAAGGGTCACTTGCTTCTCCGGGACCATATACGCTAACTAAACCATCCAAGAAGTTAGTGTATCTCAAATAAGAACAAAGTCCCCAAATCCTAAATTTTCCACCAGCTCTAAAAGCCATGGCAATAATATTAAAAAAAGACCACTGACAAGTTTAGCTACTTGAAGAAATTTTCAAAATATTCCATCACCCATTATAATTGTCTAATCACTTCTGATATTGTTCAACTGGTTTCTTTTTATTCTTTAAAATTAAAAAAAAAATGGCATCTTGGTAAAATTTGGTAAAAACCTTCAGGTTCTTGGTTGTTCTTAACTAATTAGCACTGTATCTTAATTTGAGAGGCAAAAATTTTCCTGGAGTTCAACTTGTTTCAACTGCTAGTCTCTAAGTCATTACAAACTATACCAGTCATAAGTGTCTTGTGCTCACTTCACATTTGCTAAGGTTCTAATTCTTTTTTTTTTTAAGATTTATTTATTTATGCATACAGAGTGGGGTACAGGCCAGAGGTGCAGGGGTGATGAGAGGATTCACCAGAGACAGCAGGGAGCAGAACAGGCCAACCTACGAAGTACACTGCTAAGGGGAGCAGCGGG
>NW_004567102.1:63319175-63400735 GCF_000260355.1 Condylura cristata | reverse complement strand
CTGCACCACCAGGGAGGGCCCAAGATTCTAATTCTAATGAGAAGGAAGATTCCAGCTAATAATAAAATTTGCAATTTAGTGAGCACCTAAAACATCCTAGCCACCTTCTAAATAACATTTCTTTAAACCTCAATCCTGCCACCTGAGTCCTATAACATTGTAAAGGATGTAACTAAACCTCTAGAAGGTAAACAATTAGTCTGCATTAAACTAATTGGTAAATCATTTACACCCAGATCCGTCTGACCCCACAGTCCATCTCTTGTCCACCAAATCACCTTCTCAGCCTCTTGACATGCCAAGTCACTGTTCTATCTCTTATGAAACAAAACAGAATCACCCCAAAAATGTAAAGAAATAGTAAAAGGTAAGATCAACAACTCCTATGATTTTTTTAAATCAGAACAAGCTAGTCATTTCCTTTACTCTTTTCTTCATGTTTCAAATTAACTTTATAGAGAACAATTGACAGATTTAAATATGATTAGATTTATTTTCTTCATCTCTTCACTTGCAAAATGCACCAGTGATTCAAAACAACTACTTGGCAGCTATGGTGGTAGATCATTGTTTCTTTGGTGGTGGGAGCTGTGGTAACATCCACTTCAACAAGCATCCATAGTGCTATATATCAGTATCACAGAAATAAAATACATTTTAAAAGCAGCTCCTTGGTAAAAAAAAAAGATCAATCAGTTGTCAGGTTTATTTTGATATTGGTTGTAGGATGATACTTATGTTTGGGAATCAAGAAGACATGCTAAATAACAGTAACTACCTAGTGCTAACTAACTGACAAGTCTTTATTTCTCAAACTATTATACTGCTCCTCAAAGGCAAGAACTTTGTTTTATCTGTTGTGAATTCTAAAAATGTAATTGTTGGATAAGCACACAAATGAATAAATATTTTCTAGAAAAAAGTTGTCATATAAATCATTTTGAACAGAATATAACATGATCAGAAATTTAATTTTGTAATAGTAACAAACTGATTACAAATCCTTACCAACTTCATGTTTGGGGATTGTCAAACTTTTCTATTTTAGCTGTTCTAATGGGTATAAAATATCTCATTATGATTTTAATTGCATCCCTTGATTATTAAAAATGTTGTACTTCTTTTCTTTATGCCTGTTGGTCAATTCTGCCTTCTTGTTGTGAATTACTTAGCCAAGCCTTTTGCCATATTTTCTTTTCTTTTTATTATCAATTTGTAGGAAATCTTTTACTTATCCTACATGTTAATCTTTTGTCAAGTATGTAAACTGTGAATATTTTAGCCCACTCTGTGGTTCACTTGCTCATTTTTAGATGGTATCATCTTTTGTTGAGGAATTGTTAACTATAATAAAGTTCATTTTAAAAACTTTTTCTTGAATAATTGGTGCTTCTTGCATCCTAAGAAACTTAACTTACCCCAAGTTAAGTGACAAAGATACTCTCCTGTGTTTCCTTCTACACATTTTATAGTTCTAGCTTTTATAGGTATGTCTGTGTCCCACCTCAAACTCATTTTTATGGTGTGAAGTAATGGCTGAGGTTCACATTTCCATATGAACATCCAGATGTTCCATCACCATTTGTTGAAAACTTCTCTTTGCCCAATTAATTCCCCAATAAGTACCAAGATGAAAAAGCAAATGTTTGTGAGTTGATTTGTGTAGTTTATTTCATTGATCTATTCAATCTATTCTTATACCAACAGCTCAATGTCTTGATTTTGGTTTTATGATATGTCTTGAAATCAGTCTTTCAAGTTTGTTTTGGCCATATTAGATTCTTTACATTTCTATATAAATTTCAGAATTTAAAATTTGTAGAATTTATCATGTCTTTTTAAAAGTTTGGACTGTAAAAGAGATTAAGTTGACTGTTGACTAGTGGGTGGAAAATGGGTGTCTTAATAATATGATTCTAACAATCCACAGACACGGAATATCACTGTGACTTTCAGGTTGTTTTCATTTCTCTTGATAATATTTAACAAATTTTGAGGTACCTTGCACATTTTTCATTAGATTTTATGTCAGGTATTTGGCTTTTTTTTTTTTAAAAGATTTATTTATTTATTCATACAGAACTGGGGTACAAGCCAGAGATGCGGAGGGTGAGAGGATTCACCAGAGACAGATTGGGGAGCAGAACAGGCAGATCGACGAAGTACACTGCCAAGGGGGGCAGCGGGCGGGTCAGGAGAGGTCTGCCGCACCATGTGGTCACCTCTAGGGCAGGCGGGGATCGAACTCATGAGGAAGTGGCTTTAGCTTCTTAGTGCTGTGTTTAACCCACTGCACCACTAGGGAGGGCCTATTTGGCTTTTTTTGATGCTAAATTTCAATCTTGTTTTCCAACTGTTAATTCCTAGTTTATAACAATTTAAATGTTTATAATAGTGTGGTTAAATTAATTTATTAATACTTAGTCTTTTATTTGTAGTGGCCAAAGGGTTTCTTTATATATGACTGTATCATCTACAAATAAAATGTTTTCTTCTTTCAAATCTGTGTAAGTTTATTTTTTTAATTAGAAAGGCATATCAACAAAACAAGTAACCTATTCTTAGAATGCAATACTTATTTTTATATGTATGTTGACCAAAGCCTGGAACTCAGACCTCAGAAGATACCTGGCTTGTCAACAGATTGCTGCCTCCCAAGCCAGAGGTGAACACTCTCCAAAAAGGAAAATGAAGAACACCTGTAGGGAGTTTTGGATGCCCAGAGGAAGAATGACAGATGAAAAGAAGCTTTGCTGACCATAACAGTCCTATTGACTCATTCTTCACTTGGAAATAAACCTCTACTGCCAAATAAGTATTTCAAAACAATCTACTATCTGCAGGGCACTGAATAGGGAGAAGGAATTGCATACAAACAGCCCTACTGATCTATCATGTTTTTTCCCCCCACTTACCCTTCAGCAGCTACAATTAGAATAAACCTTTTGCTGATAAGAAAGAGAAAAAGGTTGTGGGAGTGTGTATGTGTGGGGAAATGACACAAATACCTAATTTTAATAATGCCAGAGGGGACATTAATACAGAACCTTCAGACAATAAATTCACAAAGGGGAGTATTATATAAAAAATATTTAGGAAGGCAGCATAAGCACATTCTTACTATGTATGTGATCACACACTAGTGGAAAGGTTCCTAAAGAAAGACAGTTGGTCATGCTCTGGGAGAGTGACAGAAGATGCAAACCTTGCTATTAAGCAACTGAAGAGAGGACTGGGAAAGGTGATCAATTCATTATCAGGTCAACTTTAGGTTGTTGTCAAGTCTACTGATGCCAAAAAGTAATAGATCAAATGTTGGAAAAGTGAGGCTTATTTATTTGCAAGTCAGAAACTGTAGCTTGTGTCATATCAGTCACTCAATGATTGTGAAGTCTCCAAAATAAAATATTAGTCAAAATTAAAAAAAAAAACTCCTTTGAATTAGAAAAATTTTCCTCAAACTTGGGTGGTAATAAAGAAAGAGACAGTCTCTGAGACACCAAGTTTGATATTAGATATATTTACTGTTTCTTAAATCTGTACAAACATAAAGCAAATTTTAAGTATTTTCATGTTTATAAAGTACACTAACATAGTATTAATTCCTGAGTCTTTTTCAGTTTAGTTCAGCATACCTAAGTGGTGTGCTGGTGAGTCAGTTTCATTTGCAGGGTCAATTTCATCTTCAGGGTCTTTTCATGAAGCACTGTGAAGTCTTCTACAGAGCATACATCTCAGTCTGTAATCTGAGTATGCTAGAAATTATTAATTTTTCTATTTCAATTATTTTCTAACTCCAATCCTCCATTCCACCAGGCTGGCAGCACAAATGAAGGTTTAGACTTCCAGGAGCTCACCCCTAGAATAGTGCTATTGGGGTGTTTCCTTGTGTCAATCCATCAGGGAGATGGGAAGAAAGGGCCCAATTGTCAGACATTTGTCCTCCGGATTGCCATTAGTATGCCTATCATTCTTTTCTGCTTGACCCCCAAAAGGCTGTTTGTCACTGTGTATTCTTTTGGGACAGGGGTTACTTTCTCAGGCTAGCTGGGGCCCCTCTTTGCCTAATTTTGTACAGCTCTCTTCTTGGTAAGAACACAGTCAGAGAGCCCAGTTCCCCTACTCTTTACACCCACACACCTTACAGAATCCTCCCGTGACACTAGCTACACCTATGACCATTTTGAGTTGCTTTCCTTCCAAACAGGGGGCAAAAGAGGGTTAATTTTCTGACTGGAGGGAAACACTGACAGGAAAAATACACAGAGCAAGGAGGTCAGAAAGACAAATGATCGATATCCTAAGAAGTAAGCAGTCCACATCCAATCCAATCTCCACCAAAGTAGGTAGAAATATAAATTTTTCACCTTTGGGCTTTAGTTCTTCATCTTTAAAATGAAAAACGTTTTTTTTTTTTTGCTTTTGTTTCCCTGGTGCTTTGAATTGAGGCACCCAAGTAGATTTTTAAGGCAGATGTGTAGATGTATATAAGCTGTTTTCTTCTATGCATTTTATGGTTTCAGGTCCTAGATCCAAGTTTTCAATCCATTTTGAATTAATTTTTGCCTGCAGTGTTTGATGGTGGTCTAGCTTCATCCTTTTTCATGTGGAGTCCAGTTTTCTCAACACTATTTATTGCAGGCATTTTTGTGTTCCATTGTGAGCTCTTAGCTCCTTTGTTGTAAATTAGTCATCCATATGTGTGTGATTTTATTTCTGGGCTCTGAATTCTCTTTCCTTGATCTATTTGTTTTTCTCTTTTCTTGATCTTTTTGTTTTTGTTCTGATACCAAGTTGTTTTAATTATTATCACTTTGTAGTATAGTTTGAAGTAAGCGAGTGTGTTATCTCCAATTTGTCCTTTTGTCTCAAGATTCTTTTTTGTTATATCTAAACTCTTGTAGATCCAAATAAATTTCATGATTGTTCTATTTCTGTGAAGAATGACAGAAGATTTTGATAGAGATTGCATTGAATCTGTATATCGCCTTAAGCAGGACAGCCAGTTTACTACATTAATTCTTCTAATCCATGATAAGGAAATAACTTTCTTTCTCTTTGTGGGTTTGTTTTGGTCTTCTACTTCTTTCAATAATGTCATTACTTTTGACTTAAAGCTCTTTCACTTTGGTTACATTTATTTCAACGTATTTACAAACAAGGCTATAGCAAACTAAAATGTTTCTGCTCACTGAAAGAAACTTGTATCAAAACAAAGAGACAACTTATTGATTGGGAAGATTTGCTGATCAAACATCTGATAAATTAAGTTAATATACAAACCACACAAGGAACTCATATGATTCAATAATAAAGTGAATGACTAAAAAGTGGTCAACTTCAGTGCCAACTGACAGATGATTGGATAAAGAAGATGCAGAATATAAACATAATGGGGTAAAAATAAGATGATAACTGCCACTCACAACAATATAGATGGACTGAGAGAATTATACTTAGTGAAGGAAGTCAACAGAGAAAGACAAATACCTTAAGATTTGATCCATATGTAGCGTATACAGAAAGCAGATAGATGAACTAAATAAAACCAAAATATACTTTAGGCCTATGGTACAAATTGGCAGTAACCACAAGGAAAAGAGGAAGGGACAAGTGGACAGTGGGCGGGCAAACATGGAATTGGATATTCAGTGCTAAACTTAATGTAGTGTATGCACACATTGGTTCTCAGTGATAAACACCTGAAATAAACCCAATAATGCATATTACTCAATAAAAACAATAATCAAACATATAAAGTAAAATGAATGGCAGTAAATGAGGTAATACATATAATGACTCTACCACAGTATAGCAGTTCAAAATATGGTAAATTGCCTCATTATTATACCGTGGACTTCAGAGTGAGAACACTGTTACTTAAGCTCCACAAAACTTCTATTTAGCTAGTCAGTGTGCAGTATTGTAGACAGTTAGACCTGGCTACTAGATTTAGAGTATATTTACCTTACCTTCAATTTTTTTAATTCAAAGGCTCCAGATCATATTTACAATTTTTAGAGATACAGGAAGAACTTCAGCTCACAAGACCTTGCCCCAGTTTGCACTACATAGTTGCTGTGGTGCATAAGCTAACCACATGTCTGCTTTGAGCTTCTTTAAGGCAGAAATATTTTCTATTTTACCCACCTAAAGGACTATTATAAAAACAAGTTAGATGGGCGAGAGCACCAGTTAATGTAAGGTATTATCACTAATTTCTAAAAGCAATGTGAGTTCATGTCCAATCCCCTCATCCTGCAGATGAAAAGGAGTCCCCAATGTGGGCCCATGAATAGCCCAGCAATGCAGCAGTGGCTGGAGCAGCAACTCCCAGAGGACAGAAGATGCCTTCCTCAGCATCGGCCACCACAAATGACAGCTTATCTCCCTCTCTTCCTCTCTCTCATTAAAAAGGCAAAACAGGCTCTCCTTGGTGGCACAATGGGTTAGAGCACAGCGCTGCAACCTAGCCACACCTGCTTCAGTGCGAGTTCAATCCCTGACCTACATGGTGCTGCAGACCTCTCCTGTCTTGCCCGCTACTCCCCTCAGCAGTGTACTTTGTCAGTTGGCCTGTTCTGCTCCCAATTCTGTCTCTGGTCAATCCTCTCACCGTCCCTGCACCTCTGGTCTGAACCCCAGTTCTGTATGCATAAATAAAAAAAAATCTTAAAAAAAAAGGCAAAACACCATGAAACGCTAAAAATTTGTCAAGGTTACTGGTATAAAGGGCTGAGAAGTCAGAGTGGGAAAGCAGAGTGCAGCGTCAGGGGAGGCTTCAAAAAGATGAGTGCCCAGCAGGTGCCGTCAGTCACAGGACCTCAGTTGAAGTCCTCCTTCCCCTAGTACTATTGTTTATGAGCAGCAATAAACTCCCCAGCACTTAGCACTCCCTGGGACCTCTTTAAGGGCCCCCCACTCTCCTACATTGCCCCAGAAAGCTAATTAGTGAGCCTAGCTAAGATCCTTTATTTAAAAGTTTCAGAGAGCTGCACACTTTGTAGGCCTACAAATGTTTCCTCGTTTTCAAGCTTATTTTGGATCCCTTGACACACTGACACTCCTGTTCATGCATAAAAACTCTCATCCAGACTCATCTGGCTCCTGGTTACAGGAGAACATTTCACTTTTCAGAATTTTTCACTTGAGCTCTATTTGGAAAGACTCAGCTCATAAAGCCTTACCGTTCCTTTGTTGGCCTTATCATGACCCGAACATTTTGTTAACAAAGCACCCTGTTAATGTTTTGACCACAAGGACTAATGTGCTTGGGGTTGACATTGTTGCCAAGTTATGTTTGCTCCTAAAAAGGGAAAGGTTTAATTCCATTTTTCAAAATAAGTCATCTTAGCCCTGCTATATTAGGAAATGTCATCAATCAGTCCAAAAAGGGCAGGGTGTGTGTGTGTTGGGGGTGAGGTGTGTGAACTCCCTTCTTGTTAAGATCTCCCAGTGTCACAAATCTCACGCCCCTGAAGGGGGCAGGTGGAGTCCTACTTCTATGAAGTCCAACAGCCTCAGTTAAAAGGAGCTTGAAATCGGGCATTTTAATTACAGAATATACAAAGGCATTCTTTAGTGGGTGCAGACAGGCTGATACCTAGTGACTGAACAGAGATTACAAAATAGCAAAGGTGATCTGAGGGTCAAAAGACACAAACAATGATTCAATTCATATCCTGGACAAAGTCACTCCTGGCTCAGGACATCCGTAGGGTCCCAAAAGCTCTAGAAATGAAAATTCTAATAGTGCATGTTTTAAGTGTGTGCCTATATCTGCAGTAAATCTCATATCAGGAGCAAAGGGATTGTTGTCTTGCAAGTGCTCAATGGATGGAGTCTAAACACGCAGGAAGGGAGCCATACTGCTGAGGGGTTCAAGGAGCAATTTCAAGTACAGACCTCATGGGACGGGATGACTAAGACAGAGTGCTCAGAAGAGCGTGCTGGAATTCAACACCCAGAACCATTTAGCCCAAATGTAAGGAAAAGTTGTCCTGTGCCCGAACCACCTGATGGGATAGTGAGTCCAAATCATCTTGAAGTAAAGGCCACTGGGAAGTGGAAGAAGAAGAAATGCTTCCCAAGACAGCAAGACTCTGGGCATAGGAAAACTTCCTTAACCCTTCCACTCTATGGGGAGTTAAGATCATGTGAAAAACTCTTCCTTCCCCAAAAGCTTTCCCCCAATATTGAAAGTTAAATTCTTTCCCTCTTTTTGGTAGAAACATTCTCTATGTCACTCTTTGGTGAATCTGTACTTTTTAGAGTTATCAGCAAGTAGTACTTCATTCTAGGAAGTAACCAAAGTCATCAGGCCTTATATGCTTTATGAGTTAATTATCTCCTTTCTTAACCCCATCACTTTGTAAATTCACTGATAGCAGGAACTTATCCCAAGAAGTTCACTCTACAAGAATCTTTTGTCTGACAGGATGATTTAGTATGTTTTTAGCAGATCATATTCCTTACCTCTAAGGAATGTAACAAAAAGTCATTAAAGTAAAGGAATCAGTGGAGGAAAGAAAATAAGTGTAGTTAAGAACTTTGGCTTTCACAGCTCACTCACTTGCCTCAATTCTCTTAAAAACAAGTCAAATCCCAGAACTCTCTAAACTCACAGGACACTGACGTCAACCTCACCCTCCCAAAAAATTTCTTTTCCCACCCCCAGGACCAACATGGATGACAGTCTTTTCTATTAACTACAGCTATTGGAATCTCACTGGAACAACGGTGCCCTTTTCTTTCAGGTCAGAGTTCACATTGGTCAATTTACATTCCTGAATCCATTAAGGTGAAGTCTTGCTCTATGGTCCACCCTCAAATACTTTGATAGGAATCTGTATTTAGGTGAGAATAGTTGGTAGTGACCCATGTATGACCCAAGATGGCTAAACTGAACACTTTCTCTATCACTGCAAATAAGCATAAGTCAGATGACAATACTTAGCAAAGTTATCATCAAGGTCTTCAAAAAGCCGGGACAGACATGGGACCACACTTCTAACTATTAGAGATTGGGGATTTTGAATTTTCTAACCAAGATAGAAGATTTATCTGAGACAGCTCAACAGTGATTATGAGAGAATAATGTGTAGAAGAAAATTTTACCCAGACACAAAATCTAAATACATCTCAAAAGTACTACTAGCAGTAGTAATTCAGAACAGTGACTGGAGGGTGAAAATTTTACTAAGAGATTCAAATAATTAGCTAGGACATGATTCTGGTAACATCAAGTACTACTGAAGTTTTATGCTTTAAAGCAGAGGTAATCACTAAAATATTCCTTAAAAAAAGCTTCTTTTTCTAAATGTGTGTCCTATTTATGGAACAATGAGCAGTTGAAACCTTGAGAAAATTGTGTTCTTGTAAATACTTATTACGTAAATAATAAAACATAAAGTAAAACATAATTTGTTTAAAATTTTCCAAACAAAAGATTTTACTGCTTTGGGAATGAATGCCCTATGCGCTTTAAACTATTAAATTAAGCTTTGTAATTAGTTTGGCTTTGTCATTCTAGCCATGTTTCTATTACAAGAAAAGACAATAGGACAGAACTTTAGTAGTCATATTAAGACAAGCAATTCCCATGACTCACGAACCATAGAAATGTGTGGCCAAGCGACTGAAGCTTCAGCACCTGCCTCAGACCCATATTGCTGCATGCATGCACAGTTGTTGAAGAAAAGGGGACAAGTACTTATTAATTTTATGATTGTATTAAAAGCATATGAATCATTCTTCCTTCTTTAGGCCATTTAGCTCCGGTGTAAACTTGTGATGTTCTTTAAATCAGTTTAAGAACTAACACTTTAAGCTATATTTGACTAGTACATCTAAATTTTCCATGCTACATGTTTTGTTTTGTTTTTCTATAAACATAATAAATTGTACAACGATTAAAGATAATATCAGGCTTATCTGGCTAAATGCAATAATTACTATGATTCAAATTTTAGGGAAAAGCTTTTCACTAACTATTTTACATAGCTCTCTGGTGTAAATTACAAACTGAAAGGCATAGAATATACTTTTGTTTAGGTTAAATTTGAATATATAGCACCACAGGTAATCTATGCAGATTTCCTAAGATAACCAAATAAAATATTTCTGAAAATATTATTTTATGGGTTGAGAAACATAATCACTTAAGTTTTTTCTATAAAGTTAATATTTACTTATTTTTAAAGATTTATTTACTTATGCTTACAGAAATGTGGTACAGGCCAGAGGTGCAAGGGCGGTAAAAGGCTTCACCAGAGACAGAGTGGTAAGCAGGACAGGTAGATCAACGAAGTACACTGCTGAGGGGAGCAGTGGGTGAGCAGCAGAGGTCTGATGCACCATGTGGGTCACCTCTGGGCCAGGGATCGAACTCACACTAGCAGCTGCTGCTAGCTTGCAGTGCTGCATCCTAACCCATTGTGCCACCAACGAGGGCCATAATTTTCCCTTTTTCTTTCATTCTAAACTACCTTAAGTCATTTTATCACAGTATATTATTTAACAAAGCAGGGTTAAGTTTTTATTTTTTTTATTTTTGTGTGGAAGAACAGAGGAAAGGTTAGTGGTCCGGGGTAAGAGAGCCAGAGACAGAGGGGGAGCAGAATAGTCATATTTACTGAAATACAATGCAAAGGGGAGCAGTGGGTCAGGTAAAGAGGTCTGCTGCATCATGTGGGTCAGCTCTCTGGCCAGGAATTGAATTCAGGTCATAGCAGTAATAGCAGTGAGACTTAACCCCCAGGCCACCAAGGAGGCCCTTGAGTTTTTATTAATGACTTAAATATCATCTTATTCATTACAAAAAATTATTAAAAAGCTGTTGCCGGCTCTCCATGGTGGCACAGCAGGTTAAAGCACAGCACAAAGAAGCTTAAGCCACTTCCTCATGAGTTCGATCCCCTCCTGCCCCGAGGAGATCCACATGGCGAGGCAGACCTCTCCTGACCCACCCGCTGCTCCCCTCAGCAGTGTACTTCGACGATCTGCCTGTTCTGCTCCTCATTCTGTACCTGGTAAATCCTCTCACCCTCTGCATCTCTGGCCTATACCCCAGTTCTGTATGAATAAATAAATCTTTGAAAAAAAAAAAAGCTGTTGCCTTTTCTGATATAGAATATGGTTTGACAATGCTCATTAGTCCTTAGGAATAGTAATAATCCTTGAAAAGAAATTAATTAAAACATCAATCTCAATTTGTATGTTTTTAAAAATCTTCTTCCTTAATTATTAGTTCTCAGTAAATTGAAATGTATTCATTTAAAGTATTTTAATTTTACAGTGATGTTTTAGAAAAGTGAGAAATTATAAACCCATCTTCACTTACTTGAATGACTATTTTGAAAAATTAAATTCAGCTATTGAAAAGTTAAGTATATGTTTTATTCTCACTTGACTAATCTTATAAAGTCATTCTTTTCTATGTATGAAATCTGACTCTTTCAACTGTGACAAACTTTTTCAGCTACTTACTCTTCTTCAACTGTGTCATCTAAAGCTACATATCCTAGTGCTTGAATATTTTGTAGAATTGTCTTATTTTCATAACTTTTCATGTTGAGTTTATCTCTAGAGAAATGGGAGATGAAAAAAGTATATGAGAATGAGCAGCCAGCAAGAAGACAAACAGGCATATATGTCATCTGAGAATCCAATTAAGAATGTGTTTCTAGGGCCCTCCCTGGTGGCGCAGCGGGTTAAAGCACTTCACTGAGAGACTAAAGCCACTTCCACATGAGTTCGATCCCTGCCTGCCCCGGAGGCAACCACATGGCGAGGCAGACCTCTCCTGAACTGCCCGCTGCTCCCCTCAGCAGTGATTTCGTCCATCTGTCTGTTCTGCTCCCCGCTCTGTCTCTGGTGAATCCTCTCACCCTGCACATCTCTGGCCTGTACTCCAGGTCTGTATGAATAAATAAATAAATCTTTTAAAAAAGAATGTGTTTCTAAAGAGAAAATAGAACTAACGCTGTCACCTGCCACTGAGTCAGAGAAGCAAGAATACTTCCTCTGACTGGTCCAAATTAGTTTGAGCAAACTCTGTGTATCTACCCATCTCCTTCAAGATGCACTTAAATCACAATAAAGAAATGAAAAGAGGTCTGAAGCCACATAAATGAAGAGAATGGAAGCAAAAACCATAGCTGGTGAACAATATTAACAAATATTTGAAGGGCCCTCCTTGGTGGTGCGACAGGTTAGAACTCAGCACTGCAAGCTAGTGCAGCCACTTCAGGACCAATTTGATACCCCACCCCAAGGCGATCCACATGGTACAGCAGGCTTCTCCTGACCCACCCGCTGCTGGGACCCACCCGCTGCTCCCCTCAGCAGTGTACTTCATTGATCTGCCTGTTCTGCTACCCACTCTGTCTCTGATGAAGACTCTCACCACCTGCATGTCTGGCCTGTACCCCAGTTCTGTATGCACAAATAAATCTTAAAAAATATATATTTGAAGATGAAAAGTGGATCAATGAGCAGAGCAGAAACAACTATGCTTGGAGGAGTGAATTTAAAGCCTTCATAGGGGGAAAGGGTGGGGAGGGAAGTCAATAAGAAACAACACAATTCCTATTGCAGAAGAAAAATTTAGCTGTCCAAATCACCTTCCAATCCATATACTTTGAGATTACCTACACCCTGGTAGAGAATGAGTTGAGAGAATCATCTAGAAAGTTGAAACAGAGTTTAGCAGTACTTTTGCCAAACAGAGTTGATTAGGATTGAGGATTCCAGTCTTAAATATCAGAGTATGAAATAATGTTTAGAATAATAGTTGAAATCCCAATTTCACCTTTCACTAGGTTCTGGAAAGTGTTTAGTCAGGTTTATGCTCCCCAAGAAGGAGAGGACAAAAAAATATCCGAGGCTAAGAGACACCAAAAGAAATAGACACCAAAGCAGCAGTTGTTTTCCTGGTGACTTGAAAGATACAAGCGCCACAAATATTTAAGCTTTCAACCAACTTTACTTTCAAATAATATCAAATAGAAAGCCTCTAATGTAGAAGTCAAAGTCAACACTGGATCAACAGAAGAAAGGTAACTAAGGAGAATCAGATTTACTGAATAGAGAAGGAAGGAGTTACAGCTTTGTTTTCTTGGGAAGCAGACTCTGAGATGGAGTCAAGCATGCATGAAGTTTATTAGAGAGTGTATTTAGAAGGGACAGATGCAGGAGAGGGCAGGGGGGATGGTCAAGTTGCAAGGGTGGTCCATGACAGACCAACCTCAGTGTAGAGCTAGAACAGCCCTTCAGAGATGTCTCAAGTTACATCAAGAACACCAAGCAGTTTTACCCCATAAGAAATATTCTTTGTATCTGGACCATCCCAGGAAGGGGTAGGAGAAGGTAATTCTGCAGCTGAGATGATCCTGAAGGACTCCCAGGAAGATTCTCTCCCAGACTCTTTACTTGGGGCAACAAAGTCTTTCCCTGAAGAGGGATGTATGTGGTGCACCCCAGGGCTCATCACAAAGATCTCATATTGACTATAAAAAGTTTCTTCAGAATGCTAAAAGAAGGTATTATTACAGTATATAAAACATGAGACAATAATGTTATATTAGATTTTTTAATGTGGACTATTCTAAGAACTTGAAAATTCTTGAAATTTAAAAATATACCAACCCTGTGTTATATTTCCCTATATTCCACAGATTAGTGAGTGTAGGGGAAGGAATGATCCCAGTGGAACATGGTGGAGCATTGTGGGGGCACTGGTGTGGGTCAGGTGTGACAGTGTACGTGAAAAGGTTTAAAGCTACAATTCCTGAACAGATACCTTACCTCAGTAGACATGATTTTGAGGGGGAAAAAATTATATGAAACAGAAACTTCTTTAAAGTTCCACAGAAAGGGTGGAAGGTAAAGTCAAGAAAATGAAACAAAAAGAGAGATTTGGGGATGACCTGCACAAAAAGAATTCCAAAAAAAAAAAAAATAGTGAAACAATTCAGGAGGTCTAAAATCTGAATAATGGGAGTTTTAGGAAAAGAGAACAGAGAAAATGATGTGAAGAAATAGCAAATACCTAAAATGAAAAAATAAAACAAAAAAAATCACGTAAGGTATCTGAAAAGTCCCCATAAGTCTCCAGAATGATAAATGAGAAGAGAAAGGACATGATCCCGTGTGTGATATCCAGCTATAAGACAAAAATCTTAAAGGTTTCCAATGAGGAATGGTAGACCCATGTATAGGATTAGGAGTAAAAATTGCATTTGACTTCCTAGGAAGGTGATAGAAAGAGCTTTAACACAAGAGCTTTAAAATTCTGAAGGAAAATCATTTCCATCCAAAATACTATGGCTTACCAAGCTTTAATAAAGTGTTAAGGTAGAAAAAACGGGCATTTCCTCCTATTCAAAGAATAAAAGCAACAGTCTGGGAAGCAATTGGAGAATGGTTTCCAGTACAAGGTGCAGAGAGACTATGAAAGCAAAGCTGAAAAGGACAAAGAAGCCTTCAGTACAATAATAAAGGGAGGATTCAGAACAAGAGTTTATCACCACACATAGGGAATCCCATAGGGTTGGGGACAAAGGTGTGGATATTCCAGAAAAAAAAAATGATGGGTCACTTGCACTTGGTTCTCTTGAGAGGCTGAATACCTCTCTCTGAAATGTGGGAGATGAATCAGTACTAGGGACATACAAATAAAGTAATAAAACAAATTATACAAATTTTTGTTTGTGGTAACAAAAAAGTTGAAAAGAAACATCAGCGCACCTTGATCTGTTGCATACAACAATTACACAGTCATAATAAAGTTAACACTAAACATAAATGAAAAATGATAACTATTTTAGAGGATGAAGAAGTAGGATGTATCAGTCAGGTGGCAGGAATAGGATAAATAGGGCTGGATTCTTTTCTCCTATATGTAGAAGCAAGGGAAGTTTTCTAAACCTTATTCACATTTTCTATAAGAAAGGGTAAATTCGCAAGTTATTTAGACATTTGAAGCTATATGCCAGAAGAAACAGCTGAACGACTAAAAGAGGTTTTGTTAGTATATCAGTAGATGGGAAGAAAGGATAGGCAGGATATTGCTGTTTTTTTTTTTTTCTTAAGATTTATTTATTTGTGCATACAGAACTGGGGTACAGGCCAGAGGGGCAGGGGCAGTAAGAGTATTCCCCAGAAACAGAGTGGGGAGCAGAACAGGCAGATGGAGCAGCGGGCGGGTCAGGAGAGGTCTGCCACGCCATGTGGATCACCTCTGGGGAGGGGATCAAACTCATACTTAAGTGGCTTTAGCTTCTTAGTGCTATGCTTTAACCAGTTATGCCACCAGGGAGGGCTCAGGGTATTGCTGTTTTTATTGGACATTCTATACTACCATTTGACTCTATGTGCTATTACAGAGCGTTAAGTGAAATAGAATATTAAAGTTCTGTGTCTATGTGTTTATATCCAATCCCCTTGAAATTTCTGATTTAAAATGCTACAATTTAATTGAACAGGAATGAGCTCAAGTTCAAGTATATTTTATGTTTGCACTAGGGCTGGCTTTAATGACTTGATTTCCCATTTTGGTTCTAATGGCTGTACTGGACTTGACCCATTTTACCCTTCATCTCAGCTAACTTTTCTTCAGCGACCATTAAACAAGAAGAAACAGCTGTTGGAGTCCAGGTAAATATAACTTAATTTTGATTTCTCTCCAAATTCTACATTTATCCTAGATGAATGAATAAAGAGTTGAAGGATCACCTCATGCTCCTGTTATAATTTATGTTTTTGTCAGGCAAGTGAACACTGTTAATATATCAAGCTGTCAAGTATTGTCACCTTAATAGAGTAAACAATTAAAAAGAATTGTAACAACCATGTTAATGGGTCTCTTGTTCATTTATTTCATAGAAAAACTGAATTGATTTGTGAAAATAAACTATATATATTTCCCCTATCTCTCCTTTTTAGGGTGATCCATCAAGCAGACTATCTCAAGTGTTTAGTAAATCTATTTTATTTCCCTTTTTTTAACAGGAGAATTTAAAACTGGATTCAACTGGTAAAAAGCCATTGCCAGGATTCTTGTAATCTCCTTTTATCCATAGGTCACAGGAGATTTTCAAGTTTCTTAAAATTGTACATTATTTAAGAAGAACTGGGTTCCTTTTTTCAAATAAAATAACCCACCACCTCCCTCAAGTGTTCAATTGAATTTGTTTTCTGTATCCAGAGCTGATTTATCATTAATTTCCAAGAACTCTAGAGTCATGCATAATGGCTAGGCCAAATGGATTCTTTCTCTTTAATGAAATGAAAGAGAACTGACAACACTGAACTGTGCTGATGCTATTTTCACTTCTCTAAGTCAGGAGAAAAAGACACTTAAGTAGAGGCTAGCAGTGGTAGGGAGTAGCAACTCTGTGTTGCTTTGTCTCAGGCCTTCCCCTTTCTGCTTAAGGACTTAATCCAAACTCCATCCTTTTAGCTACTTAAGGTCTTACAGTGCTGATTTTTTTTTTCACCGGAGTAAAGGTGTTAATTCCTGCTTCCTGAACAAATTGGCCATTCAGTGATTACATGCCACCCACCAAAACTTGTTTAGTAATGTTATTTCCTAAACCAAACTGAATATGTATTAAAGTGTTTCCTCAATTAATCTCTGAGAGGGTGAGGGGGAAGAGAAAGGAGGCCAAGGCTGAGTTTTCTGATAAACAGCAGTGAGTGAAGTTCTAATTAACATCTAAAGTGAAATCGTTTTCAGGGCATTTAATAATAAACCTTCATTTTGGGAGACACTTATATAAAAGTCACTGTTCTAAGTCACTAAGCTAACTTCAGTTCTTAACAACTCCCCAGAATAAAACAGGTTGACTGAGGTATATTAACTTGAATAAAAATATATTTATTGATGTTACCGCTTAGTGCCTCATTGCTCATGTTCATGTTTTTGGATGGTAACTAAGTGAAATTCCTTTTCTAATATGTTCACTTCTCAGGTTTCTGGAAGAATTGAAAGTCAGTCTAGAAGCCAGGTATAAAGACAGACAAAATTGGATAGAGTTTTGTTGCCTTTAGAATCCAAACAATGTTTCCAAGTTGACTTAGATAACCTAGCAATCAGATTTTGAGGGGCATTTCTAAGTATTTCTTATTTGTTCCCAACCACAACATAAACTAACTCTTACTACAAAATTGGTCCATTTCTCTGGTATTTTGGCTCCTCACTGATTTCTGGGTGATTCCCAAAACCTAAGAATGAAACATGCCCATGTTTCACATGTACACAAAACTCACTAAACATACAAAAAAGGAGGTGGGGGCCCTCCCTGGTGGCACAGAACTAAGAAGCTGAAGCCACTTCAGCATGAGTTCAATTCCCAACCTGGAGGTGACCCACATGGTGTGGCAGACCTCTCCTGGCCTGCCCGCTGTTCCCCTCAGCAGTGCACTTCATCAGTCAGCTTGTTCGGCTCCACATCCTATCTCTGGTGAATCCTCTCACCGCCCCTGCATCTCTGGTCTGTACCCCAGCTCTGTACGCATAGATAAATTTAAAAAAAAAAAAAAGGAGGAGGGGAGGACATCAAGTTTTAGGGGTGGGAAAGATCCTGGATTCTCTAACCTTGATGTTGATCAAACTATAGCAAGGCCTCATTGTTTTACACCTCATGCTATTTCTAAAAACTGCTTCAATTATTATTCTGGATGGAAAAATATGAGTTCATTACCATTACGATGTTGTAAGTTTGATATCATAACTTTGGAAGACACAAGAAAAGTATTCAGTGATATAAATATTTCAATATAAGTATTAAAATGGCTGAAGTTAATGTAGTTAGTGTTATGATTGGGTGGTTGGAAGATCTTGCAGATCGATAAGCTCCATCTCATATAATGTCCAGTAAGAAATAACTTATCTGTGCTTTCTGTTGCTATTGTGGATGTGGTTGCATTTACCAGGGAGATTCAGTCCTTTGTTCATCTCTCACTGATGGTTTTCAATTTGCTCTTGTTCTCTGTTTCCCCCCTGAAAACTAAAAACAAAATGCATACACACACACACACACACACAGGTATAACATGAAGTTGTAACTGTGGCTTTCTTTTCAGTCACAAAAACTGAAAGATGGGATAAACAACAAGGAGGACATTCCTTTGGCCAGATAAAGCTTTGGAGCTATGACTTCTAGTCAAGGCGCCTGTGATAATCAAAGGGATTCATTTTGTTTTTATTTTACAAGGAGAAAAATTTCATGTATATTAATTTCCAAAGAACCAATACCTTGATCTATTTTTGTGTATAGGAACCTTTGGTTGAGGACAGTATTGCTTTAGGGGTCTGGGATTGATACAAACATCAGTGTTTTCCTCATTATATGGGTAGACTGCCATAATGAAGTTTCCATATTTCGGTAAATTGAAGGTCATGGCAGCCAAACAGATGTCAAGAAGCACAGATTCAAAATTCACACCCTACAATGTCTGGGGCCTTTTTGTGGTCTTCCTGAGGTTTAACCAGCAACGACTCAAGATAGGTCTGAAATTAGATTGTTTCTTTGTTTTATGTGACTTAGACTCTTCTGGGTTTGAAGTCTTGGTTTAATAAAGAAGGACTGAATGTTTGTGGCCTGTTCCCTCATCCAGCACCCACCAACACCATTCCTGAGGGTAGCCTGTGGGCAAAGGGGGAACTGCGGGGAGTGAAAGAGCGGAGGTGAGAAAGAAAAATGCACTGGTGAGGCTACTCTCCAAATTGAACTTCCGGATTACAAGATAGGATGTTATTCTGCTTTTCTATCAATCTCTCAAGACCACATTTGGAGTAGTGAGGACCCTGGGTTAGAGTCTCGGAATAGTTCCTTCACCCAATCCCAGTCAGGACCTTGCTCCTATTTCTCTCAGACATTTTTCTGGGCCAGAAAAAGAATAGTGACAAACTAAACACATCTGCATCACACCAAAGACCAACTGTAGGGCCAGAAATCCTGCTCAGTTCCAGAATCAGTGTCTGAGAAAAGAGACCAAATGAATTCCTCGTTTCGTTGCTTGAGGCCACACGGGTTCTGACACAGAGGGGAACACTTAGTTCCTTTGGTTGTCTCAAAAACAACTGCTGACACAACCTTGTATTTAGATTAAGACTTAAAATCCATCTACAGCCTATTCTTTTTAAAGAAGCAACTTGTGAATTTGATTTTCCATATGCTTCTTGTCTCTGGGGGCTCCTCACCAATTGACTCCTCGTCGTGTGTTTGCCCTGCTGCCTTGCAATCTTTCCAGATGAAATTCAAGATTCTCTGGTTACTGTAGCAGGACAACTCCTTAAACCAACGACCTTCCAAATAACCTCCTCATTCCTCTCGTGTTCCGAAAATAGGAAAGGATGCCAGAGAGCTGTGAGGGTGAATGAGGGCCAGAATCGTAATTTATGTCTATGACCTAACAGAGAGGTGGAAATGAAGAGAATGTTACTCAGTGCTTTTTCCCCACTGTCCTAATCTCTCCACGAGGATATTTTGCCAAGACAAAGAATATATTTTATAGGGAGCAGCTCCCATTTATACTTCTTTGCCATAAACAGGCATTTTAAACTTAATAAGAGCAAGAGAACTCTTTTAGTAGAATGTTAGCTCCTTGAAGGCAGGAAATATGTCAGCTCATTTAATACCGTGCCTTCAGTGCCCAGAATAATGTCTGGCACAAAGTAGAGGCTCAGTAAATTCCTACTGGTAGTTGGCTAATCACAAAGGTCATGAGGGCATTGTGGTCCAAGGCGTACTTCATGCACCCACATACCAAACACCTGACACCCCCTACCCAGTTCATCTCTTGCCAGCCTTCTGTGACTCTGTCCATATTTTATGAGATCCCTTCTCTTCTACACAGTTTTCCACCTTTCTAGTAATTGCTACTTTTCCACCTGCTTCCTTCTACATTTTCCCTGATAATGCAAATACTAGAGATTTCATAGCACAAGATAAGGAAAATGAGGAAAAGTAAATCAGGGCACCACTTATACTTTCAAGATCCTACCTACCATTCAAACAAACTGACTTCCATGAAAAATAAAAAAATCAACAAGATACCTCTTCATTAATTCAGAGTCTAGATTTATCCCAAAGTAAGGTTGAGTTACTTGCTATTTCATGTTTATAAAATGAGAAATCAGACAAGGTTACCTCAGAAAATTAACTACTTTATGTGAATGATGTCCACAGTTACATCATGTCTATTTTATTAAAACAGGACCCTGATCCTTTTTCCAAATCACAAATCTAATACCTATGTCCCAGCTCAGAACCACTTCTGCAATTAGTATTATTATAGATAAGGGAATGTGATACTTCTACAGCTACTACAGCAGAAAAATGGTTAAGAATCACCCACTTATAAAACTGGTTCTTCCAGGAACCCTGGACTCCCCAGAGCCCTTCCTGTACCTGCTACCATTTTGTCAACATTTATTTCATAAACAAAATACATTTCTATTGGGCCCACTCTCTTTAGAACTCTTTCTAGAACAAAATAATCCAATCTGTTAGTTGACAGACAAAAAATGGTCCTTTCAGATACCTATTTGCTTGTCACCAATAACACGAGAAGGGAAGACTTAATGTTTTTCTTTTAATTAATTAACTTATTTTTAACTAGGAAGATTTGGGACACTCTCTTCAGGAATCACCACTGTGGTGCACCCGTCTTCAAATCACCTAGACTAACATCATAGTCCAGTGTGCTGAGATAAGACATTGATCTTTGGATGTGGAATGAATGCAGGGTAGAGTTATGTAAATGTTTTCAGTACTTTTCAGATAACACTAGGTAGTGGGGAAGGTTGGCTTTTGTATTATTATTTTTTTACATCATTGTTAATTTTTGTACCGTATTTGATTTCCCCCCTTAGATGTAGTTCCTGTAGTTCCACCACCACATCGCCTGTGATCTGGCACCATCTCTTATACTCTTCACATCCCTGTTTTCACCCCTCCCCTCCCCCAACTGTATGTTTCAGATTTATGACCAGCTTGCGAGCTTTCTCTTTTTCCTAACTGTGATTTGATTTCTCTACATTCTGCATATAAGTTTAGCCTTTTCTATCCCAAGTGGAAGGCTCCTGAGCAAGGACAGCTCATGCTACACATCTGTTATATTCCTTATTCAAGCAGCCTCTGGTTCAGAGATGTTGTGAGTCAGAATGCTCATCTTCTTCTCCACCAGTTCTTGTGCCAATAGTTCAGGCAACTCAAATAACTGAACCCAACAACTAGCTAAAAATAAGTTATCTCAGGCCTGTTTTTTCCTTAATTCCCTCTAAGTCTGCAAGTAGTGGTAAAATTCCACTAGTCAGGGGGAAATCTTGTATACTGGAGTACTGACTAAAGTTTTCATTATCCCACAGCGCTGTATAAATACTCTCAGAAGAAGTCATATTCTAACAATTTCACTGCTACTTTTGTTTTTCTTGAAATTTCCCACAGCATTAACAAGGATATGAGAATTTTCATAAGGCTGGACTTTTTATTAAATGAAGTAGTTATGCTACAGTTTAGTGGCAGCCTCAGGAAGAAATAAAAGCACTAGAAGTTACATTAAATGCCATTGGAGTTTGTGGATCCAGATCGTTGGTTCAAGCTTCCTGTTGACATATAGACTGATTCCAAAATCGTAAGTATGAATTTAGAAGGTGCCAATGATTCAGAGTGAAAAATATCTGAGACCCACAAAGACAATGTTTGCAAAGTCAGTCTTAGTGTTAAAAAAAAAATTCTAGGTAACATGGAACTACTGCTATATTTTTTTTTAATAATAAAGATAATTCTAGATAAATTCTAACATCATAAAAATCCCCCCCACTGACACTATGGTTTCAGAGACTGACATTATGGATACAGAAGGACACAAAATAGATAAAGGTTAAATTAAAGAAAAGGCATCTCTATGATCTGCTTAATCTATAAGCTTGGGTCGGTCATAGATCTGATCTTCCCACTCCTCAGTCATCCTCTTAGTATTGACATAGTAGCATCTCTAACTAAGTAGAATCCTGGGAAATCACTTATTTAAAAAGTTCAAAGGAAATGGGAAAACTTGATGTGTTTTCTCAGTTTTTGGAATGTAGATTTAAGGAGTAAGATTCAGTGTGTATTCTGGATTTCCTCCCTAAAATCAACTGAAATCACCATACTAGAAAGCTTCAGTAACATCTTAGTGGAAAACTATTTAACTTCCCTTTACAAACGAATTTAGAAAGCTGAGATGCATCAGACAGTGTAAAATAAGATATCTTATTAATAAGCAAAATTATGTCAATTGAGTGATTTCTGCAGCCAGGCAAAAAGTCAGTAAGAGTTGTTGAAGATTCCTCATATATGTAGACTTGTGAGTATCGCAAAGTTGAAAGCAGAAGGGACGCAAAATAGTTCCAATAACATGTGTGTTTCAAAGTAAGAAAGTAAGAATACAATAAAAGAAAGTTTCCTACTCAAAGAAAAATTTATAAAGAAATTATTTGTTGATTCTTCATGTGATTCTGAGTCAGGATCAGGTAACAATCATGGCCCAACCATGACTAAGGGGCTTCTGTCATACAGTAGGAAAGATAGATGTCCACACAGCACATATAACTTCTTGGAGTAACACTCAAAAACAGACCATACCTGGTGGGGGTATCCCAAAATTGCCTCAATTAAAAATAATTTTTTTAACCTGGAAAAAATAGCAAAGTGATCTTGTATTGTAAATGTCTCTTCGCGAAGTGACACCTCAGAATCCAGTGCCCCACATAATGACAGAATTAGGCTCCTCAGTTAAATTTAATGATGCAGAAATCCCAGGACATGAAGACTGGGGAGGAGAAAGTTGCTTTACTATGCAAAACATGTTTAAGGAAAACACAATTGATTACTTTAGCTTGATCAAATAAAATCCAAGCACTACAAAAATGTAATCCTTTGCTGTGTTTCTCATTGAACACAGAAGAACAAAACATTACCTTAACAAAAGGTGAAGTTAATCTTTGCAGTTTCTCCAGGTCTGATGTGAAAAACTATAACATAGAAGAATTGCCTTATGATTGTTTTGTCACACTTTCTTGTGACAAATGTTTTCTAACTGTTCCTTACTAAGGCTACTACGCTGAATGTGTAAAGAAGAAATTCTGTGGGCTTCATTTTTCTTAAACAAGCTACAGGTCAACAAACTGATAACTAAAATCAACTCAGGACCCAACAAAAGCATGTGGCTGTGTCAACCCCAACTAGCACTAAATTAGGATGAAGCAAAAGTTCCCTGGAATGTCCACTGTAGGCATACCAGGATTCACATATCTTGTCTACCAATCACTAGGGGTTGCTTCGCCTGTTACCACAAACACTCCCAGTGTCAGCAAGAGCCTGAATACAACATGAGGGATCAATTCACCTTGCTTATTGCTCCTTCAGTACTATAAAAATACACACCATCATTTTCAATGCTTTTCTTTAACCTCCTAAAATAATTCTGGTGGATCTAAGTAGGTAAAAGCAAGTAATTTGTTGTTTCTCTGTTCACACAGTAATTACTTACCTTGCATCCACAAGGGCAGCACTGATGATGTCAGAAAGGAAGGTATAAGTGCCAGCAGGACACCTGCATAGTCCTCAGCCTGTCACACCAGAAACCTGGGACACAGAAACATCCCATTGACTGGTTCATCTGAGGGCGGCCCCAAGGCACTGGCATTTCATCAAGGAGGCTTGTGTGAGCTACTAAGCAAGGCAGCTTTTGCTTTACTTTTGCATTACTATCATTGATTTGTAATAAGCTTTCACTGATTTTCACCGAAATTAATGCTGAGAAAAACCTTGGCGATAACCTAGTTTGTGCCTTCGATGAGCAAGTAGCAAACACACAGGGTGAGTCACGAAGTGCTAAGGGAAACCTGAGCTTGACAGGTTTTAACCAGAGCTCAGCTGACTCCAGTGTGACCAGTCTGAGGAATACACTCTGAGTAACCAGGAAGTTCTTCCCCGTTTGCTTTAACAGGTGAAGAGACTGAGATTCAGAGACACTCAACTTGCAAAGAAACAGAATAGAGGCAGTACCCAGTATAATGACTTCCAGCCATTTATCACACAGAAGCTTTCCAGGGTGGGAACGTTTATTTTTAAAGAATTAAACTTCCAATTTTCCATATAAAATTGGAGGGGAAGTTTATGTTAAAATAAGAGCTAAGAGTATTAAAATAGTGACTTAGTATGGAACTAGTGTAAAGAATCTAGGCAAATATCTACACTTAACAAAAAATAAGAATTAGTTTTGTGTTTTTCTTTGTTTTTAGGCAGGGGCATGAATACGTGGTAAGAGAATAAAACAAACTAAAGAGGAATAAGCAGACCATGGACAATAGCACATGGAGGGGACATGGAGAGGGAGTAAATGAAACAACAATAGGAAGAAGATAAAAGAGTCCAGCCTGACAAAAGGAAAATAAGAATAAAAGTAGAGGGCTGGAAAATTAAACACAGATCCTAGAATAAAAGGAAAATACAGAAGCACAGAAAGGGGGGGCGGGGAGAGAAGGAAGAAAGAAAAAAATCTAGTAAGATGGATGGATTCCTGGAAAAAGAATGTATAAAATAAATTGCAAGAGAATAGAAATCACAAGAAGGTGGAGCATTAACGCAAGAAACACACAAATGTGTATAGAAAATACGTCTTAGTATTAAAAAACCAGAAAGAGGCTATCTTTCACTTACTGTGGTTTCATACTTTTCTCTGATTATATTTTCAAAATAACAAAAAAATTCTAATTACCCTACAACCAACGGGAACCTGCAGATGGGCAGTCTTGGGAGAACAAGCTCCTCTGAGGTTCCCATGTCCTCTGGGCAGAAGTTGAAGAGAGAACAAGGTTTAACTAAATCCAAAAACATTCTATTTTTCTTATCCTTTGTAGTATTACAAGACCCAGAGACTTTCTTCCCTGGCCAGGTGACCACATGTTTTACCATAGCATGGGAAGCTGGCTCCTTTGAAGCCATAGTTCCAGCTTTACACACTGCTCCAGGCAGTCAGCACCCAGAGCTGGCCTTCCCTAGGAAACATCTCTCCTGGAGCAGAGCTGTAGAACCTAAATACATACTGTCTACCTCATTCTGGCCTTTCAGTCCAACTTTCAGACGTGGGCAGTAGGAAATGGCTGAGTCCAGTTATGCCAAACGTACTTAAGGTATGATCCAGGGAAACACATTTATGTATTTCACAGGTTAGTTTCATTCTCTGACGGAGGTTCATTTCCAATTAAAAAAAAAAACTTAGAATCTCCAGAAAGAGAACAAAAACTAATGAAGCTTTCTTTCCTCTAGATCATGCACCGCAAATTCAAATGCCCAGGACAAGCAGGTCACGTTGGTGAGCAAAAGTTGGTGACTATTTAGCAAGGCACATGCTCCCCGCTGAAGCAGATCACCTATCCAGCTCTACAATTTTGCTGCTTGCAGAAACTGGGGTGACCGCAGGTGTCTGTTTTACAAGAAGTATGAGAAATGCAGATTTTATGTGCATTCTCCTATTACTTAAATGAGGATGAATCCCTTTTGGGGTTTGGTTTGGTGTTTTTGTTCTATTTGTTTGTGTTTTAGGATCTCGAATAACTGTTTAACATCTTACTTGGATCCTGGGTTCTCTTTCAGGAAGGCAGAAAGTCACACCAAAGGATTAAATGGTAAAGGGAGTATACGTGATGACCTGGAAGGAGTGACCTCATCACGGGAGCACAATCCCTGCTCCCTTCATAAAATACTAAGTGAGTGTGATCTGACCTTTTACAAGACTTCTCTTCCTCATAGGAAAATGCTGAGATAGCAATTCTCACAGGATGGCTTACATGGTCAGTTAGCATATTTTCTGGGTCTCTATCAGATTGGGAACACTTTATGTCCATTCCTCGATCATTTTGAAACCAGAGCCTCTCTGACCCTGGACTCCTGTGCTTGGCCCCAGAGCTCTGCCTGAAGGCAGCGCAAGTGACAGCAGGTGATGACTTTGTTTCAGTCCTATGGCCCCACTGGGGCTCAGATGCAGGAGGAGCCATTAGTGATTGCAGGCAGGAGAGGCTGCCCTACCATGACACTCCAGGCCATGCAGCCCCAGGGGCCCCATGGGGAAGGCTTTCTCTGGGTCCAGACAGTAGAGAGGCAGCAGATATGGTGCCAGCTTCTGGAATGAGCCAGTCAGTGCAAGCTGAGTCAACTGGTAACTGGTCCAATAGCCATAGGATTGAAACTGGCCCAATCAAGCTTGGAGGTAGGGTGGCCCAGACAGAGCACATGAGGTGGAGGGGAGGGGGGGAGCCAGCTTGGCCTCCCGCACTCTCTGAGGTGCACTTGCTTGGGCTAGAGTGGGGGCTGTATTCCTGGACTAGTTGGACTCAAGTACTCGACTCATTCATTTGGACTGGACACTCTCAGAAAAATCCAGCAGCCAACCTAAGAAGGAAGAAGAGAATCTGAAAAGCTTCAGAGAGAAGCCCAGAGAGCTTTGCAGAGGCTGGGGCCACTGCCTGCCTCCAGCCTACCTGTGGCATCGCCTGAAGAAACACCAAAGACCCTGGACCTGGTGTGTCAGAGAACTAAGTTGTTGTTGGTGTGGGCCAACAGCTCACAAGGAGCTGTAATGCTGGTGACCAGGTGGCCGCACTGTTGGTGGGTGACTAACACCCTGTGCCCAGGAGGCTTTGAGAGCTCTGGAACATCTGGCAGCACCTGCTAGTGCTCAGCCTCCACTGCCATCCATCCCTACTTTTAGACTACCTGTGGCTGCTGCTATGGCATCTCAAGGGCCCTCTTGGAAGCACCTCCTGTGGTGAGATGACCCTGGCTTGCTGCTCATCAGCGTGTCATGAGCTTCATATGCTCACTGGCCGTCCAGCACCATCTTGAGTAAGTGACTTATGTTCATGACTTTTAAACACCTTGGACACCATCAAGGCTGAGATAGCTGGCCACTTGTGGCCTGGAGAATTCCTTGTTTCCCTATTTGTTAAGTAAATCCCACTAGTCTTTTTCCCTGAGCCTGAGCAGTTTTGGAATTGTGTGCACATATTTCAATATGTCATTTGTGTCATGTACAGGAATTGTTTCTTGGATTTTTACTTGAAATCCTGAGTGAACCCTTTTTATTCTAATCAGAGCATGATGAGAAAGCCACCGAGGTGAGCTTCCCACAGCATGATGTCAACTCTGCAGACTGGGAGGGTTGAGGGTGCCAGTGTGTACGCGTGGTGGGGGGCGGGGTGTATCATGGTCTCACTGTTCAGCATCAGTCTTCATGGATAAAGAGAAATGCATTCATTAATGTGATAACCTGCTCCTAGAGTCTTCTGAGGCCCCACTGTAGCTGATTTCCATTAGGCCTACATCAGTCTTCCAAAACACATTTGAAACCACCCAATGAACATTCCAGCTGTAAATAGAAGGCACTGAACCAAGTCCAAATAAAAACAAAAATCATCCAAAACCTCCTTTCTTTCCAACATCACAGGCCTCTGAATGATATGTTTAGATTCTCCCAGGCTGGAGTTCTTCCAGAAAAGGCTGGAGTCTGAAGTTAGAGTGAATATCTCAGCTGACTGATTAGAAATCAGCAAACCTACCTGGAAACACATGTCTGAGGTAGGAGAAAGAGGGCTGTCTTGTTATTGTGTGAAGTCTGGGAAACTTCTGTGTTGCATCAGTACAGGAATAAATGCATTTGATTCACGTAAATGAAAGACACACTCATGGTTAAGCAGACACACAAGTACACTACCTTCTGCAAATTCAGTGATTCCCACATTTTAGATTTTTACTTTGGTTGTGCACAGGATAACAAATTCATGGTTTAATAACTTAAATAATGAGGCTACCAGGCAGTGGCTATCAACGTGTACCATAAATGGAGTTTCCACCTTCCGACTTACCTTAGCTTGGACATTTGTTTCAAAATTTTGGTGTGAAGGAAATGATCTAACTCAGATTCCTGACAGGCTCCTGTAAACCAGTTGCTTCTGTTAAGCTTTGTCTGGAGACTAAGGGGAGGCTCTAATTATCATTTTTCTTTAACAGCTTCTGTAGCTCTCAGTAGAACGACAGGAAGCAGGGGTATCTGCTGTGTTCAGATTAGGGTTAAACCTGCCAATTGTGTCTGTTGGGATGGTAGCCAGAGGGCCAGGGGAAAGAAGGTGTCCGGCCAATGGTGTATTTGACTAATGAGCCTCCTGGGAGAGTTTATACTGAAGGAACTGAGTAGAAATGTAGCTAAGCAGCCCACAGGAGCAACAGGTAGAACAATGCTCAAACACACCTGTTCATTGAGATGGCTGTGTTTCTCACCTTACCAGTATCCTATCTGGCTTCCTGTCAGCTCTCCACAGGCTGAGACATGAGTTCTAGAAGATCACAGATCTCTTCAGATGAGTAAATTGTTTGATAGGCACTCACAGAATCACATACACATACAATTCTGAAACATAATGGGCAAAGCACAAAAGTGTGGAAAATAAATTTTCCTAAAATTAATCAAAGCAGCACTCCACTAATATGTGCTGTTTCTGTAAAAACTAAATCCCCCTTGCTGTATGTATAGAACTTTTTATAAATTGAATTGTATCTAGCAAAGTTGGAGTCATAGCCTTAGAAGTATCTATGAATGTCACCTTAGTTAGAAATAGAGTCTTTGCAGATATAACTAAAATGTTAATAAGATAGTCATATGAATAGGACAGACCCTTATTTGATGTCATTCAGAAGAGAGAAGAGACAGAGATGCCCATGCAGGGAGTGGGTGGCATATGATAACAGAGGCAGATGGTTGAGTGACAGCTGCTATCCAACAAAGAGCAAAGACTGGTTATCATTACCTGAAACTAGGAAGCAGCAAGGGATGAAAAAAAAAAATGCAGCCTTACCAACACCTTGACTTTGGACTTCTAGCCACCAAAAGGCATAAATTTCCATCAGTTTTAAGTCCTCTATTTTGTAGTTGTTGGTTATGGCAGCGCTAGGTAACTAATACATGAATCTAATAAACTAAAGGGTCATTTTTCCCTTACCTGACAATAAAAGGTGGATGTTTCTGGACCATAGTTAGTTTTCCTCCACACTCAGTATCTCAGCTCCTTCCATCTTGTGACTCTATCATTTGCTAGAGCAGTGCAAGCAAATTATAGCCTATCTCTTTTTTGTAATTAAAGTTTAATGGGAACACAGCCAAACTTCTCCATAATTGATGGCTGCTTTTGCACAAGAACAGTTGAATTGAGGCTTTATCACAGAGGCTTTATACCCCTCACAGCCTTAAATATTTATGTGCTTGCTCTTTACAGAAGAAATTTACACACCTTTGCTTCAGAGCATCAGCGATTTCAAAGTATGAAAAACATACTACTAGATTTGGGCACTAAACATCAATGGCCAACACAAAAGGAGATATATTGCCCCCTACAGTCTTCCCAAACAGTACATCTACTCTTCCCAGAGACTGAACTTGAGTTTGATATCCCCATTGGAACCACCTGCCAGTTGGCAGAAAATACAAGAGGACAAAGGAACAAAGAACACTGGACCATGAGTGTTCAAGAATCAAAATCAGATGATGAGAAATTTGACAAGTCCAATAGTCCAGGTCCTCAACAGAAATTATATAAGGAAAAGAAAAGTGAGTGAAGAAGCAATCAGTCTTTAAAAAAAAAAAAAAAACTTATTAAACTTTAAAATAACAGGCCCGTTTAAATAAACTACAGTGTTCAGCAATTCACATTTGCATATTAAGACAAAACAAAAAAACACACTCACAAGGGAAAGATCACTGTACAACTCAGTACATTAGCTATATGTGCCAAAAGGGAAGGCATTGTGATTGGGATATAGATTGTAAGGAGAATTCAATGGGTAGCTGACAAAGCTGTATTTCTTGATACAGTGGTAGTTGTAAATTGTTCCTCTAGAATTCACTAATATACACATATACATCAATTGAGGAGGTCTGTATCTGCATTTGTTTTACAATTAAAGATTAAGTTTACAATGTTAAACAAAATTACAAAATAAAAAGGCTGAATAAAGCACAGTAAGGAAGACTAAAGGGACTCTTCTTTTGAACAACATCCACTATTCATTAGCAGAGATTCAAATGTGAATTCCTTTTTATCAGATCCATCTCAAAAATCTTTGCAGTAAAGTGTTGATGTAGAGATGATCTTAAGGTAATGGGCATAGTATTTTTGTATTACTGAACCTAGTTTCTCCCCTGGTAAACTTTGAACCCCCACTTTCCTATGGTTTTGCCTAACCTCCGCACACTCTCTTAACTCACTGGAGTTCATTCCTCCAGGAAAAGGCAACACAGAGCCAAGAACAGCGGTCATCAATCAGCTCATGCTTTTACAATACGAGATTCTACATCCTGAGCAAGACTACCGCCTCAATGCCAAAGCTTTTTATTTACTAGGAGCCAGGCTTTCTTGGGCAAGAAAAAGGTTTTATTGAAACTTCTCAAAGCTGAGTATTTTGTGTATAAAGTCAAGTCTAAAAGACTCAGATCAATAGATAGATGTCCCGGAATTGAAAAGAAAGAGGATAAGACCCAGAGTCAGTTCCTAGAAGACAGAAACTGGAAAGGAAAACTCAATTTTGTGCTAGAAGAGACAACAAGAACAAGAGGAAGAGAGACTCAGATAGGAGGGGCCCCTTTTTCCTCATCACCTAGGCGACAAATCTCCAGGGCACAGAGGCATGTCTGTGAGAGAAGTGACATAGGCTTGAGGGCAACTCAACAGGTTTGAAGGCAGCTGCAGAGCCATTACTGATTCTGTTTTCATGGGCAGAGACAGGACCTACCATGGCCTTGCGGAGAAACGCTGCACATCATCCAAGGGGAGCAGGAGGCGAAAATACATTCCTCACCACTGAGGGAGGTGCCTGTGGGTGGGCTGAGGTCCATCAGAAGGGGTTCACACAATCAGGGAAGTGTGAGGAAAGAAACCAGACATTCCCCTTAGTGCTGATGGAGAATGCAGAGGTGCAAGAGGACCAGAGGGACACAAGCATTAGCTTCAGAAATAAGCAGAATGCTGAAAAAACAAGTCACTCCTGGGCCCTCCCTGGTGGCTCAGCGGGTTAAAGCACAGCACTGAGAAGCTAAAGCCACTTCCGCATGAGTTCGAACCCTGCCTGCCCCGGAGGTGACCACATGGCGAGGCAGACCTCTCCTGACCCGCCCGCTGCTCCCCTCAGCAGTGTACTTCGTCGATCTGCCTGTTCTGCTCCCCACTCCGTCTCTGGTGAAGCCTCTCGCCACCCCTGCACCTCTAGCCTGTACCCCAGCTCTGTATGCATAAATTAAAAAAAAATTTTTTTTTAATTTAAAAAATAAATAAATAAAATAACAAGTCACTCCTGGGGCCAGGTAAACAGGGGACTGCAGGGCAAGGGAGAAGGGCCAAGAGGACAGTAAATAGGTCAGGCAAGACCCTGTGCTGCCGCCCGAGTGTAGGTGACTCCTGCCCTTGCTCCCAGATGCCACAGGAGTGGGAAGAACCCTTTCCGAATGCCCTCTGTCAAAAAGTGATCTGGTGTTGAAATCAACAGTGACCACATTTCATTTTGCCTGAAAAAAAATCACTGAATCAGCCTGAGGGTACTGAAATGGGAGAAATGAAGCTACTTTTCCTCTAGAGAGTAAAACAGATTTCAAAAAAGAAAATCACATTTCTACCTTCCTACCTTGTGTCTGTTACAACCGATAAATCTCTGTATTTAGATGAATGTTATCACCTGTTAAAAAGTCATTTCACCTTCTCTAGAAACTTCTAGAAAAATATATAGGACTCATTAATGATAATTTTATGTGACCACAATACATGATGAAGGTGGAGAGCCCATTAGGTAGCCAGAACTGCAATATTCTGGCTTTATTTATGACATAATTAAGGGACTTTTGAAAAGAGACAGATATCAAAGGGAAGTTTTTAATTGCCAGCAATCCCAGAATGGCATATGCTCCTCCCATGTCCTAGTGGAACCAATGTGGAATAAACATGCTGGGTCTCTGCCAGACCCTCTAACTCATCAGACTTTACGTGGGGGGGGCGCCAGTGTCAACACAGTGAGGATGACTCACTGACAGTAGCCCAGCCTTGCGGGTGGGGGGGGGGTGTCACTGGAGAAGGAATTCTGGTCACACATCAGGTCTTTCAGCCACACCCCCACACATGGCTAACAATCATCCTGAGTCCATCACTTACAAATACAATGTGCAAAGCAGGCAATGTGAATGTGGGATTCATTGCTTAAAAAGTTAAATTAGACATTAATAAGACTGAGGTGGTGAGTGGATACAGACTGACAATTTGAGTGGTCTTTTCCCACTTTACTATCTGTGATGTGGTTGTGTGCAAATTTGGGCGAACAAGTTTATAAACAAATCAATCTGCCCTTAGCAGTGAAGAGATTAACCCAGCTAAATAAGAACAACACATCCTAACATGGTTTCCTAGTATTTTTGAAAGAAAGGCTAAAAGCACCAGTATCTTCTTAGTCACATGGTTGCATTTTCAGGTTATAGTTTTATTTTGTATATTTTGTCTGCTCTTTTTTGTTTCATCTTTTTTCAAGTGTCAGACCTTTATTCAAAAGTGACTTCGCACTCTTAAGAATTCTGAAACAGGAGACTAAAACTGGATCACACAAAATCAGTTCAGTTATTTCAGTGCTGGGTTTTGCCCATTGGTTCCCATAAATTAGCAAGGTTTGGACTAAAACACACTTAAGGGAAATGTTTAAGTGTTACATGTTTTATATGTAAATTGATTTTATTGTTCTTGAATAAAATGTTATAAGCTCTTTTAAAATGAAATCAGTTGTCCCAATAGGGTCTACATAAATCTCATAAATGTTACAGCCTCCTTAAAAGGAAAGCATTCTTAAATTTTCATCTGATATTTCCGTGACATAGTATCATTCAACAACTGAATAGGTTCACAGTGCTTCAGTTACTGTTGTTAGATCTCTGAGACATATATGTTTACAGAATCTGGAATTGGGAAAAATCACCTTGTATCATTCCCTTCATTTCACATATAAAATTCAGTCACTTGTTTGTGCTCAAGCTGAGTTTCAGCTACAGATCTCTGAAAAGCAGTCCAAAGGCCTTACTCTTTCCCCTTAAACCTCCTCAAGGAGGATTCCTACATTGCTCTTTATTGCAATGCTAACAGCGGTGAGGGCAGGTGGAAAGGGAAAAGGTATAGAAAGCAAATCAAGACTGACCTTCGAAACAATATCCAAATCAACACAGCTGCCTTCTAGCTTCCTAACTAATACATAGAACCTAAACATTTTCAGACTAACATTGGAAAGAATATGTAAGAACAGACTCAGCTGCCTTACCACACCACATGTTGACCTGAGAAAGAATTGCTCTTATTTCTCTGTATTCAGTCTTAGAAGGACAGCGAATGCCACTGTAATCTCTTAATTCCCATTGTCTTCCTCAGCCTCAGGCCTGGCTCAGTAATCCTTCCATTTAGTAGCCATAATTTGCAATAGCTCCTCAGAATGCTAGTAATCCTTGGGTTTCACCCAGGGTGAGGGCAGTTATTTCCCTCACCACTGTCTGGTCTTCCCCCCCCCCCACACCCATATTATCAAATTAAGGTTCTCTTTGCTCTAAGAAAAGGTGGAAGATAGAAGACAAAAAATGATGTTTTGCATTTAAAATAAAAAAATTGAAGAAACAGGGCCCTCCCTGGTGGCTCAGCAGGTTAAAGCACAGCACAAAGAAGCTTAAGCCACTTCCACATGAGTTTGATCCCCGCCTTCCCCGGAAGAGATCCACATGGCGAGGCAGACCTTTCCTGACCCACCCGCTGCTCCCCTCAGCAATGTACTTCGTCAGATCTGCCTGTTCTGTACCTCACTCTGTCTCTGGTGAATCGTCTCACCCTCCGCATCTCTGGCCTGTACCCCAGTTCTGTACGAATAAATAAGCAAATCTTTAAAAAAAAAAATTGAAGAAAGTATTAAGCATGTGGGAGACATAGAGGGAATGGAAGGAAAAGGATAAACAGATTGCTGGATGCTTACTACCCACATTAACCATCTGTACTTTGGTTATACCCCGAACTCTAATTCCAAGGTAATAATTTTAGTGAGAAAATTAGAAATTCTCTGTAAGCAGATGAAATTAAATAGTGAAATTCCTTTATATAAAAGGAAGGAGAGGAAGGGAGGAAGGGATGGAAGAAGGAAGGAGGGAGACTAGTAAGAGGGAGGAAGGAAGAAAAGTTAGATAAAGGAAGAAGGAAGCAAGTTAGAGAGGGAGGTAAGGAATAAGGAGTGACAGTGAGAGGGGGAGGAAGTAAAGCTGAATAGCTACAAATAAAGGCAATTTAGTTCCTGTTTTAATCCCGCTACTTAATTGCTATGGGAACTCTGTCAAGTTGTTAGCAGGCAGACTGAGAGGTGCCCTGGGATCCTCCAACCTATATGCTCTAAGAGGTTCTATCATCTGTTGCATAAAGACAATGCATACTCTGAGCGCATAAGACCTTTAATAGTAAAGAACTTTAATTACTGTGCATAGGAAGAGAAGGGATAATAGTTTTCCAGTGAAACATCCAAAGTTACCCATCCCCTCTCAGGAGTAAAGGCCCAGCCAAGCACAGTTGGCCTAAAGTGGGGTCACTGGGGCCCAAAAGCCTGCCACCAGACTAAGGCACCTTCTCACAGGAAACCACAGGAGAGGGGCAGGAGGGGTCAGGCAAGTCTGGGACAAAAGGAACAAAATCAAAGTTCAAATCAAGATGATGGCTACCACGGTCAGCTTCCCCACAGGTCTCTCACCCACATCTTCAAATGTCTCTGCAGGTCTCCACTCCACCTGTCTCCTTCCATGTCCCCCAAGTCCCTCGTGTAAGTCCAAAGCTAAGAAGCAAGTGTGTTCTTTACACATCTCTCTGCTCCACTGTACCCCGCCCCCCTTACCACCCAGCTCCACCCTTCCTTAGGTAGGGCCAGGAACACGGACCTCCCCTTTTTATGGAGATTACACGTTATACAGTGACAGAACAACCAAAGTATCATAAATGAAACAGAAAATACAGAAGGGCTTTCTCAAAGTGCTTTGTGGTGTTTTAATTAGTGTCTGAAATATACTAGGGCCATTATCAACATATAAAAGCCAGTTTAAATGATAAGAAAGAGTTGAGGGCCCTTCCTGGTGGCACAGCGGGTTAAAGCACAGCACTAAGAAGCTAAAGCAACTTCCGCCTGAGTTCGATTACCCCCTGCCGCCTGCCCCGAGGAGATCCACATGGCGTGGCAGACCTCTCCTGACCCGCCCGCTGCTCCCCTCAGCAGTGTACTTCATCGATCTGCCTGTTCTGCTCCCCACTCTGTTCCTGGTGAATCCTCTCACCCTCCACATCTCTGGCCTGTACCCCAGTTCTGTATTAATAAATAAAAATAAATCTTTAAAAAAAAAGAAAAAGAAGAGTTGAAAATAACCCTGATATATATAAAAGTGTCATTGGGAAAATAATGATCTCTCCAAGTAGTTTAACAGGTAGAAAAAGAGCACTAATGATTCTCATGAATTAAAGTACCTACTTGAAAAATCAGATGTGACACTTTCACTCTGGCCATTCATTGAGAAAACAGATCCCAACTCGGGGAATAGCTGTATCACTAAAAGTACCGAAGGGGGAAAGGCTAGCTACAATTTAAAGGTGCTGAAGTGAAAACTAATCTTTGTAAAGAACCAGTTGTGAGGCCAGATTCAAAAACCAGAATTTTCCTTTCAAGAAGGTTACCGATGGCCAAATTAGAACTCTAACCAAGCAGAATATTTGTTAGTCAGGAAAGAAATGGGAATTCAGGAACAACGCCAAACTGTGCATTTAGTGGTAACACACACTAATGTTTCTAAGCCCGGTAGGGTATCTGGACCTGCTTACTTGGGACAATGAGGAGGTACAGAAAACACAAACAAACCAATACTTCCAAAGCTTGTTTCCTGGATTTTATAAATGAGAAAGAAGCTACTATGCTCACATATCAATAAGTGTTACTTGAATTCTATGCTGGGTGCTACAAAACCAGTAATGAATAAAATGGTGTCCACAATCAAGTATTTGTGGTGTGAGTCACAGAGATGAATATACTGTAAAAAGGTCTATAAAAATATATGAACAAAATAATGAGAAATAATCTAGTCTTGCTTTGGAAGTGGGGTTGAACCTCTTTTACCATTTCAGGAGAAGCTGGCAGAGAAGTTTCCAAATCACCTATTTCCTGTGTCTCAAGGAAGAGACTACTTTATCTCTGTACCATTCTGAGTATCACGAGTACCAGAGACTATTTGGTCTTCATGATACCTGCTCACCAAGCCCAGTGAACACCGCATTCCAGTCACTGTGACCAGCAGAAGTGTCACTTTCAACATGCCATGACATAAACTTCACAAACATCTTTGCATATTTATCTCTAGCAATTCAAGGAAGCACAGGAAAATATAAACAGCTGGGACTACATCCAGCCATGATAAAAAGCTTCTGTATAGTAAAAGAGATAGTAACTAGAAGGAAGATATACCCTATTGAATGAGAAAAAATATGTGCACATTATATATCTGAGGAGGAACTGATTTTGATTTACAAAGAGCTCATACAACTCAGTAAAAAGAAAATAAACAACCCAACCAAAAAGGAAAGACATAGAAAAACTATGTCTTCTATGGCACATCTCCAAAGAAGACGTTCAGATGGCCAACAGGAATAGGAAAAAATGTTCATCACTTATCATCAGAGAATTGCAAGTCAAAACAAAAATGAGACACCACCTAACCACCTGTGCAAATGCCCCATATCAAAAACTCCAGAAACGAGTGCTCTTACGAGTACAGAGAAAAAGAAACCACTTACACTATTGGTGGAAATATATTCTGATCCAGCCCTTACAAAAAGAAGCATGGAGGTTCCTCAAAAAACTAAAAGTGAACCTATCATTTGACTTAGCAATCCTACTCCAAGTACCCACCCAGAGAACATAAAAACACTAATTTGAAAGGCAACCTGCACACCATGTTTATAGCAGCACTATTTGCAATAGCCAAGATACAGAAACAATCTAAATGTCCCAGATCAGATGGGTAGATTAAGATGTGGCATATAGATACACAATGGAATACTACTCAGCTATCAACAAAGATAAACTCATGCCATTTGCAATATTGATAAATCTGGAAGGGATTATCCTAAGTAATACAAGCCAGAAGGAGAAAGATAAATGCTGGATGGTGTCACTTATATGTGGAATATTGAGAAATCAAACAAAGGAGCAAAGAGAAACTTTAATACTGACCCTTGAAAGCTGACCATGGATCTGACACACCCAGGAAGGGAAGGTAAGGAAGTAGAAGAAGGGGTGAGGAGAAAACACTGGGGAGGAGAACATGATGGACTATGATGAGGGACAATGGATGCTTGGTGTAGGAGATAAATGGTGGCCATGCATGAGGGCTTACATATATACAAAATTCCGGTTTCAGACAACCCAAGGAAGGTAGCACCAGTCTCCACTGAGAAGCATTTCCCTTTTCTGTCCTTGATGTATACTTGTTCTTAAACCACATAAGCATCAGTGAACTAATAACAATGGAAAGAACACAGACTAACCTGCCATTCGATAAGTTTTGATCCCAGTTCTACCATTACCTATTGGGCAGATTAGTGAGCCCCAATTTCCTTGTGTATAACTACAAGTGATATTGTACCTTTCTGAGATGATTGTCAGAAAAGTACCTAGGAAACTCTGTACCTCACAAAGTGCCCAGCCCAACATAGATACCCAGTGAGTTTATCCCCATAAAGGTATAAAAGAAGAAAAAGAAAAAAGTATATCCTAAGTATTCACTTAGAAACTAGCTAATTCTGCAGTTCCAGGGAAGTGACAATGTCAATGTGAGTTGGCCAAGAAAGGAAGCAATTTGAAGCTGCTCAGCCAGCCTTTCTATACATAGAACTCTGTTCTATTACAAGCCATCCACCTGCTCTCCAGAAGCACTAGCCCTAACTCTTAAAGGATTCAGCACAGACACCACAATGCACTCACTGACTCTAGTCATATACATGCAGGTCAGAAGTACTAGCGGATGCCACCTACTTGTTTTCAGCTTTGCCATAAAAATTAATTTATATTTGTAATGCACAACTGCATGCAGTCATTGACAAAATTCTCATCGCACTCCAGGGAAATCGTAGCATCCGTGGGTATGTCAAATGAGAAAACTTATAAAAGTTAAGTGTACCGAACACCATGATATTATAATAGTGACTAATATGTATTTTTACTATACATCAATACATCAATACACTACACATCAGTAATGCTAAAATATTGATGACCGTTGTACTTATTAACATTGACTATTGGTATCTTTATCAACCTCATTTAGTGGTATTCCACTGTATTAATCACCCTAATAAGTGACTTAAATGCACCTTGTATTTTAATCTTTATTTTTAGAAGTCTTTGTGAAAAATACTAATTTATCCTTATTTTACAGGGAGAAAACTTATTCCAAATCAGATGGTGAAGTGGTGGAGTCAGACCTTGAACTCACATCTGCTTAGTGTCAGACTCTCTTCATTGCATTGCCTCTCCTCATATGCTTCCAAGTGATGCTCAGGTCCAGTGGCCAGTGGACCCTTTCATCACAGTAGCTTTCATAGAAAATAGGGATCTTTGCAGAAGGAATGTATGTAATTAAAGTTATCATTTTAACTGCCCTCCATTTAACCAGGAAGCTGAAGATAAAGTGCATCTGCGATATTTCTTGTATCTAGACATAGGTGCTAGGCTTGGCAGTGAAGGAAACCCTGCTGTCTGCCTGCTTTGTGGCTCTGGCCACAGATCAGGCTGAGCTGCCAGCACAGTACAACCAGAAGCAGTGGTGAACACATTTCTAGAGAATTAAAACTAAATAAGTAACTACTAGGAACAATTTAATTTCATCTTGCTCTTTTTGATTATAAGGAAAGAGCATCAGACAATCTCAGCACTTCAAGGAGAAAAAGCATTTCTCATGTTCAATTTATAGTTTTTGCTTCATTTGCAGAGTCTTGGGCAGCCCCCTGACTCCACTTCACTTTCCTTCCCCACCTCAGAGGCCTCCTTCACAGTTCTGACTGAGAGGACACTGAGGATGAGAGTGACTGCCAAATAGAACATCCCAGTAGCACTGTGTCTCACTGTAACAGATCAGTCAGTATGATCCTTTACTGAGTGGAGGAAGAGCTGTCACTGACACTAGATCATGCTTACTGGTCACTGAAATTCAATACTTTTTCTAGAAATGTAATGTTATCCCTAAAAATATAAACACTTTCATTCTGACCAAAATATACAGAATCTTTCAAACATAGCCTCCTAGAATTAATTACAAATTACAAATTAATTACAAGATAAACTAGCCACGATTCTTAAGAACTTAAAGTAGTTTGATTAGAGTGTATTTATTATTGTGGCACAGCTAACAGTTAAAAAATAACGAGTTTTAAAAGAACACTAGTAAAACGTAAAAAAAGAGAAAGAATAAATGCTGACGAGTAATACAGAAAGAGAGCTCTGAAATGCTACCCTTTTTGATTGTACGCTTACTTATACTTTTATCCTCTGACCTCCTCTCTCTTGAACCTTAATCCCCTCTGTGTAATCTAAATTCTATCTACTCTTCTAAGCCATTTCAGTCTTGGCCTCTACAGGGAGGTCTAGTTTTCCCATCTGCTATTTCACATAAATCTTTCTTCCACCTGAGAACTTGCAACTGAAAATATGGCTATTGTTTTATAGTTCAGTATTTAAGTATCCTCTAGGTGATTAATGTCTGATAATTTTATCTCCTAAATGGAAATAAGCATCTTGAAGTTGTGATTAATAGTTATTTACTAATATAAGCAACAACAATAATAATATCAGTGGTTACTATTTGGGGAGGATTTATTATATATCAGGCATCTCTAAAATGTCTTTTAGTCATCTGAACAATTCTGTGAGGTACTACTCAATCCTCATCAATGACATAGGGAAACTCAGCTATAGTTAGAAAACTATTTTGCTAGAAGACAGAACTAGGATTTGAATCCACTGCCTACTCCTGCTATGTCTCCACTCTGGAACAAGCACTTAAAATATGTCTCATGAGAAGTACATGCGGTGTCTTTATTAGGCCTAGACAACTTCTCCTGGCAAGGTGAAAAACTCCCCCAGATACTGGATTTCAAATGAAGTTGAATTAATAAGAACAATAGGCAACTTTTCTCATACCTTCCCTTGGAAAATGTCAGAAGTTTAAATTACCCCAACAGCCACTTGCCATCGTGGGTATCCAGACTTCGTCACTGGCACAAAGAAAGCCATTTCGTCCTTTTGGTGAAGTCAAGGTTCTCTGGGATTCAGTAAATAGATGATTCATGCATTTTCATGAAATAAAATATGCGGAATAGAATAATCAAGTGGAATAACCGCCAATTAAAGACCAAAACCACAGAGATGATAGATCATATAAACCATCAGACTGGAGATTCATGTTTAACAGATCAGAAGATTTTGATTTTGAGCCTTTGAGCGTACAGAATTGAGAGGGGGAAAAACAAACAAACAATAGCATCTTATAGAGCATACTTGGAAGAGAATGTTAATTTATCTTCTTATTTTTTACCCAGCTTTATTGAGGTATAGTTAATAAATACAAATTGTGTATATTTAAGATGTACAATGTAATGATTTGAGATTCATATATCTGGTAGTATGATTATCATGATCAAATTAATTAACACATCCATCAGTTTTCTTTCATGTTCCATGAAAGAACATGGTAAAAGTTTTATTTTTTCTTAAAGCATTTACCATGTTCTATTGCCTAGTTAGTATTATAAACTCAAATTGTACTAAGTTGTAATAGTTTGAGAACAGGAATACTTACTCATTTGTTAGTTGTTTATAATGCTTAGCAACATGTGCACAGTGACATATAGTGTTACGTATAGAAGTAATCAATATTTGTTTAAGGATAGTGTTCAAGTTGAGCTTGAGCCCTCATGCATCATAGCTACCAGTTAGCAGCAGCTATTAGTAAACTAAGACATACAATCTCAAGAGGGAGAAACTAGATATCCATGCTCATACACTAATTAATGTAATAATTTCTTTCTTATTTTTGTCCTTTTCATGTTAAAACAAACAAAAAAAAATTTAAGGAACCAAGATGGGAGGAGGAGGGAGAGAAGCATTTGCAATAAAGCCAAAATGAAAACAACGAACAATTTTAAACCAGAAACATGTTATAGGGTGGAAAGGGGGATGGGATCGAAACTGAGGTGGGGAGAGTGCACGGGACTATGGTGATGGCACACGGGTGAACTGGCGGTGGGAAGCCCATGGGGATTGCAACTGAGGTGAGAAAAATGCACAAAATGACAAATGATGTAAAAAAAAAAAAAACTAAGGGACCTCACTTAGCTAAAAGAAGGCAATACCCAGCTATAAAAAACACAAAATGGAAACCAAGAGAAAGTGAGAGACAGATGCAGAGTAGAAAATAACAAAGCAGTAATCTAACCTGAAGTGGACTAAAGGTGCCAGCAGGAAAGCCTTTGTGACCTCCCCCAACTCCAAATTACATTCCTGGGTAGCCCCTTCTGGGAACAGAACGCTTGGCAGCAAGAACAGCAGTGCAGCCAGACCCCTGACAAGGATAAATTGCCTCTTCTCCACTGGGCGCCTGGTGCTAAATGGAATGCGGGCTCTAATGTCCTGAACCCCTCTCCTTGCCCTCGCCGCCGAGGTTTTCTCTCCAACCTACCAGTCCAGTATTCTTCTTCTCTTCCTGTGTGACTCCCGCATCTTATGTTCTCCATTTCCCTGCACTCTCTTTTTTTTTTTTCCACTTTTTTTCTCTGTCCTGTGGAGAGAGAGGAGATGAGACAAACCAGAGAATCCCAGCACCACTGGATTCAATTTCCAAACTGCTAATTCACAGTTAGTGTAAGTTCAGTTTTTGGTTAGTGATCTAAAATCTGTTGCCTCACAGAAGGGAATTTCGATTGATCTTTTAAAGGCTGTTTCTCCTCATTTGTTACAGGGCAATCCAATGTGAATTGGGTGTAAAACCTTTATCTGTAGAGTTGTTCTGGACATCCTTTCCCTCTTAGAATTTCTCCCTCAGAGAAGGGCTTTAGTAGTGATACACATCTTCTCTGTTTTCACAGTATCTTTCTTTCCCTATAGGTACTTGAAAGCCCAGGATCATATACACACAACACTTTGCTGGAAGTCTTTAAAATGTATCATGGAGATCTATGTCTTTATTTTTGACTTGGAAAGATGATCACTTTAAGTCAAGTAAAAAAAATGATTTTCAAGGATAATCTCAGACAAAGTAGACTATAATTTTATAGAAAAACCAGGGAGTTATTTTTTACTGTTGTAAGTCTCTGATTGGTGACAATTTGGCTTTTTTTTTTTTCCATTTTCCACATTTCCATAAAAAATAATTTTTGGTTGACCAAAAACAAAAAATGAAAGAAAAGATGCATTACTGCCTTCCTGACAAGGACAAGTATATGAACACTGGGTAGGCGAGCGGGAAGCAGGATGGGAGACCTACATATGTTTGTGACAGTGTTGGTGACAGGGAGTTGGTGACTATGCCTCAGCAAAAGTACTTAGTGTTAGCACTGTCCAGAAAGCTTTGGAGAAAAGCAAATACTATTTATTGAGGAAAGGCTTTTAGTCACAACATCTACTGCAGTCAAGCAAACCACCTCACAGCAGCCTCATTAGCTGCTTGTAACTAGGCAGGACTGAAATCTCTCTTCACAAGGAACACAGAGCTTGGCTCTGAGAAATAAATTGACTAAGAACCTCCAATTTGGATGTTAGCCCTGTGGAAGTGATAATAACCCCATCAAACTCCTAAGAGGAAACAGCTATAGAAGTAAAAGGAAAACACCAAAACAATGTTTAATGCTAAAGAGCACAAAACCCTGCACTGAGCCTTACAAAATGGAACAATGGTCCGAGTAAAACCTAAACTGCAGGAGCGCCAGACTGTGAAATGGAGAAACAAAGCATCTGGAGTGGGATTGAAGATTGCAAAGCAGCCATTAATTCAAGCAAGATCAAAACAGAAATCAATCTATTCATGTGACTTCCAAAAGATCATTAAAAACTAATTACTTTCTGTCTAGCTAAATTGCTTTGTTGCTTTAACTGGTAAATTGCTCTTCCTCACTTGGTCTTGATGGTTGTGGAATAAAACATTGTGTTCCGACTCAGCAACTCAGCGCACAGCGAGTCAAGCAGTCCTGTCCTGGAGCCGAGACACTAAGTCCATATTCCAAGGTGACAAAGGACTTTCTCCGCATATCAGCACACAGCACCCAAATGTAAAGCAACTCCATGAGATATTCCAACTTAAAAAACAAAAAGTTTGAGACACATGCTGAAATCTCTCAAACTTGTATGTATAACTTAATTTCAAGGGGGAGGTGGTAAGTCAAACATTTTTTTCTAGGGCTTGGCATATTGATAAGTCAATTCTATTGTTTAGAAGGAAAGAATCTACATGACAATAACAGACACAATTTTCTAATTTTCAAATCTGATGCCTTAGCAAAAGAAAAAAAAAGTAGAAGAAAATTTTTTACCACTCAAACAAAATAATTTTGTCAAACCATTTTTACCTTTCAAGAAAAAAATACAGTATTTATTTTCATTTGACCTTGTAATTCAATTTTTCTTTCAACCTAAAATTTTCCTTCAAAATAAAATTCTGAAATTCTACTTTTTTTACACTATATTGACTGTTTCTTAGGAGATGATTCAATGTGCCCTAATTACTTCTTAGAAAGTTAAGGGAATTTCAGAACTTACAAATTCTAATTGAAAAAAAAAAAACAAAAACTTTTTTTAGGCTCCTGGACTTCTGGACTTAGAAAATGACCAAGGACAAATGTGGAAAAATTTGACCTTGGATATTAAGAATTCCTTTTTTCTTACCTGGAAAATTATCCACTTTTAAAAAGGATTGCTTATGTTAATATTCTATAATTTTCAAAATTTAATGAGTGTTATTTTTTCACTTTGGATTTTTTCATAGAATATCTCTAAGACAAATCTTTCATTTGGGAACATATGCCTTCCCATTCCACAGTTAAGAAAATTAGGGCTCAGAATATTTGGGGTAACAACAAAAGTCAAATAATTTATGAGCAGGAGACCCTGGAACAGAATGAGAAAGAAGAATTAACATCTACTGAATTTCTCCTATGTGCCATGTACCATTCTAGTGCTTTAAAAAGAATATTTCCTCTTTTCAGCATTCCTAATATATGAATATCATCTTACAGATATCTATATACAAATTCAGAAATTGTGAATGTCTTCATCTAGATAAAACCACAAAAGCGTTTCTAAGTATACATCATTTTTTTTTAAAGATTTATTTATTTATACAGAACTAGGGAACAGGACAGAGGTGCAGGGGCAGTGAGAGGATTCATCAGAGACAGAGTGGGGAGCAAAATAGGCAGACTGACAAAGTACACTGCTGATGGGAGCAGAGAGGGGTGAGGAGATGTCTGCCAGGACATGCGGATCAGCTGGGGGCAGGGATTGAACTCATGCTGAGGTTGCTTTAGTTCCTTAGTGCCACCAGGCTGGGCCCCACATTATTATTTTTTAATCTACAAGTTTCAGCTACTCATTAAATGAATACAAATAAAACTAATTAAATTAATATTTATTAAAGTATCAATAAAAATATATGATACTGATGTTCTGAAAACTTAATGTAAATACAAAACCAAATGCCAACAGAGATATAACAATGCATCCAGTATTTGTGCCCCTTTTAGAGGACATGTCTCAAAGACATTGAAGCTTGGGCTAAAAAGTCTTCTCATTCATGATTTTCTTAATATTCACCCCTTATTTCCTCTATCCAACATACCACTTAATGTAAATACCATCTATCTATTATTTTCTAGGGGTGAAGAGTTAGAGAAGATATGGAAATCTCATTGTCTCAAAAAAAAATCTAGCAATAAAAATGCAAATTTATTGCTAGGTGGTACAGTTCAACTTTCTTGAAAAGACTTGTGCAAGGAAGTATACCTTTAACTCCTGTGTCTTTGATGTGAAATCTTAGGGTAGTAAGATAAATAGCCCTGCTAGAAGAAACTGGAAATTCTTTCCCTGGTAAGGTATCACTGAGAAGTCAATCCTCAAACTTGCCATGAAAACTGAAACAAAAAGAATTCTGGGGTAAAAATGAAGACTTAAAGCAACTCAGAGAGAGTTACTTTACTGCATTTGGATTTCATTTATGCTTTGTATAAAATACTTTTATCTTGCTAAGATGATCAAACATAAAGGACAGAATTGAGCATTTGTTGCTAAACAGTGTGACCCAATACTGCATAGACACCATACATCATCTTCTTTAGTGAAATAACATAGTTAAGTATGGGTTCCAAATATCACAGAACATCTAGCTTAACTTCTTGGGCACATCTGACCACCATTTCTTACATCACATTCTATGTTCTTCCAGACTAGGCAAGTTAAGAATAGAGAAATTTCTTGTTCCAAATAAATGTTAACTTTTACAATATAAGAAAAACCTGGAGATATATCTAAGTGCTATTTTTCAGTTCTGCTACTTTGATACAATTACAATACAATACAATACAAATACAATAAAGTCATTCTCACTTAACATATACATGACACAAATATTTTTGACTATTTAACTACTTGGTGGATTACACTGATTAAAACAATTAAGTAGGTACAATCACTTTTGTTTATTGTTTTGTGTTACTCTTAAATTAAGTTGACCAAATTTTCTCATTATAATTCAAATGAGACACAACAGCCAACTTCTATTTTGTTCTAGTAATTAATTAGGATGATTGGAGAACAGTTAAAAGCCCCAGGTTTAATTCCAGTTAGCTATATATAAAAAACGCTTTTATGCAACTGCACAGCTTGTATTAACTACATTTTCTCTAAAGCAAAAGGTAAATATTATTAAAAATATATCTTTATAACTTAACTCACACAAACTTGGGTGAAAGCTAATACCGCTATCAGATGGCAAGATACTCCTTTCTATTTCATTGTTGAGAAAACAGAGTTGAGGAAAATTAGAAGCATTTTGAAATTCTCTAATCTTAAAATGAATTGGATTGCCACTTGCTAATCAAAGGAACAAAAAGTAATATTTCCACTGGGGCATCACAAAACTTGGACAGGTGCAGTACATAGGGCTTAAAGATTAAAATAAATTTGGCAAGGGAAACAATTTCTCTACTCCAAGCCTGATATGCAAGAAAAAAATAATGTATCTTCCACTTTCAGGTAGCAATATAATATGCCTAGATGAATACCGTGCTGAAATGGACAATTTTTAAAGAAAGTATACATACATTACCAAAATTGGCTCAAAGAAAAACTTACACAAATGAATTACCAATGAAAAAGATAAACTAATCGTCAAACTATTATACTTCAAAAGGCCCCCAGCCCAAGTTTTATTTGGGAATTTTATCACATGCTTAAGAAATAGTTAATTCTCATATTCTACAAACTCTTCAGAGTAAATAAAAAAATGAGACATTGTCCAACTCATTTTACCAAACAAATATATACCATAATACCAAAACAGACAAAGTACACACAAAAAAATAAAAGAAAGACCATTCATATTATCAAAGAAGATGATAGATATTAAATAAAAGATAAGCAAAAAAGATTTTTAGATACATTTTAAAATCATATTTGAGGATTAAATTGGGGTTGTCTCAAGAATGGTTTAATACTAGAAAAATCTATCAATTTCCTATTTTAGAAAACAAAAGAAAAAGGCTAAAGTATTTAAAGGTATTGTATAAAATTTTACACCTATTTTATCTTAGCAAAATAGGAAAGAAAAATTTTTGACTTAATAAAGTTTATTGAGTGGAAAAATATAACTGCCATATTTAATAAATGAAAAATTAAAAGAAACACACTAAATTAAGTGATGATATAAGTATAAGTCACTATCATTGTCTCTATAATATTTATTCACAATTTTTGTCTATAGAGACAAGAGTAAATGAAATATAAAGATAAGAAAGAAAAAGATATCTGATTGTCTAACTCAAAAACCTATGAAAATCAGTTTATAAATTGGTAGAGTTCATTAAAAAGTTTATGTAGGTGGCCAAATAGAAGTTTGAATATAGAATACCACAAACACTGGAATATAATTGCATTTGATAACACACTCCTTAAAAAGAATTATGATAGTTTATGGCCATAAATACATTTTACATAAATAAATATAAATACAAAAATAAAACTAAAGGGAAAGATGCACATCAAATTAAATGTTGTTGCTACTTCTCAAAATAGAATTAGAATTGATGGTGATTAACAAGATTCTAGAATTGCCTATATATTTTGTTGTTATATTGGAATGTTATCTATTAGCTGTACTATTGAAAATTTAAAAATGGAGTAGAAATATGAAATATCTTTAACTACTTCTCTTATCTGAGTCACTTCACACTATTTCTTAAAGTATAAATTATTATTTACTGATATTAGGAAAATAAGGAATATATCAAATATAGGCTGGTAAAAATTAATCTTGCTACTAAGTATGCCTTATTAATGAGTTAACATTTATGAGAAAAGATCTAGTGATGTTTTTAAATTTCAATAAATTAAATTTAATAATAATTAAAGTCAAAGATTAAGGTTTGCATATGCATATATGTATGTCTAAATAGGTCATTAGCTCCACAAATTTACTGGTATTGCAATATAAAAAATATATACTGACCATAAATTGTTTCATTGAAATTGGTTTATTATGAAAAAACATCGAAAGTTATTAGCCAAGATTATCCCAATGAATTTTTTGAATGGTATCTTTCAGGAAAGACCACTATATCATTGATTTTTCTTTTTCTCAGGGATATTAAACATCTGGTAACCAGGCTCCTTTATATACTTGTCAAATGCTACAAAAATTCAGAATGATGGACAGCTATTCCCAAGTCAAGTATTTGGCCTAAAAATAGTAGTAAACATTTCAGAAATTCCATGTAGATTGATGCCTCTCTTGTTTATAGACACTGCAATGCCTAATCATCAAAGACAGGCCAGTGTGTGATGCAAATGATAAATATTCTCTAGATGCAATGTTGAGAGGAAAGAACACACATTTGTTCTAAAAGGGAAGACACAGAAGGCATATAAAAAGTACACTTTTGAGCACACTATACTCCATTAACACTGCACAGCAAATTTGATTTCCTATATATAATAAAATTAAGTCTTATCAAAACATAATTTACTCTCTGGTATTCAGGCTGCTAATATCTTGGAGATTTTTATTTCTATCATCTTATACTCAGCTATTCATAGCACACATTTTTACATTTTACTATGAACCAGAAAAATCTTATTCATTTTTACTGGCCACTTCTCTAGCTAAAATAGATTTTTACTCTTGTGTCCACTCAAACACGAGAAGAAGAATGTTTGTTGACAACTCAACTCATTCCAGATATCTTGGTCAAGAAATTTGAGGCATGTGGATGAATTTGAGTTGTAGAACAATTTTTCTTGAAAAAGTGTGACTCCTTTTTATTGGATATTGATGCCCAAGGGGTAAAGCTTTTTTTAAATGTTCTCAAGTCTTCCTTGAGATGATGAGACTATAACTACAGATCATTACTGACCTGAACTACACAGACACATTACTTGTATAACTCTACAGAAGACATGTCCTGACTTTCCTGACTTCTCTCCAGCAATGTCATATGAATCAGAACTTCTTGGAAATACTAGGGAGACAATCCTCTCTGACCTTTAAAAAGTTCCTGGTAGATAGCTCTTGACCTGTTAGGGAAAAAATTGAAGATTCTGGAGGTAGAGAGGATATAGACACAATAAGATCCTGTACAGCAGCACTCCCCCTTCCATGACACATAGCAGGTGCAACTTCAGGAAATGAAAGAGCAGGATGTTAAGGAACACTGATGGGGAGAGAAAAGTCACGCTGAAGGTCCAAGCCTACAGCTGTGCATCAACGTCACAAGGAGTTTGAATTTCATTTATTTGTATGTTTGCCTTAGTTTTTGACGTTGCTTGAACCTAAAAATTGGGGGACAATAATCATTCAGATATTTAACCATAAAATAAAGGTTTGCTAGATAATCAAATTTTGCATCTGACCAAAGCATACTAGTACTTTGAAGAAGTAACTTAAAAATGGCTAGAAAATGGCATACTTTCGAAGTGAGGTTTAGTGGCTCTCAAAAATCTTGTACATTCTCAATTTTCATCCGAACTTAATTATTTTGTGGGTTCAATTTCTGTTTCCAGCAAAACACAACTTCCTAGTACTGCGGAAGAAAAGACTTATAAAATGGGTTTCATGGAGCTCAAATAGCTCTTAAAAACAATATCTTGATGAGTTAAGTGTAAATGAGCCAAAACATATGGATTAAATGTCCCTTTAAATACACATGGCTTTAAAAATTAAGGGAAAAAAGGTTTTGGCAAAATGTGTTTCAGATTTGGTTGAAAGAAAACATTTGAAAGAAATAGTTTGGGGGACTGGACTAACCCAAAACATACCTGAGCTCTTCCAACCTCCTATAGCACAACCAACTCTAAAACATATGGATTTTATACTAGAATTCCCCTACCACACCCACCCTGAGTTCTGAGCTCTTAGTTTTTCTTCCTATGTTGGAAGTCATTAAAAACAGTCATGGTGTCATTATTGTGTTGAAGAGAACATAACCTACTACTGTGATCAGTTTTAGCTGAATAAAATGAATGGCTTCTTGGTCATCACTCACAAAATAAAAAGTTTGGTTTCAAACTTATAGTATACCTTTCCCACTAGCCTCACTAGACAGCAAGATTGCATCATAGCTACAGCTCACTTAGATACAAGACTTGGCCAGAACGTGACATGGGAGGGTCTCCATGTTGTGTCTTCTTCACTCCCTATCCAAAGTCAATAACAGGCAAAAGAGCCACAAGAGAAATGCTAATGTCAAGTAATCTTGACCTGCCTGAAATAATTCAAAATATACTTATTTGATGCAAGTGACTAGGAACAAAAGCAACTGGCCCTACAGTTTACTCTAACATGAGATTGGGGTTAAATCCATGAACAATTGTAGGTACCAAATGGGTAAATTATTAGCTTTATGAATTTTGAAATTTTCTGTGTTGCTGTCTTCTTTTCCACATAAGTCCACAGGATCTCACCCTGGAAAAAAACAAGTTATATGAATAAATGACCTTACTCACCATGCCACTATGTTTTTCTAATCAGCATGCACCTTTATCTAAGTAACCTGGTTATTATGCCAAAAATAACTATATTTATTCAAAGACTATGGCATCATGTTATAATCACAAGATCAAATAGAATCTTCTAATGTCAGTATTGAGGGTTTTCTTTAAACATCAGAAATGATAATCAATGTTTAAAAGTTTGTCACAAGAAGAGTTGAGATCTGGATCAATTTGCTAGAGACAATGTCAAAAGAAACTATGCAGATCACTGTATTTTAGGATCCAAAAGAAAATATAAGAACTTGAAATTATTGTGATAATGGGGTGGTAGGAGGGGAGTTAAACGTGTACTCAATGAAAATGATACCTCTGTAACATGTGACTAAAATAGACTGACAGGGCAATTGAGGAGATAAACGGTGGATTTGTCTCCAGGAGGGTCAGTCTGGCCTCATTCCCGTTCTCTAATTTCCTTTTAAAGGCGTGGTGTAACTGCAGCTTTATGTGTTGAGTTGAGGATTTACTTGAAATATACTTAGACATACTGCTTCTGCACAAGGGAATTGATGCAAGTTCTTAAAATTCCTGCAGTTCTCTCCTTGGGGAACAAACACTCTATAGCTAAATCCCATAATGCACCACCTTGCCAATACTGCTAAGCCCCAGATCATCTATCTCTTCTGTGGACTGGGGTGTGTGGGGGTGGAAGTTTTAAACCTAAGAGTTCTCCAGACTGTGACAGGGTCAAAATTTGCTGTAACAGCAATTCTCTTGTCCAGAATAAAATAATTCCCTTATATTTTATGCTTGTCTGTTGTCTTCAGACGTGGAAGCTATTATTATCCTTTCTGTGGTAGATTTTTTTAAAGTATATTTTGCTTTGTTTTTCCACAGACTTGAAGTACTTTTCAAAAATGTATTTGCCCATGTCTGACAAAAGAAATAAATACAAATATCTGTAAAGATCACTATAAGTAGATATTGGACACTTCCCACTACATGAAAAGTAATTAAAGCAATTCTTCTGAAGTCTAAGATGAAAATTGTTCAGATGATAGTTTTCAAACTTCAAAATACTCAGACGGCGACTTCCTCTTATGGAGAAGCAAAGGTTCATATTTACCTCAGATTCAAACATTCACTCAGAGTCATTTGTCACTGCTAATGTTTTCCCATGGACTGGGACTGCATGTGGGAAGAAAAATTCCTCTACTCTCCTAGAGGAAATCTTGAGAATTGGCTGCTGTGTGGTTAGCAGGGAGGTTGTGGTAAATGTTAAGAACAACCTTCTCTAATCATATGCTTGAAGCTTTAAATCATGATTCTGTCAAAAATTCATAGTTGGAAAATTGTTGACCACTTTGGACAATCAGAGATGTACTGCAAACTAACAATAAGACAAGCAAAATGTACAAGGAACTTCTGTGTTTACCCAGGGTCTCTTTGGCAAAAACATTGTCACCATCTCTTATCTAAATACCTTGAGGCACTTAGCCTAGAATCAGCAGGTCTGAGTTCACATAATGGCTCATCCACCTGCTGGCATGTTATTTTCTCTGAAACCCAGTTAACCCTTAAAACTAAAACCTCAAATAATAATAAAGGATTCAAAGTATTAGATAGATACATACATACATAGATATATAAAAGTAAAAGCACATTTATGTGGGTATATAAAATAGGATTTTATATGCTTTGCATTTCTTTTATTTTTTTTAAGATTTATTTATTTGTGCATACAGAACTGGGGTACAGGCTAGAGGCTCAGGGGCAGTGAGAGGATTCACCAGAGACAGAATGGGGAATAGAACAGGCAGATTGATGAAGTACACTGCTGAGGGGAGCAGCGGGCGGGTCAGGAGAGGTCTGCCACGCCATGCGGTCACCTCCGGGGCAGGCGGGAATCAAACTCATGCGGAAGCGGCTTTAGATTCTCAGTGCTGTGCTTTAACCCACTGCGCCACCAGGGAGGGCCTGCTTTGCATTTCTTTGTGTTAAAAATCATCTTCTCATCATGCTGTTTTCAGCTTACCTAGAACATCTTATCATACAAAGGGACAAATCCTTGAGATAAAAGATCCCACAGTTGTTTCCTTCACATCTTTCCATTCTATGGGATGTATTTCTTCACATACAGAAATCTAGAACAGTGCTTTTCATTGGCCAAATGCTCAAGAGATTTCATTTATACTGCTAATATGCTGAACTGAAGTTGACTGACTTCCAGTTAAATCAGTGTAACATCAGGACCCAAACCAAAGGTCTGGGAGATCAGGGCATTCTTAGTCATACTAGGCATAGTCATTGTGCCAGGTGTCATGTCAGAAATTTGTCTGTAATTTTAACAATTGAAGATTGACTAACATATTTCAGCAAGGTAGGAGGAAAAAAGATTTAAACTAAAGCTGGTACTAATTTTGCACCGACACTATACATCAACACTTCATTTGCATCAACTCAATCTTGATCCCAAAACTAAGATAATAAGTCTTCCTATTATTTCTCAGTAACAATATTACTACCTGTAAAGTAATATTTAAACCCCATTTTATAAATTAGGAAGGTGAGTCACAAGCTAAATAATTTGTCTGAAGTTGCACACGCCATAATGGATGGAGAGAAAGCAAACACTGCCGAAGAGAGAGGGAATGGCTCAACTCACTGTTAGAGTAGTGGCACTTGAAGGGACTAGACAGCCAGTGAATTTCAGTTCCTTTGTTTTATAGATGAGGAAACCAAGATCAGAAATGCACAGTGCTTGGCCCAATGAAATACTGCTAATTGGTGGGAGAGCTGGCACAAAACCCAGCTGTCCTCTGCTCTTTTAGAATTCCACAAGGCAATAGAAACAGGAGCTCCAGACCACAGGAAAAGGCTGTCCCCACTTAAAACTGCGTGTGTATGTGTGTGTTTTTAAAAACATGTCAGATCCATTTTCTTTTCTGCCATGCTCCTATATATTCAGAGCCATCAAGTGTGTCATCTCACATAACAGTAATTATTTACAGCAGCCAAAGCAACTTCATCACAATCTCACATGGGATGTTTAATGAGTGTTAGCATACTAACTGCTGGGCCATACTTGTGGTGAATAAATAAAATGACTTCATGATAGAAATCATTTTAAAACCACAATCATTTATTGAGAATCACTTCATGCAAGAGAGGGCAATAAGGGTTGTTGGGACTTCAAAAAATGTACAAGACAAATTCCTTTTTGCCACCCACTGGGGAAACAGACATATTCACAAAGAACCACTTTCCAATCAAAACACAGTAAGTGGTCCAGGGACACAGAAGAAAATGGAAAGAACTTCGGCTAATAAAATCAGGTAAGGCCTTAGGGAGAAAATTAATAAAGTTGAGGTTCATCCCACATGAAGCAAACGAGACTGAATTATTTAATTATAAGTTCCCCTTATGGGATTTTTCCAGATTAACATATCCTTAACACTCAATGATAATATGAAAAGGGTATTTATATCCTTTCGCTACTTATTTAGAAGATGAAAAAGAAAGGGGGGAAAAAAGACAGTTATTATTTTTCACCCAGAAATTGTGACCAAAGCTGATATATTTGTCATGATTTTATTTTAACTGATCTTCGGGTAACAGATTTATGGAAAAAGCAGCCAAATTTATTTTAACAATATGCAGTCACATTTGTTGACCAATAAAGAGATCTAATTTGCCTGTTCAAGTAATCCCTAAACAGAATATCCTGACACATTAAAATTTCATTATTACCATTATAATAAGGAGAAATAATTTACCCTGCCATCTAAAAGAACATGTACAACTCTGATTTTAATTTATAAAGTGCGCAGGAATTGCCCATTATGACAATTTCAAACATTCTAGAATCTCAGGATAGAAGGAAATCTGAAAGATCACCTGGTCCAATCACCCTGTCAATAGTCAATCCCTTCTACAACATCCCCACCAAGTGGTCATCCACTTTATGTTTGACTGCCTGGAGGCCTAAAATACTCTCCCTGAGCAGCAAATTTCATCTTTGAACTATTCTCTGAAAAACACAAAAGCCCACATATGTTGCCCTGGGGAGCCTACCCACTGAACCAACTTCAATGCCTCAGAATCATCTGCTCTCTCTTCCACATGATAATTTGATGCTTCTGATGATAGCTATGTTCTTCTCTCAATCCACCCTGTTGTCTTCTCTTCTCCAGTATTACTGCTCTTCCCAGACTTTCAAGTTCTCCTCATGAAATATAGCTTTGAGTTGCTGCACTCCATCCTCAAATGTTCTCCTCTGGACAGCCAGAGTTTATCTACATCTACATCATTTAGGGGTTCACAGGTCAAAACACAATGCTCAGAAATGAACTGAACACTGAAGGGAAGAATTCCAGACGTCAGCTTGAATGCTGCTTCTCAATACAATGCCCTAGGATACTAGTTGCTTTATTAACCTTATTTCCCTTGAAGAACAAGCAAAATATAGGGTCACAATATAGTATCTGAAGAACAAGGTTCTATCTATTGTGTGTATGTGTGTTTTTTTTTTTCCCTAAAAAGGTAGGGAAAATAAACCGTCCCTTAAGGGGTTCCATAAATTTAAGAGTTTAAGTATTCAAATCAATCTAAATATCTCAAAGGTGCTCTGCTCAATTTGATACCTATCACTGGACACTGGAATTAAGGGGTATCTGGATCCCCATTTTGACCTCAGGAAAGGTGCACCCCAGCAGTGCTGGGCAAGCCAAAGGCCTGCAGGAATGCAGGAAAATGGTGTTGAACACCCCAATATAACAGGAGGCATTAAGGAATGGACAACTGAGCTAGACTGGAGTCCTTGAGCAAAACCTACAGCCCAAATACTAAGAACAAACCTGAATACTGGCTCTGAAAGGACATCAGGATATTGGATAAATGAAGCTATGAGTTCAGAACTGTGTGGAGACTAAGAGACTAAATGAAAGTAAAAATGGGCAGAAACAATTTGAAGAGAACTACAGACCAGAATAATTGTGTACCATAGACTGGAAACAAATAAGGAGTTTCTCAGAAAAAAAAAAAATACCTCAGAAAGTCAAAAGTCTTTTAAGATCTACAAGCCAGTCATTCAGAAATAATTTGAAAATATTAAATGTTTTAATATTTACTAAAGTATTTAATATAATTTTTATAAAGTACAATTTTTAAAGTACTAAAGATTGAACTACATTTAAAAATATGTAATACATTTTAAAATAGTTTTAAAGTAGCATTCCAATTTCCTAATCTCTAGAACAAGTGAAAAACTCAAATGCCCATAGAGACCTGACAGGAAACGTAAATGTGTAAAAGGAGCTAGGTCTGCTACAACAGGAAGTGGGGAGGACCTCAACAAATGGGACAGATCAGGACATATCTCAAAAGGTCATTGCCTGGTGTTCTGTTTAATATTGTTAAGGAGGACAGTGACCCAGTGTGGCAGCATCTTTTGATTTTTCAAAGAAGCTGGAGATGAGGAGGTGTATGCAAGAATACATATGTTATAACGAGGAGAAAGTCTTGATTTTTAAATGCTGACTAATCTTTTCATTACACTGAAGATCATTCAATGCTTAAAGATATTAAGTTACTGCCAAATATTTTAACTGACAGTGTGTGTCATCGTAGTGGAAACATTATTAAACTGGTTCACTCGTGATAAAACCCCATGAGCAATGGAGGCAACATATGAGTGGCTTCAGTCATACTCACTAAGACAATGCAGAAAGAACTTCCCAGGAGAAACTGTTGTAGGTTCTTTGAGGAGCGTGAGACCACTTCTATTTTGTTTCCTTTCGCTGGCACATTGCATGGTCTACCTATAAACCCTGGTGAACAGGCATTGAATGAATTAACATGTGAGATTCAGTGTAGAGGAGAGAAAGCACTGGCTAAGGAGTCAAGCATCACTATATTATCACATTAAACAGAGATGGCATTTGTAATCATGTCATTTAACACCCTGAATTATATCGCACATAATAGGTGAATGCTGATACAAAAAGAGTGAATCAGAAAAAAGTAAATAGTAACATTTCTGACTAAACATGGAATATTAAAAACACTGGAATTATTCCCACCATCTCCTAAAAATCCTTCCAAGTAAGAGAAAAAGAATTAGAGTCCAAGTCTCCAAGGACACCCTGAAACAAGGAGGTTATGACAGCAAAGAGTGAGCAATACCCTATAGAATTTATTCAATATTCCCAATTTAATATTCTCTCAGAAACCAGAAAATGGATGGGTAGATGACTCAACAGGAAAGGACAAAAGCTAGTGCCTACAGGGGGATATTCAAAAAGAAACCATCCCAGTTCTGGAACAGAGGCCTGGAAAGGCTCTGAAATGGTCACAGCAGAGGCCTCCAAGAACCGGTTGAATATTAGCATCATGTGCCTTTTGCCATTATGTGCCTTCTCCCACCTATCAAATGGAGACTTCTCCTCAATCAGGGCAGGAGACTAGAGGTTCATTTCTAAAGAGGCTTGAAGTCCTGAGGAGGAAAGTGAAACACTATAGTATTAGTGACCTGTTATAGCAATCACACTTTGTAACAACCACAAAACCACAGTGGTATTCAATAAAAATGGCTTGCTTATGAATGTGGGGCTAGCTGGGCCTGCTTACATGTTGGGGAATCGGTTGGCTGAATGGGCTGACTTTGGCTGGTAGGGTGACAGGACTCTGCTCCACAAGCCTCTCCTCTTCCAGCAAGAGAGCTCAAAATGTCCTCAGGCCGATGACAGGCATGAGAGAACAGGCCAAAATGCACAAGGCTTTGGAGTCCTTGGCTTGGAAGCGACACACTCTCAATTCTGCCATATTCTTTGGTCCAAAATAAGTCACAAGTTAGCCCACATTTAAGGTGTGGAAAAGGAGACTTCAGCTCTGGAATGAGAATAACAAAGAGGTGTGAAGAATGAGGAGTGTTCTCACAACCTGTCATACCAGTAGCAGAGAAAAGGACAAATAGGTGATAGCCTACATTTTGAACCGTGTCCTGCATTCCATGCCAACAACACTGGCCTCCAACCTGATACCTGCCAGAAGGTGTCAAATTCCTCTCCAGAGGAATGATTTGAACCATGAGAAAAGAACTAAGATTCAGGTGTTTGGGGGCCCTTCTCCTGTGAGAAACATGATTTACTCCTTTACTGATAGACTGGGATGCTCATTGCCTATACCTTTTATTGTCTTACCTATATTATGAAAACTCCTAATTCCAAATGCAGAAACAAACAAAGCATATAAAATAAGAGACTGGGAGGTAACAGTGTGGGGACCAGAGAAAAATGAAAAGAGCTAACTAAATCTGTTAAATGATAGATTCAAAACTTCAGTCAAAGGATTATAAGATTAAGTTTAAAAAAACTCAAAGGAAAGACAAAAGATGAGATGGAACATAAGAGATTTTTTTCTAGGCGATTCAGTATCTGAAAGTGAAGATTTTTGTATATATGTAGAAGAAGACGGTCCCTGAAATGTCAAAATAACTTAGCCATGATATTGGAGCAAATCACACATTCCCTTTACTTTAATATCACAGTATAGTTATTTGATTGTCTACTCATGCATAATGCTATAATTCTTTTTTTAGTCAAATTTTATTAATTTTCCAGTAATTTTAATACTATATAATTGGAGGAGTCCAACTTCATGCCTCAACACCCCCCACCAAAGCCTGGGGCCAATATGGTATCCTATGACCTTCCACTTCCCCTTCTGCCTCACCACCTGCTTTGGTGACAGCTGTATTTTTCAAGGACTCCAAAGTTATTTTTGTTGCACTTCATTTCTATTGCATTAAATATTCATGTTGTGAACTGAGGTAGGAAAATAAAGACATTTCATTATCAGAAAGTTTGTATTTTGTTTATTTGGTCAGGGCCATCTGAAGGGAAAAAAATAATGGTGTTAAATTCAAAGAACAAGATTTGAGGCAGAGCAATCCCCTTCCTAGTGTGTTGCTCAGAGTGTTCAAGTCTGCAGATACTCTCTAGTCTTCCCTTATCTCATGTGTGTCTGGTAGCCTATTCGGGGCATTGTGTTCCTTGACTAGTGCTGTTAATAAATCCAAACGCCTGCAAGGCACAAGTCTCCAAGTAAATACCCCTTTCTCTCCCCAAAGACGGCACTAAGTGTCCTTTATTGTCACACTTGGATCAACAGGGTCCTCGAAGGTATCTACTTTTTAAATCGATTTATTGGGAGTTGCTCAAGTTTTCATTAAATACGTACTATGTGCCAGGCACTGTTCAAAGTACTTAGCAGACATAAACTAACTGTATCATCCAAGCAGCTCTACATGGTATTGTTGTTTTATTAGCATTATCATTATTTACATTATTCCATGTTAAACATACAAACCTCTTTCAGAAACTGAGAGTTACATACAGCATCAGGATTTTAACGCAAGCAGCTTAGCTCCAGAGCTAACTAAACTCTCCTGCTTTGAAAATGTAAAAGATCTATAGATTATATAGTATAAACAGGCTTGTGTAGTAGTAATTTACTCACTCTTTCAGCTTAATAGTCCCTCAACATTCTCAAAGGAACTAGATGGTGGGGGTTGTGATACACAGATACATTAGTGATTTCAGGATATTTTTAGGGTCACAAACCCCAAAATAAAGTAAATACTGCCCTGAAAAGTCTGGGGCTTAGCCCTACTTTCCAAAAGGGCATAAATTGCACAGACATGATGGATTCTCTGTCCTCATGAGCACAGAAACCTAAATCTGTTAGCCAGACACTGCTAAGTGCTTTCATACATCATTTCATATAATCCTCACAACAATGTTAAGAGACAGTCATTAATTAATTCCACATTACAAATGAGGAAACTGAGGCATGGAGAAGCTAAATCACTGATCCAGAATCCCTCTGCAAATAAAGGTCTAGGTCAAGTTCAAATTCAGTTCTACCTGTGAAGTCTACAGTGGTCTTCCACCCCACTGAAGTTAAACAAAACATGGCAACTTAAATCATGAAGAGTTCAATGCTCTGTGTCCCAGGTGTTTCATTCACAGTAGTTTACTCTAGAAAGAGAGCAACCTTGTGGAGAAATTTTTAAAAATTTAGTGTAGTGATTGTTCATAGATGCTAGGTGGGCATCATATGCTTGAAGAGAGGGAGGTAACACCTGATTCACTAATAAACTCAACCTGGCAAGTTTTACTTGAAGTTCCAATCCAGGCAAGGCATGCAGGATAAAAGCATAGCAGCCGTTGTGCTTAAGAAATTGGCAATGCAATAATAGTAAGTTAATGTAAAAATACCATGTGTGCCATGGAGGTTCAAAGGAGATCACACTCATTGTGGCAACAGTAGAGACTTCACAGAGCAGCTTCCTCCTAATGGGGCATGAGGGGAGATAAGCATAAAATGTAATCCAGATGGAGAAGAGAGTACCAAGTGGCACCAAGTTAGTGCGACCAGACCCCACTCAGGCATGTCAGGTAAGTGTGAAACATGGAAAGCAAAACAAACTTCGTTTGATGGGCCAGGTTCATAGCCAGTGAACGGGTGCGACTGATACATATTTGGGCTGGGAGAGACTTAGTGCAGGGCTTTCTCTGCTTCTTGTATGTTTCTGCTATTGTCCATTCCTAAGAAAAAGACTTAGAAAACACCTCTCTACACAAAACTCTATCTAACTTATTTTTATCTCTAACTTGGCCATAGAAAGCTACAATACCACCTAAAATATCAGGTGCCAAATTCATCCTATCCAAGAATCTTGACATCGAAACACAGTCTTTGAGCGTGAGGGACTCATGCATAGGAAGTCTGCAAACCTTTATCACCAATAAATGGCTATACAGCAACAATCAACCTCCTTAGAGGACACCCATATTTTACTTTAATAACTCTGATACAAACAGTTGTTCTTGGATAAAATTTTAACAACTTTTTTTTGTTTCTGAACGGGGGAGAAAAAAAGGAAAATACAGGCCCTCCCTGGTGGCGCAGCGGGTTAAAGCACAGCACTAAGAAGCTAAAACCACTTCTGCATGAGTTTGATCCCTGCCTGCCCCAGAGGTGATCCACATGGTGCGGCAGACCTCTCCTGACCCTCCTGACTGCAGCTCCCCTCAGCAGTGTACTTCGATTATCTGCCTGTTCTGCTACCTGCTACCTCTGGTGAATCCTCTCACTGCCCCGGCACCTCTTGCTTGTACCCCAGATCTGCATGCAAAAATAAATCTTTTTAAAAAATGGAAAATACAAAAATGATTAAAGAAAAATAACAACCATTTCTGGATAGCCATTAATTAAAATTCTCTCCTCTCTCTGTATATATGTATGTATATGCTTGAAATCATTATTTTGCATACTGTTTTAGTAACTTTTATAGCATAAATTCACTGCCTTACATTCATTCTTCTATTATTAAACATTAGGTTTGTTCCATTGTTTTAACAAATATAAATTATATCCCAGTGAACATCTTTAGGTCCAGACTTGCTCACTGCTGATTACTATTTTAGACTCCTGCAATTTAAGTTATTGATTCCACATATATGAATTTTCTTTACCCCCTGGCTGAATATTTCCAACTTGTTTCTCCTAAAAGATGTTCTTAATTTATACCCAGTTGGATGCTAATGGGAATACTACATCCCAAGGCTAATACAATGCACAGGCCTATTGAATCCTCACTCATAAACCCGGGAGTATGACCAGAGAGCCAGGCTGTCTCCCTGGCACGCTGGCACTTCATCTTCCACTCTGGACACTGTTTTCTTCTCTCAACCCCCTTTCCCTGCTAACCAGCTAGTTTCCTCTTATTTTTTGTCAAAGGAGAAAGTCTCTTAAAATTCAAAACCTTTGATTATCAAAATCTTTCCCATAGCTATGACCATTATTTTAAAGAGAATGACCTGAGAAAGATTTAACTCAAAAGGATAATACACAATTAGTGAAAATGTAGGGCTCCACAGGAAAAATACTTGAGACAAAGATTCAAAATTTCTCAAGTTATACCATATTGACAACCATGAGGTTTTACAGAAAACTGGACCTAATGAAAGATAAGCCTGTCTGGGGAACTTTCTTTGTAAATGGCATCATGTTCGCATTTACCGAGTGACTAATGACTGTGCTGAATCTCATCAGAAAGGATTCTACCTTTTAGAAGGTTCACAAAGGCAAATGTAGGAAGAAGTTAGTGGTGCATATTTTGACCCAGAGATTAGGAACCAGAGCTGTGTGAAAATAATGCAAAAGTCTATATCTATCAACTCAGCCCTTTGGGAAAGTATATAAAAATCCTACCAACCTAGGAAATGTTTATAAAAAAGAGATTTGAGATTTGACAGCCGAAATACTTATCATTTTGCTTATTGATGAATAGTAATACATGCAGTTTAACTTCAAGAAAGGGGAAAATAAATGTCTCCATAGTGAATAGCTGCTGAAACATGATAAAGATCTTTCCCTGAGCTTCTTATAAATAAAAGGCCTTATGTAGTTTTTCCATTTGGTTACTTAATAGAATTTCTGTTACAAAGAGAAGATAAGTTTGTTTTTGAATCCTTAACAAACTGAAAGAAAATAAGTAATAAAGTCAGAAAATACCCCACTACAGGGCCCTCCCTGGTGCTACAATAGGTTAAAGCACTGCATTGTGAAGCTATCACAGCCACTGCAGCATGAGTTTGATACCCGGTCAGGAGGGTGACCCACATGGCATGGCAGACCTCTCCTGACCCACCCACTGCTCCCCTCAGCAGTGTGTTTCAGTCAATTTGCCTATTCTGCTCCCCACTGTCTCTGATGAATCCTCTCACCCCCACACCTCTGGCCTGTACCCCAGTTCTGTATGTATAGCAAATAAATATTTTTTTAATTTTTTAAGAAGAAAATACTCCAAAAGAAAATTCACCCATATATTTGAAAGCTAGTCATTTCATAAGTAGGAAGAAAGGAAGAAAATTCTTCTATCTCCCTAGGAACCAATGCTCATCTTCTAAATGGAACCACTTGATCATTCCTTTACCCAAAACTTGGTAGACACCAACATCATTACTGCTCTATTCCATCCAAATGACAGAATTTCACTATGACTGCTCATCACTTCTTGTTCATATTATTTGGAGGATTTTGTTATGGGAAAGAGGACTTTTTTTTTTTTTAGTTAAAAATATGCGATTTCCCCCTCCCCTGAGAACTTCTAGAACTCTTAGAAGATAAGGTAACATCCCCTGAACTATTAGAAATTACTAAGGACCGACAGCCACTTAGAGTGTTATCGTTTCCTGAGAGCGCCTGCTGCTGTATTTGTGGGCACTATCTCCACAGTAGCAGGCACTTAGTCGCTCAATGTTATTTGAAGAGGTTTAAGAGGTGCTACAGCTGCTGCATCTCAGGGTTCTATTTTTAATTGGGATGAACTTAACTGGGGCCTGAGTCTCTTCAAGAGGAGACTCGCAGGAAACATTTATGGTAAATCTACTGACAGCAGCAGAATATAAAGATAACTCAATAATCAAATCCTCTGAGAATAAAGCACTTTTCCAGAAAGTCAACCTGAACAAAAGAGTTGGGGAACTTCCAGGCTCTTAAGAGTTCGTCATTGACGAGGTGGACAAAATGTATTTGATAAGTTAGGTGGACAAAATGTATATGATAAGTTACATTTTGCATTACAGAATAGGAAACTAAGTTTCAGAGAGTTTGGCATGACATGGGTCACAGTTAATAAGTGGTCATGCTCTGACAAGAAGGTACATTTCCTGTTTCCATTTTCAGTGGGCTTTCTCTTTCACTGCTTTCTAGTGACATGTTTTGAAAGTTTAACTATCATTGCTATTTGTGTTGCTTTATTTTCCCAAACAGTGGGGCAACATTTAGCATGGACCCTGTATCCTATTGAATAGTTATGAGTCAGGATGAAAGTTCCAATGAAGATCTAGCTCTCTCTAGTGCTCTCAAACTAATATAAATCAATTAAGAGTGAACAAAGTGATATTCGCAATATAGACTAATTACTAATTGAAGGTGCAAGAAAATGGGTGATGGTGCTCACATATTAAAGAAGGCATTTTCAGTAATAAACAGGAAGTGATTCCTTCTATAAAGAAGGTACAAAATGTCATCCTAATACCATGGAGAATGCCAATCCCACAGAAACAGAGTCATCATAGAAAAGGAAGATGAGATTCTTTGAATTAGGAACAATGAAGTATTTGCTCTGCCAATTCCAGATGACAAAACTGAATTTTTTCAATAGCTCATAAGAAGTACCAAAAGCAAGAAATAAATATCTCACTGGAGACCAGGAGATGCAGAACTCAGAGAACATCCAGAGTTTTCTAAATCTCCCTGAAAATGCTAATAATAATACCATTTCTTCACAAAGATTATAAAATTTCTAATATATACTCTTGGAAGTTGGTGCATTTGTTGTAACGTATTAAGTCAGAGATTTAATATTTAGTTTCTGTGACTGACAAGCAACCCCCCCCACCCTGCCCCAAAGCCCACCTTACTAATTTTGTAAAAGGTTTGTTTGTTTGTTTGTGCATAGAAGAATTGGGGTGAAGCCAGAGGCGCAGGGCATGAGAGGAAAAGACAGAGTGGGGAGAACAACAGGTGCATTTACTGAAACACACTGCTGAGGGGCACAGCAGGGGTGACAGGAGAGGTCTGCTGTGCTATGTGGGTCAGCTCCCTGATTGGGGATCGAATTCAGACCACAGTGGTAAAAGCATGATAGCACTGAGAACTGCCAGCTTTTTTGATGTAACAATTTGAATCAAGGATTGAGGTTGAATCTCTAGGTTAGTGGGTCATCACAGATCCTGCATGTTGCAAACAAGTGATGACTAACATCTTTTCACTTTTAATACAAAATAATTCCAAGAATAATTCCAAGAAGGGAGTTAGTAGCAGTGAAGTGTCAGTGAAAAAGAATGAGAATGTATGTGTGAACTTAACTCTTCCTCACCAATGACCAAACTCCACTCATAATGGTATGTGCATCAAGTATTTGCTTATAAAAAAGTAATTCATAAAGTATATTAGGTTCAATAGGGTTACTTGCCTCAGCTAAAACTCCTGTATTTTTAGAATTTAAATACTGCTGAACAAAGGAGATAAATATGAGAAAGCAGAACTGAAATTGCAGTCTTGATGAGACTTATATCCACCTGGGTTTACTATACACCATACACACAGGATGACCTCAGACACCACTAATGGCATCAGGAGCAGTGAATCCTACACCCACGAGAAATGGACAGATTGCACTACCCTATAATTAAGGACAAGATCACACACAAAAAATGTATAAAATGGCAAGGTAAGGGGATGGAGACCAGAGGTTGCATTATTAATAAATGTCACTGTGGATTACTATGGATTCTTTTTTGCTTATCACTTATCTCAGATCCATTCTCCCAGTTTTTCAGCGAAGACAGGCTTAGTAAAATTATGAAGGTTTGTACCAGGTATACTTGCATCCCTTCTCTTCATTCTAGCATCCTCTCCTCAGTCTTTGGCCTCTGGGAAAATTTCTAGTTGTTCCAAGAACAGTTGCTCCAAACAGACAAGCTATGTGAGACTCTGCCTACCACAAAGGTTCATCTTGTTGCAGATTCCTGCTGATTAGACTAGATCATTTAAAGACTAATTTGAAGTAAGATAGTGTCAGAGTCAGTCAGTCAGGGAAGAAAAGAACAAGTATTTCCACACCATAATTTAATATAGGAAACTGGTTAAACAAATGTTGGACATTTTTTGGTTTTGTTTCTTTAGGAAAAAACACAGCTGATAACCCCAGGGGATTATGACAACCTAGAATCTTAAAGGAGGAACCCCATGAGCTGGGACACCTCTGATGATGGCTGGGACCTCTTTAAGGGGTGCAGAGTGAGAGTGATCCTGGAAATAATCAGAGAAACTGGAAACTAGTCCCTCCTGTCTCTACAGGGTGAAATGCCATTGCTGAGGAGACAGATGAGGACAGGAAGCTGTCTGGAGAGAGCAAGTCCCTCTTCTCTCCAATGGTTTGCTGTCTTCCTCTAATACCTCTTCCACACCCCCACCCAAGGCCATGCCAACCATACAAAACCCGCCCCAGCAACACCCCACCCCCAACCTGCAGCTGCCCAGAAGCAAGGTGACTAAGAAACATTGCTCAGAGAGACCCAGTCCCAGAATCACTGTGGAACACAGACCCTGTCTTCAAAGCTAACACAATAGCTCAATAACCAGCACAGGTCAAGTAATGATGTAAGGATTTTTCCCTGTTGGGTTACATACACATTTGAACTGCTTGATCTCAAAGAGCAATGTAAATATTGTCAGGTTCTAGAAGGACTAATATGGACTACAAGAGATACAAATATAATTTTAAGGGCTAAAGACACTTCCTAAAATTTTAATAGCAAGTGGCTGCATTCTCTGCCTAAACAGTTGATCTCAATCTTCATTAAACATGCACTAGAGAGCCCTCCCTGATGGCACAACAAGTTGGAACACAGCACTGCACGAGAGCAGTGGCTGCTTCAGTGTGAGTTTGATCCCGATTCCTGGAGGTGATTCACACGGTGCAGCAGATCTCTCCTGACCCACTGCTCCCCTCAGCAGTGTACTTCGTCAGTCTGCCTGTTCTGCTGCCCACTCTATCTCTAGTGAAGTCTCTCACTGCCCCTGCACCTCTGGCTTGTACTCCAGTTCTGTATGCATAAATAAATAAATCTTTAAAAAAAAAAAAAAGCATGCACTGGAGTCACTTGGGAAGCTGAAAAACTGCTAACGTCAACATCCTATCCCTAGAGATTGACTTCATGGCTTAGAAGTGCAAACTGGGTATGGGAAATATGAAACGACCTGCAGTGATTATACTGTCCAGCCAATGTGGAGAAGTACAGGCAATGTACTGCTGCCGGCCACTAGCAACCACTGAAGTGCAGGCCTGCCTCTGGGCTCCACAGGGAGAGGGGGCACGCCACTAGGAGTACACCCTGGTGGCAGCCTGGGTAAACTGATGCCTGCCTGAAAAGCGATGAAAGGTGGATATGTAGGTCATGTTATTACAGACCCTGAGTGAATCAGGGCACCGTTTATGAAAGAAATGTGAAAAGCAAGAAATGCTTGGAGACAGGGGTAAATACAAATTGTAAGAAAGAAACCAAAACTTAAGAGAAATGGAAAGTAGGAACATGTACAACTAGGTGCCATGAGTGACTTATTTCCATCTTATACCTATTTATGCAACTGTGATACCATGTAGGCCAGAGGGGAGTATGTTTTTCACAGACTGGTTACTTATCTAGACTGTTCTGTGTGCTTTCTAAAAGAAATAGCACAGATGACATAAAAGACCTTTCTGCATAACAGAGAAAATATTTACTGAATTGATGAATTGACTGAATAGCTAGTATCATTTGAGTGTTGAATTGGGCACTAGAAAAAAAAAGATGAGTAAATATGGAAAAGGCAAAAATGTCTTCAACTGATGTTGGGTAGTACAAGAAATAAGTTGCGTAAGCAGTGTGAAAAATCACAGCACACCATGCAAACTTCTGCTATGGGACAGGTTCTGTGTTAGCCTGTAAGCATAGCAAATGTGCCTTCAAGGGACGCGCTGTCCAGACGGCTGAGTGAGGCAAACACCTCCTGTCAAATGACTAATGCAACTAACCATGGAATTCAATGACGCAATCATCACACAAATTGGCACCATCACAGAGTTCTACTTTGTCCTGGGATTCCCCTCTAGGGCTCTAGATGGTTCTAATGTTAATAGACTCCCGCTGATGTGAGGTCTCTACTCTAGCCTAGTCAACTCTAAAGCTTCATTCTATGCCTAGGTAAGCTTATCTAAAACAATAATTTTCAAAATGTATGAGGCTAAGGCCTATATTAAATACATTTTCATTAGGGCTCAGTATATATTCCTCTCTCTGTGTACTTATATGCGTACGTATATGTATGTGTTTGTAGGTTGATACAAGTTTCATGAAACACCATGCATGGAATATACTCATTGTTTTACTTCTCTTTGATTCTATTTAAAAATTGCTTTCAGTATGCTAGTCATGACCCTCCTATATTAATTTCATGAGTCACTGGTGGATTGAAATCCACAATTTGAAATCACTGGCCCATGCCCCTTTTCTATTCAAAGTGTAATCCAGACCCCTCACTGGACCTATTCAGGTTACCCATGGGGCTTATGAAAATGCATATTCTGGGGTAAGGTCTGTGGTAGGCCTGAGAGTCTTCACTTCTAACACCTTCCCAAGAAATAATGCCACCTTGGCATTTGGACCTAGAGAGAAGACAGAAATAGGTAGATAAAATAAAATTACTTTTAGAGGTTCCACTCTCTAAATTCCATAGAGGTAGCAGTGTATAAATAATCACTCTGGTAGACTGCCTGGCACACAGTCAGCATTCAATCAGCATGGAACTTATTCACTTGGTGGATGGATGCGTAAGTGAATGAGTGAATAAATGAACCTTGTTTGACTACAGAATCAATGCACTCTCTCATATATGTGACAGAATTTGAAGTTTCCTTTTGGGAATCACACAGAATTCAGATTATCCAGATTTCTCCAGGACCAATACTGGCTTTCACCTTCACACTAAAGCTAAACTATGAGAAAGAATTGCAACCAATTCTCCCTAGCACCCACTAAGTTAAGGCAGAGCATCATAGGTCTTTCAGAAACTCATGTCATTCTTAAGTCTACCTATTATAAAACACCAAGGGGCTGGGGGAAAGGATTTCCACCTAAAGTGCTATAATCTGAAAAAAAATCAAGTATTACTTGATCAAGTATTACTGTTAGTCAAAAGAGGAGGGGAAAAGTCAGAAGACTGGGCTCTCCATGGTGAAGCAACATGATAAAGCACAGCACTATGAATCTATCTGCAGCCTCTGCAGCTTGAGTTGGGTCCTCAGCCAGTGAAATGACCCACATGATGGATCTCATCTGCTGCTCAGCAGAGTATTTCAGTGGATCTGCCTGTCCTGCTCCCCACTCTGTCTCTGGTGGGTCTCTCACCTCCTGTACCTCTGGCCTGTACCCCAGTTCTGGTATGCATAAGTAATTAGTCAGGAGCCTGATCCCATTCAACAATTCTTGATAAATAGGAATGTAATTCTCCCAAAATTGGGCTAGACTATGTACTGGCCCTTGATTTATGAGTAGCAAAACCATGCAATTTGCTATCAAAATAAAGACACTAGAAGTGAAAGAGGATCCTATAAATGTATTGAACTGCCTAGCTAAACACATATATAGTGTTTACAAATTCTAAAGTTTGTTTCAGGTCCATAAGGAGGCAACATCACCTTTCAAAAGTCACTTTATTTATACACTAGCACATTGTATCCTGATTGTTTGCTTAAATGTCAAACTTCCCAAATGTATTATGAGTTCCTAAAGAGCAAGGAGGAGGCTTCATCTCTTTGTGTTCAGTTAGTTGCCTACAACCTGATCAGGATAGGATCTAAGTTCAATTAGAATATACTAGATAGATCTGGGTTACTGCAGACATAGGAAAAACAAAAGACAAGAGGAGATACTTATTCAAAGGAGACTCAGTTGCTTTCATATACCTGAGATGGATATTAAACCTCTGGTTTAGTAAAAAATCACAATAAAAGTCAGTGGGTGTAAGTGATGACTGGATTAAAAAGATGTGGTACATATACACAATGGAATATTACTCAGCAATCAAAATAGATAAACACATGCCTTTTGTAGCAGCATGGATGGTACTGGAAGGGATCATGCTTGGTGAAATAAGCCAGGAAGAAAAAGAAAAATGCTGATGGCTTCACTCATGGCAGGAGCTTAAAGGACCAGGGGGAAAAAAATAATAATAATGAACAACTATATACCAGAGACATTTTACGGGGGGTTGAGTGGGGAATGGGATCAAAAATGGGGGTGTGAGGGGAAGTGCACTGGACTATGGTAATGGCACACGGGTGATTTGGTGATCGAAGCCCACAGGGATTACAACTGAGATGGAAAAAGGAAAAAAATGTTGTAAAAATAAACTCTTATATTAAAAAAATAAAAGTCAGTGGGTGTAAGAAAGACAGTGCAGTAGAGCAAAGGCAGCAGCTAAACATCAGTAGAATATTTGTGGTAGAAGTGACAGATGAAAGAATGCCAAGAAATAGAGTCTAGACAGAATTGCCATCAATCAAACAGAAATGTGGAATAACTAATAAAGTTCACTTTTTTTAGTCAAGTCATTATGTACCCTGAGATTGTTATTATTACTACAACAAATGATTGTCATGGATAGTAAGACCAGCTATCTGTAACTTATCCCACAGCCAAAATATCCTGGAGGAACTCTTGACTGGCATCTAGCCAAGATCTGTCGGTTGGGGGAAGTTTCTATCTCCACTTTGTCAGAACGGATCTGACTGAGGTGAAACAGCATTCAAATAGAAAGCCCTTGGAAAAAAAAAAAAAAGAAGAAGAGACAGAAAAAATTTATAGATCCAAAGACCCTAGGATTTGATGCAACCACAGGAATTATTCCACAGGTCTAAAGGGACCGAGACACTCTTGCCATTCCTAGTAGAGATCTGTAAGAAATGCTGACTGATTTAACTGTTTGTTGAAGCTTGGTTCTGGGGTCCAGAGACTTGCATTTCTGAACAAATAGCCCAGGTCTCCAATATATACAGGTGGTAGCATCAGATAAATCACCAAGGAGAGATGGGGGAAGAGTTAATTAACACTGGGCAAATATTAACCATTGCACTGCAAATCCCCTTAAAGAATATAGCCCAGTTTGAGCTATTTATTCTGGATTTTGAGCAAGCTTTGTATGGAGGCCATCTTGGATGCCTTCTCAACTTTGTTCTCAGGAGCTTAGCATTGAGAAATGGCACAAACAAACTAAAACAATTATTTATTAACAACTCAAAGCAAAACACCACCATTATCACCTCATCTGAGACAGAAATTAAGTCTCATTTATCCCCAATTTATATACAGATTTCAAAGAAGCAGAGAACTTATGTGCTAAAGACTTCACATATTCCCAAACTGGCTGTGCTGGGTGTTTGAACTCAGGTTTTTTGGACTCTAAAATGCCATTTGAAATTTCCCTGATGGTTACATAGGTAGGTGATGGGCAAAGCCCTTCTCCCTCCGCTAAGTCTTGGGATGATGTGCCCTTCAAATCCAGATGGCAAATTCCCCATGTGAGCCACAGAATAACACGTGATTACTTGGAAACCTGCAGCTTATTATTTCTGTCTAACTCTTAAACACATGGCAGCCACAGCAGTTGGAAACAAGCAGGAGGTGATCTGGCCCTGGGAAAGTGAGCCACAATGTAATTAGCAAAGTTAACATTATGCAGTTTCCATAAATAACATGCAGTTTACTTTTGTTATTAAGAGATGTATAGTATTAAAAAGTATAAGGGGTGTCTGAGGTAGAAAAAGGGAGATGGTTTCAGGCAAATGTTAAGGGGAAACCACTTAGTCTAGGAAATTATATCTTTATTTTTAAATGAGCTTACCTCCTCTAAAAAGTATCTTCTCAGTGTTTCCCTGGAAACTTGAGGAGTCCATCATTTATGGCATTGGTTATGCAAGGGCTAGAGTAAGACTTCCACCTGAAAATTTGCCACAGAGAAGGCAGCTTGTTATTATCCAAGACAAGGAGTCTCCTCATCAACATTCCTCCCCGTGGGGTCTGAGCTGTGGCAGGCAAGGACTAAAGCATTAGATCATACAGCCTCCATGCTCCCTTCCAGAGTTCTTGGAAATGGCTGCAAACCACCCTTAGCTAGGCATTTAAATGTCCTCACACTTCCTTCATTCCTAACTGCCTGGGCCAAACTCATTTACTCCTTACCTACTTTTCTGGGAAGGCATTATTCAGTGCTTCTCTTTTGGAAGTATTATCTTCTTTCCATTTTGTGGCTTTGTTATTTAATTTCAAGCATAAATCTACTAAGCAGAGTTGACATCTAATTCCAGGATCTGTCCAGGGGACTACAGATATGCAATAAAGGTTAAGTCACGATGACAACAGACTCAAATAGCAATGTGATCAAAACGGAACACTTCATTTTCCCAGTTGCATGAGATTTGCAAAGCTTTGACCCAAAAACAACTTTATACTCATACAAGTATGCACAAGCTTACACACGTATGTGTTTTTGTGGTTTCTGTTACCATAAAAAAGTTTTCAAAAAAAGATAAAAAAAAAAAGTTTCCATCCTGCCTCACTGTAGAAGTGTTCAGTTCATTGCTATGCTTTTTAGGAACATTGCTCACACTAAACAAATAGGAAATGTTATAGGAAAAGACAAGAAGTTGACAGGGACAGAATAATCGAGGGCAAGGATGGATCATAAAAGCAATTGTGTTCTAAAATAATTTTATTCCAGCACAGTTCTTTGATAACATATATGTCACTGGGCATTGTTTCTCTCCTTCCATTTTCACCTGCTTAGAGGTATGACAGTGAGACCATATTTCCCATTTTATAGTATTTCTTGGAAGGACATGGAACGTAGGACAAATCATGCTGTGTGTTTCTCAGCACTACCTGACATGCACAAGTGATATATAATTGAAGAACAACATTGAAAGAAAAATTTCATAAAATTAAAAAATCCACAACCCCCCAGAGTAAGGTTTCACTACTCAGGTGCATGGGGCAGAACTGTCAGGCTGGCTGCACCAGTCCCGTCTGGGAGTCTCACATGCTTATCAGCACAGGCTGGTCATGTTGACAGGTTTATCCACAGATCCTCGGTTCTCCCCAGCTAGAATTCTCCAGTTCTTCTCTGTAATCTCAAAGACCAGACCAGCCTCTAGATGAAAAATTTCACCAGTTTTCTATCTTCACTCATGGAAGCCTCCTTTAATTCATATTTGGTAATAGCCAAGAGCTGGCCTTATATTCTAATTATATAACCTTCTGAAATATCCCCCTAAGCTGAGTCCCACCTAAGCATGCATCTGCTCAGTGCAGAAGCCCATTCTCACCAGGAACTAACCTATCTTTTCTTATTTTCTTCTCTGTCTGCACCACCCAAACTTCCTCTCCCCACTTCCCCCAGATATGTATACATGTACTGGTGCTACACACACACACACACACACACACACAGGTGCCATACACCTTCCATCATTTAATGTAATCATCAGAGTTCACAAGCAGCTCCTCTTATTGCCTATTGTTGGAGATGATATATTTTGTCAAGCTGAGCTTTCTTCAGTCCAAAGGGAAAGTGCAGTTCATGGATAAGCTCTTTTCACTTAACCTGATTTTGTTGCAATGTGTTGGGCCTCCAAAGAAGAGGCGAGACCATCTACTACTTCTTTATCTAAGAACAGAACAAACATAATGTGACTACACTCTCCGTTCCCAGCCTGAAAGCAATTGTTCTAAAAATAGCTCTGCTCACCCATTAAGAATCTATAATAAAAATCATATTTTATTAAAACATGTAAATATTTCATTGATCTCATTCAAGTTTCACCGAATACCAAGATCTTTTCCTACATACAAACAGATTCTGGTGTGGAGAGAGGTTCTAGGTTAATTCTCCCTAAGGGATTATCTCGGTTGAATTATCACTGTCCACAGAGAGGCCTAAAGACTGACGGAGCAGGAAGATAGTTTTTTCAAAATACTCAAAGTTGCATAGATGATGGACCTGATTTGAATCAAGTTCTCAAAAAATTAGACTCTAAATCAAATTTTAAATTTAATCCATTGAAAATTTATTGCTTCACAGTAGAGTAACTTGTTACTATCACCAGTAGTGGGACAAGTTAGCATCATCTGCCTCCTGACATGATGCAGCAAGAAAAGGACAATATGACTTCAGAGTTTTCCCTGCCCATAATGTAACTTCAAACCTGCAGACACATCAGACATGCTCACACTGATAATCTGCAAAGCAGCTGACCTGTACTCCATTAAAAAAAAAAGGCAAAATGAAAAAAGACATGATAAACATGGAATCCCAAACTAGTTTCTGATTACCACCTCCCAAATATTGAGCTAAGGACACAGGTAAAATGTAAATAAAATTTTTTACATTAGGTGCTATTGTTGAATGACTATTAATTTCCTGAATATAGTGATAAATGAAATAAAAATAAATTAAGAAAAAAAATGATTTGTTTATTTTTAAGAAAACACAACAAATTTTAAAGAAAGGACTATTGTGTCTGCAACTCATTCCTCAATACTTCACCAACTAATAATTAAGTATCCATACAGAGAGGAAATGGCACAAAATAAAATAATTGGGGAGCTCTGGCTAAATAGATATAGGTTTCTTGTAAATTTTTTGAGAACCTAATATTATTTCAAAATAAAGAACTGTACAAAATCTGAAATCCTCAACAGGAACTGTCCTTGTCTAGTTATCAAATGTCCTGAATGCCACCCCTTCCCCCCCAATTTTGCCTGTTAACAAAGCACCTGAGAAACCAATTCACAGAATTTGATAGGAGACAATTGTGTATCTAAGAGTCTCTCAGTTCCCATGTTGGTAAACTCTATTACTCTCTTTCCATATTTAACATCCTTTCTCCTATCTTTTCTGGCCTATGTATTCTAAGGCACCACTGTGAGTGAGCTGTACATTAATGTTAGAGGGTACATGCTGAGCAGTGGTTAAAAGCAGACTTAGGATACAATTCCTGTCTCTTCTGTTTGGTAGCAGTGTTTCCCAGGGCAACTATTTTTTTCACCTCTAAAATGAAGGCGATAATAGCACTTACTTCATAAGGTTGTCATGATGATTAAATAAAATAAAAATGTAAGGCGCCTGCCACATAGTAAGTATTTGACAAATGTTACCTATTAGTCCTATTAGGGCAAATATAGTGAAACCTTAGAGAAACAAGAACACTTAACTCAAATAAATAAATTGACACTATCCATAATGTGTTCACATCGTTAGGACACGAAGAGCTGTAATTCAAAAGCGAATGGGAATTCAGGCAGTTGTATAGCCATGACTGAACTAAGAAATGCCCAAATCCAAAATAATAAAAGACATGAGCATAAATAAGCAACTTAATTCCATTTTAGGGCTGTGACAAATCTAAAACAAAGTGGAAATTACAGGCAACAGCTAAAGGAAAAACGAAACCCAAAAAAACAGTACTTTGCCTCCCAGGGGGAGACTTTAAAAAGATAGAGAAGAATATTTGATTATGAGACAAAAACATGTGTAACTTTCTCATTTCCTGCTCACGAGATGCTCCGGCTGCCATTATTTAAGTGTGTTGAAGCCATATAATAAGAGACTAAGCAGACATAAATGTTCAGCAGGACGATTCTTTATGAGTCCTTGGCATCCTATGCCAAACATTAATAAGGTTTACGAGAAGCCAGTGAGCACTGTAAATTGTTCTCCTTCTAATTTGAATCATGCTGCAGACTTCATTTGTTTCCTGCATGCTGATCTGACAATGAGAGATAAATCTGATAAAGTTCTCTAACTTGGAAAGAGATTTGTTTTCTGTCTAGGGAATCTCTCTATGAGGAAAAGGTTATTAGGCCCGGAGCCACGGGCAATAACACGTGTACCTGAACTGCCCCTTTGATATTCTGAGTGTTGTCACACAGAATACTTTGCTTATTCAGCCTTTTTCAGTGGTCCTGAAGGAATGTTTTTGTGTACCCCCGAGCTGCAAACTCGCCTGCAGTGAGGTGATTTAAGATTGAAATGTCATTAAGTGAGCTGCATTTTACCAGCAAGGGCTAGGTGGCCATCATTTTAGGTCTGTCACCCCAAGACCCATTGCTTACTTACATTTTTAATTTGTAAGCGCTAAAAGTTCCAACACACATATTCTAGTTTATACCTTGTCAGGGTATAAACTAGAAGCAAGTCAAAGAAAAAGAAACTGACTTTAACTTGATCTTCTCAAGTATTTCAGACTATTAACATTCTGACCCTCGTAAAATTCTTTTTTGAAGAGTAGTATATTATGATTGTGTGCAGGAAAAGTCATAACTGATAGCTGTCATAAAGGAAAATTTTCCATCTTGTAGGAAAAAAAAGGTACCAGACACTATTTATATGGCACTATATTCTCATCTTTCCTAAAAATCTCAAATTACAAAAACTGTTTCAGAGTAATCAGAAATCCAGTAACAATCTCCAAGTAAAATAGTAAGGTTATTTTAGTAAGTATCAGTGATACTCTTTTTTTTTTTTTTTTTAATGCAAGGGTCTCAAATACATTCTGAAGAGTTAAAGAAATGGTTGAGTTGAAACTGTAATGCATTTTAAATAGGACAATAGTTCTATTTCCACAACAAAATCTGAATTTTAACACAAAGGTAAAAACTAACAATTACTAATTTATGCACCAATACAACCATTATTAGTTAAAAACATATTACAGCTAAAATATTTATTGTCTACTTACTATCTGCCAGACCTGGACTAAGCACTTGACATAGATGACCTCTTTGAATCCTCTCTTCCACCCTGAGATAAGTATAATTATTAGTTCCCATTCTAAAGACAGAGTGGAACTGAACAGGGCAAATATTCCGCCCAAGGTCACAGTGCTTTTAGTTGTGAGCCCAAGTCTCACTGCAAAGCACAAGCTGTCACTTTGCAGTACTTATCCCTATCTTCTAATTCTGGTTTTTTTCTCCAGCAGCAAAATTCTTTCTAAGTCTGTTACTAGCCATGCCATCAAGCTAGCAACTTCTTAGACCTATCTGGAGGGTCAGTGAGAAGATTGCTATCATAGAAAATAAAGACTTCATCAGTACTGGGAAAGGACACAGAAACTTCAACATCCCAACAAAGGTTAGTAGCCAGTTTGTAAGAAATTCAACAAATCCATATGGAGCACCTCTTATGGCCTGATGATATTCCAGGCAGTTGAATTTATGCAGATAAAATACCTTCGGGGGCCCTCCCTGGTGGCGCAGCGGGTTAAAGCACTGCACTGAGAATCTAAAGCCACTTCTGCATGAGTTCAATTCCTGCCTGCCCCGGAGGTGACCACATGGTGTGGCAGACCTCTCCTGACCCACCGGCTGCTCCCCTCAGCAGTGTATTTTGTCCATCTGCCTGTTCTGTTCCCCACTCTGTCTCTGGTGAAGCCTCTCACCGCCCCTGAGCCTCTGGCCTGTACCCCAGTTCTGTATACACAAATAAATCTTTAAAAAAAAAAAAAATACCTTCGGGGCCCTCCCTGGTAGTGCAGCGGGTTAGGACACAGCACTGCAAATGAACCAGCTGCTTCAGTGCGAGTTTGATCACCAACTCTGGAGGTGACCCACATGGCGCGGCAGACCTCTCCTGACCCAACTGCTGCTCCCCTCAGCAGTGTACTTCGTCATCTGCCTGTTCTGCTCCCCACTCTGTCTCTGGGAGTCCTCTCACCACACCTGCACCTCTGGCCTGCACCCCAGTTCTATATGCATATATAAATAAATCTTTTAAAAAAATACCTTAGGATTGTCTATATTCATTCAAAGGCTTTATTAGAGACTAGGGATCAGGTTCTGTCCTAGTAGTGTGGGTTTCCAACTTAAATAAGACACAGGCCCTGGTTTCCAAGACCTCAGAGCCCCACACAAACCTGGCTCACGAGAACCACAAGTGCTGTATTCTTTACAACTTCTGTGCTTTGTTCTTAGTGTCTTCATTCCTTTCCCCTAAAAATTGATGGTCAATCAACCAAAACTTACATCAAACCTTTGATATAGTCTTTTGTTTCTCCTAATCACTCTTTAAAAGAAGCAATATCCAAGAATCACCTTCAATCAACAGTCTCAGAATGGAACTTTAATTTTAACCTTCTGAACCTACAGGTAAGGAAACTAACACTTGGCCTCATTGGAAACTACAGGCCACCTGTGTCTGTGTCCCACGTCATCTGGCTGCAGGGACTTTGCTTTTCCCAAGGGCATGCTGCTGGCCTACCTCCTGTGGGATCAACTCTATCCCTCCTGCCTGCCAGAAGAAAATGGGAAGTTTTATTATTTATACTTTTGGATAAGTCGCAATATTGTGGGTTCATATAAACTTGCTCACAAATTATACTCAATAACCCCCAGTGAGCAATGTAAAAGCATGGTACTCCTTCGCCCCCCGCCACCCATTCATGCTGGGAGGGCAAGGTGATGATGGAGTAGAGGGAGGAGAATTGGGAAGCTCATAAATTATGAGAAGCAAAGGAGTGATTTCATCAAAGTGCCAAGCTCAGTCCATGGAATGTTTCAATTGTATAAAATTTATAGTTTTCTGAGGGGGATGATTTACAGACCCTAATTTTCCACAATAAAAAGCTCAGTGGGGATTCTGTGAATGAAATATCTTTTTAAAAATAAATAAAAAATATAATTTGAAATGCGGGTCAATGGTGCCACGTCTGGAGAATAACTCCATCTCGGATCAGCTCCAAAAATGAGTCATGGGAGAAAGACCCCATAAAACATGTGTTACTTTAAAAGGCGTAGGAAGTTGTATAATAAATAAGCAAAAAAGAACAGCTTATCTAATCCATTTTTTTTTTCAATTGATAGGATTGTATCTTTATCATTAGATTTTCATGAAACTATGAATAACTGGATGGAAATATAAACATTTTAATGAAAACTACAGTACTTGACTATGGTGGAGAGAAAGGAAGATGCACAAGAAAAGAAATTCTATTCAAATGATTAAGAAAATGTACCTTTTATTCATGGAACAACAAAAGACAGTTATAAATAGTATCCCACAAGTTTGTCAGTGTGGAATCAGAACCTGCATTTTTCCAGACAATTCTCAGTTCTCCAACGAAGGCCGCCACCAAGACAGTAGTAGCAGCAGCCCCCATCCACAGAGGTAGACAAATACTAGTCCTGTGAGCAGGAACCGTCCCACTGAGTAACAATCTAACTTCAACCCCACTTGTATGATGATCCTTTCCTCAAAACTATTGCTCCACTTCAGCTACCTGCCAGTAGTTGAGACCCCCATAACCATTTCTCTCCCTTCCAGACTAAAGTATTGATAAACCATCTGGACCTGTCCAACTTTTCTTCCTGAGAGACTGACCAAAACCCAGTCTTAATATGCTCAGGTCTTTGCTGACCATGCCTGGACAGGTGGTCTTATAACTCTGCTCCAGCAAGAGCTACGTTTGAGTGAACCATACATTTGGGATGATAATTATTCATAGTAATTTAGCTCCCTTGAGACATATCCCTAGTTAGTACATTCCTGAACACTAATCCTGCCAGTCAGAACTTGGCCATGGCCACCTCAATATTAACAGTGATAATTTAGTTAGAACAAGAACAAATCAGATTTCTGAATTCTTTTTCAAGCACTATGTTGATTTCCTAAATGAATTTGATAAAGGGCTCATAATTATGCTTTTCCTTTCACTCATGGGGTGGATGTATTCTATAGTGGATCCTCTCATGTTCAAGTCCTTGTAAATCCCATCCTCGTGGGGCTACCTTGTTTTTTAACTAATAGACTATAACCAAGTCACACTCATGACTATGTTACATTATGTAAGACTCCATCTTTACTAAGAGACTAACTCGAGATACTCACATACTAACTCTGAAGAAGTAAACAACAATTTGGGAAAGGAGCCAGTGAGAAACAAGAACTAGCCTCTCAAAACTGAGAGAAGATCCATCTGAGAGCCAAAAAAGAAAGTGGGTTCCTCAGAAGTTATTTCTGAGGGAAAACTGAGTGAACCTAGAAGCAGACCCATCACCATTCAAGCCTATGGATGAGCACTGAGTCCCAGATGACACTTCAATTTAAATTATGCAGAGTACCCAGTTAACATATGCCCAACTTGTGACTCACAGTAATTGTTAGATAATGCATATGTATTATTTTAAGTAACAGTAGGTTTATAAAAAACACTGATTCAAATAAATTTTAAAAATTGATCATAGTATGCACTGTAGTGTGTGTTATGGAAGCCTTATTTGCAATCCCCAAGACAAGCCAAACAAATTGAAGGAGTTTACAGTCTGAAAGGAACGATTCAAATGTTAAACAATATCATGTGATAAGCAAGAGTTAGCATTGGGGCCGTTCGTGATCAATTGTCAAATAAATGAGGCAGCTGTAAGTACAACATGGAAAAGAGAGGCCAATAGGTCCAAGAAGTGTTTATGATGGAAACAGAGTGAGCCCAAGTCTTTGTAGGATGCAGGGGCTTGATTTGGCAGAAATGGATGCAGCACATATGGAACATAAAATACAACTTCTTTAGGAAACAGCTTTGACACACCCAGCTTTGTAGAATGAAAATGCAAGTTTCTATGGCATCAACAATTTTATGTCCCAACAATTTTATGAACTTGGCAACTTATTTTACTTTCTGAACCTCAGTTCCCTGCAAGGCATGTTAGGAATAAGAATGGTATCCTCCAGGTTGTTTTGAAAGCAAATGAGGAAAAGAATTACAATGGTTAGCACATATATGAGGTTTCCTACTACACTTACCAGTAGCACCATTCACACTTGCTAGAAGAGAGCAGTCTGGCTAGAGAGCTCCCTTTTTGCCCGATCCTTTAGCTCAGAGTCAGGCAGCCACAGCTGCATCACTCCAAAGAAATGCTGCCTCCTTTCCTGCTTCCTGCTTCCTACCCTGCCTGGGTGGGTACTGTGGCCACAGTGGAGATCCCTTACCAGGTAGTGAGTGAGTGAAGACAAAGGCCTATTTCAACCTAACTCCCACTAGTTCTTTGCATATAATAAATGTTTCTGAAGTGGTTTATTTCATTTATTTTTTTAAACTCTAAATGACGTCAGGCCAGCATCTCCGGAGGCTGGGGTCTGGGAGTGAGAAGAGACATTTCTCAAAATTCTAGTCTCTACATTGTGTCCTTTGAAATGTTTTGCTTGTGGGTCCAGACTTCAGTTCCTCTTGTCCAGCTTTAGGAAACCTTTCCTTACCCAGATTGTCTTAATAGTTCTGCCTTGGATTTTTTTTTTTTAATCATATCTGTTGCTTACCACTTCCACATTCTTCTTTTCGTTCAGGATCCATCTTGAGGGATGTTCTTTGCTTGTAAGTTTCTCACAATAACCAGTTGCTATGATCAGTAATGACAGCAATAACCGAAATAAATCCCATGGCTTTTTGTCTTTGCAAGCTGCCACTGCCTCCATGGAGAGAGCAGGCAACACCTCTATTGTACTAAGAAGTCAAATTTAGAATGCATTACATCTATTGGATATTTATAAATATGAGGCATATGTGAGTCTTCTGGTTAGCTGATGGAATTTATAGTCTTCCTGTTATTCGGTGCTGACACTGGAACATAAGTCCCCAGGAGTTTACTGGAATATTCACATATGGTCAAATATTACACATACATTTGGCATCTTGGTATATTTTAGAAGCAGTGTGTCTTCACTCAGACAATTGGCATCTGGCTTGAATGTTGAAAAGAACGGAGGGTACAGAGTTTCCAACAGGAAATCAAAAGAAAAGAGGAGCATGGAGAATGGCCTTCCTCCCAACCAGGAGAAAATGGAAATGCCACAGCTCCATCCGAGATCAACTGTCCAAGTCTGAAAATTCAGTTTGCCTTTAGGGTACTTTTACTTAAAATTAATCCAGAATGTTGTTTCCTTCAAATAAATGAAAAAGACCTGAGCAGCAGAGTTGATTTATTTTAAGAACTGAGGACTTGAAGAGGAGGATGTGGTGGGACAGGCTTCAGTTCCATCTCTATAATGTACCAGCTGTGTGTCCTTGGGCAAAGTGTGTAACCTCTCTGTATACCGGTTTCCTCATCTCCAAAACGGGAACAGGCACCCCTGTCATTTGATGGTACCCAGTAATTCTGATTCAGAGCTAAGCTCACCTCATGTATATAGCTTTATAAACTATTATGATTATCACTTTTATTATTTAGCTTCACTGAATCATTTAGTAAGCAGGTGAGGTATACATCATAATTAATTTTAAAATTATTAACTGGAGTAAATCCTTTTCCTGCCTGCCAAAGAGCATAGAAGGTCACCACAGCATCTACACTTCCTCCTCCCCAGCCCAGTTTCAAGTAGTGTGGCAGCTACCAGATTAGTATAGCAGGAGCCCAGTCTGGCCAAAGATGATGCAGAGAATGTTCCTGGGGCTTAACTACATTCTTTTGCTCAGCGTATGTAAGTAACTCAAGTCTGATAGCAAATTCCATGTAGCAAACTTGTATTGCTAAAGCT
>NW_004567102.1:63316467-63318340 GCF_000260355.1 Condylura cristata | reverse complement strand
AGGTTTCACCAGAAACAGAGTGGGGAGCAGAACAGGCAGATCGATGAAGTACACTGCTGAGGGGAGCAGTGAGCGGGTCACAGGAGAGGTCTGCCGCACCATGTGGGTCACCTCCGGGGCCGGGGATCAAATTTGCACTGAGGCAGCTGCAGTTCACTTGCAATGCTGCATCCTAACTGTTGTACCACCAGGGAGAGCCTGTTCACCTAACTTTCAACCCGAAGCATGCAAGACATGCAGTAGGTTGGCATGCCATGGAAACAGAGGCAACTGCTAGTAGCGCTACTCCCTGGGCATCTCCACCCAGGCAGCCTAGATCTGCCAGGCACACAAGCAGCAGGTTGCTGCTTAACAAGCTCCCCAACAGACTGGTACAGATCCTGATCTCTCCCAAACCCATAGCCTCATCTGTATTTCCAACCCAAAAATCATCTCAGAAATTAAATTTCTTTGTTTTGCCAATCTCTGAATAGAAAAAAAAAAAAAAAAAGCCTAACTCTACTTCTTTCCACAATTCTGTAGCTGCTCATATACCAGCCTCCCTATGACAACTTTTCCCAGAATACCTACCTGATCTGTCTTCCCAGGTTGAGGACCCTCCACTTTAAGCCTGAAGTTGAATGACTTTCCTACTCCCAACCCCCAGGAGAACAGGAACTGGAAATTCCCATCTTCACTCACACCAGAGGTGTGTACTCCTCTGGACTATGAACTTCTTGAAAACTGGATAAGTACTTTTTCTTTGACTAAGCTATACCCATCACTACCACTGCCCAATACCTAGGAAAATACAATGCATAAATTCAGCTCTTAAAAGTGTTTTTCGAATGTGAAACTGTAAGATCTTTACTAACAATGAGAGACCACCTAGCTCCACATTCCCCCAGCTTCCTCCGGAGAGTGCACAAGGGGTCACTATCCTGGGGAGAGGCCTGTCCTCTTCCTTACCACACAGGGTAAGTTATGCTACCTCTCCTTACATTTTAGTTTCTGTCATCAGATAGGAAGCAGAAAGTATGAAACAGGGTATATAGTGACCTCATATGAAGGGCAATGTCTATCATTTTAAGAAGACAAATTCTGTGTCTTCTTTCCAGTAACATATATGTGTATTCAGGTTTGACTCTCTGTGAACCTACTTCACCAGTCTCACCCAAGAAACCGTGTTAACAGCTTACCATTACCCTTGGTGTATCTTCTTTAAGCAAAGAGCTTAAAGTAAAAGGGGTGACGAACATATAGATACTGTGAACACAGACATTTGACTTCTTGTACATTTTTCACATTATTTTACATTGATAAGTCATTGTGGTTATACTTCATAAATGAAAACTATAGATTTATCAAATGCTCACATATAAACCTTGAGTAGTCCCCTATAAAACAATTCTTCAAAAATGAGGGGATCAGAATATACTGAAATCTTTACAAAATTTCTCCTACTGGAGGGCACTTTTTCTGTTGTTTTCAGTTTGAACAGCAAAGCAATGCTGACTGAAATTACATCACATGATATTTATAGAGGTCACCTACAAAAATTGATTTTTTAAAATGAGAAGCAAAGAAACATAAATTTAGCATTGTAAATTGGCCTTTTGAAAATAACTTTTAGTAAGTGATTATCATACAGAATTGCAAATAGGATAAAGTTTCCAGTGTCAGCATCACACACAAAATCAAACTATAACTCAAACAGCAAGGTGAAGGTAGAGATGACGTTATTTAGAAAACATCAATAAGTGACTCAAAAAGTTCCTTTAGTGATTAATAAAAAGGCAATGATGGCCCTCCCTGGTGGCGCAGCGGGTTAAAGCACAGCACTGAGAATCTAAAGCCACTTCCGCATGAGTTTGATTCCCGCCTGCCCCGGAGG
>NW_004567102.1:63267322-63315377 GCF_000260355.1 Condylura cristata | reverse complement strand
GCGGGATTCGAACTCATGCGGAAGTGGCTTTAGCTTCTCAGTGCTGTGCTTTAACCCACTGCGCCACCAGGGAGGGCCCACAAATTATCTATTTTAACTACCCCTAACAGAGCTTAGGTGTGCAAATTGGCCACAAATTGTTTATTTTCTCATTAGAAAAATTAAAAGTGGCTTAATACTTATGATTGTATCATATTCAGATATGCTCAATATATCATAATGAACAGAGATATAGTAATAACTACAATTTTGTAGGTTTTTTAAACTAAAGTCTAATTTCTATCTTCTACTTTTTTATACTTAATATTGTGAAGACTAGGAAGGATGTCACAGTATTATTTTTCTTTTCAAAATATGTTCAGAAAAAATTCTCTTACTATACTACTCTCATAGTTTGTCAGTTGAGAAAGAACTGACAAGAGTATTAGTGTCCTCATAGTTTGTCAGTTGAGAAAGAACTGACAAGAGTATTAGTGTCCTAATACTCCCAAATGTATCTGCTAAATTAATCTAAATTTCCATTTCCTCACATGCAACATAGGGAAAATAAATGGCGCCTCGATTATAGGATTGAGATAGGGTAAATGAGACACTGTTCATGATGCTCAAAGTTGGTTTTTATACATTCTAACTGTTAATAGAAGGAGTGTCCATACCCACCACCACCCGTCCTCTTCCACAACCTTGTTCCTCAGCTCTCTCATCAGAGGATAAAGAAAGATTATCATGGGCCCGCCCTGGAGGTGCAACAGGTTAAAGTGCCGCACTACAAAGCTAGCCGCATCCGCCGCAGCCACTTCAGCATGAGTTTGATCCCTGGCCAGGAAGGTGACCCACAAGGAGCAGCAGACCTCTCCTGTCTTTCCCGCTGTTCCTCTCAGCAATGTATTTCAGTGGACCTGCCTGTTCTCCCTACCTTGTCTCTGGTGAGTCTTCTCACCCATGTGCCTCCAGCCCATCCCCCAGTTCTATATGCATACATAAATAAATCTTAAAATTAAAAAAAAAGAGGTTATCACAACTTCTCCAGCGGAAAGACAGGGAATTGCTTCAGAAGCAAGAAGATATTTGGTGTAGAATTGCAGAAGAGATGTTTAATAACCATGGCCTATATACAGTGATACAAAGCATACTTACAAAGTATTTATGACAGTAGCATCAGTTTATAATATTACATAGGTTTCATTACAAGTCAGCATCTATATATGCTACATTAGGAACCATACAAAGAGTCCAGTGTACATCTTCCACCATACAATTGATCTCTTTTACCCAATCAACCACTACAGCTTTGCTCTTTCCTTCTGGTATCCACCAATTTGTCCTGTTAGACTAAGAATTTTTGTTTTTTCTTCATCTTCCACATGTGACTGAAATCACAGTATTGCTTTCTCTGCCTGACTTATTTCATCTAATATAACAACCTCGAGGTCCAGCCATGTTGCTCAAATGGCAAGATCTCACTTATTTTATAACTGAGTAGTATTCTAATGTGTGGGTATAAATATCACATATATAAATTTTACATACATGAGTATATATATATACACACACACACACACACACACACACACACACGCGCTACATATATCACACATCTTCCTTATCCACTCATTTCTACTAGCCACACTTTTCAAAGTTCAGACCCTTCTGGGTCACTTTATAAAGGAATCACCTCTTATTTCTTTGCATCACAATAATAAGCATGCCCTTAACCAAAAGACAATTATGTCTAAGATTCACACTGTACAAAACATAAATAACACCTCATATAAAGAGAAGACAAATTCTAATCAAAGTGGAAGAGGTGGGCAGGATTGGGAAAAGAAGTTATTAAGGCACTTTGCCATAGTGAGGAACACCTGTCCCAGGGTAGTGCTACCTTGATTTAGGAAGTGAGGGTGATGGCAAAGACATGGAGAGAGACGGATGAAAAGTAGACACCCAATATAGTAAGAAACGACATCAGCTATAGCTGAAACAGCAGGAAAGTAGCCAAGAGATGAGACCTACCCAGGTCTTCAATGAGAGGAAAGATGGTGGCTCTTCCTGGGTGGCCTGCTGAATCTAGAGGTGTGACCCATCCGGAAAAAAGTGGGGAAACGCCAAACAAGACCACATGCCCCTCCACTGAGTGTTCTGTAAGAAATTCTTCAGGTCATTTAAAATCCAGGAAATGTTGAGGGAAATTGCCCTACCCAGCACTTTGTAAAACCACTTACCATAAGAATAAACAAGAGCTTGGAGATGTTTCTTTAAAAGGGTAAGAGGTATTTTTAAGTGCTTTTCTCCATTTCCTTTCCTTACTGCCCACACCCCACCCCCCAACCCCAGCTCTTGTTCCAAGAACACACACATATTGAAATGTAAAGGAAAGAAAGTGCTCAGAAATAAACTCAAATTTTATTCTTCATAAGCCAACTTAATAGCTAGAGGCAAAAGAAGATGAAATGAAGAAATCTTGGTTCCAGTTCAGATTTCTCTTTTATGTCTATAAATTGAAAAGTTTGAGGACACTCAGCATAAGGAAAATCCTGTATTAGGCTTCAAAAACCATTAAAAATAAAGTTTCACAGTCATTATGCATGCAAATAATGATGTCAAAATCTCTCAGATAAGCAACATAATATGCTACTGCCCTAAGTTAAGGAAAACTAAAATGATGTAGGGTGCTCCGTTTATACATCACCTTGCTACATTAAAAATGTATCCTCAGGAAGTCCTTTACCCTTGGGCTGTTATTTAAAATAATTAGCATTTATTACTACTACATGGTCTTCTTGATACAGAATGCAGCTTTTAAAAGTATTTTTTATTGCTACTAAGTAGCAGTTATTGGGACAACAGTGGTGTCTAAGGCGCTCGCTTCTCATGAACACACTGAAATCATTTTACCCAGTCTTTTGAAATTAGGGGTAACTTAACTCAGCGATGTAAGCAGCGATGTAGGCTAGACTGAGGACCTGGAGTCTAACCTCAGCCTGCTGCTTATTATGAGTTGGAGAAGCTGACAAAGTATAATGGAAACATCACAAAGGGAACCACAGAAAGGTCCCCCTTTGTGCATATCCAGAAATAGAATCATCTCTGGAACTACCCAGAACTGAACAATCTCAGCATAAGGGAAAAGAATGAAACAAAAAAAGGACTTAAAAGAGGCTCAGTAATAAGCTCGAATACCCCTCAAGCATATATTTCGATAAAATGGAATAGTTGACAATGAACCTGGAATTCTGGGGTCTACTGGCCCCCAAAAAACCATTGACAGAAAACTTACCTATAGTCAAAGATTGACTTCCAAGAGAACCAAAATTTTCCCACTGATTAGAAATAGCAAACTCTTTTTCCTCTGCTGGCTCATCGTCTAACTCAGAATGTAAAACCGAAATTTGGCCTGGCAAAGTCACTCGATCATCAATATCAACTTGACTACAATTTTATCTCTTTAATTTCTCTCATGACTATCCATAACTGAAAAGATCAAATTCCATTAACCAAAAACCTGCCATTCCTCCCTCAATAAGTCATGCTTTCTCATGCCTCCATGTCCTAGCAATGGCTGACAGCACTCAGCCATTTCTCTTTATACTATAAAATTCAGGTTAGTGTTACCATCCATGTGAAATTCAAATTAAGTGATCTTGTGAAGTTAACAGGTTAGGAAACATTGCCCACTTATTATATGTTTTACCTTGTCTAGATTAACTCAGAGGGCCAAACAAATGGCGAGATAACTTAACAAAGTGCTCAAAATACACAATACTCACACAGGTAAGGAATAATTAAATAGCTTTTGAAGAATGCATTCCATCTTCCCCTTCCATTTAACCAGCAATGTGGGAAATATTTCAAAAGTAGGAAGGAGTTTCTAGGTTGGATTAAAATATAAGCATTCTTGTCACATAAATTTAACACAAGAGATTTGAGCAAAGGATCCAACATACATTGAGATAAACTTAGAAGTCTGGTTTGGTTTCTAGAACTGTGCCATTTGACTTCACAGGATTGAAAGAGCTCACATATTCTTGAGTCATAAATGAAGAGGCTGTCATTTTTATTTATTACTTACTACATTTTCTAAAATAGTTCATTGACCTTTGAAGACTGATTGACTGATTGATTGGTTGGTTGATTTTAATGCATACAGAGCTGGGGTACACACCAGAGGTACAGGGGCGGTGAGAGGATTCACCAGAGACAGTGGGGAACAGAACAGGCAGATCGATGAAGTAGACTGCTAAGGGAAGCAGCGGGAAGGTCAGGAGGGGTCTGCCACGCCATGTGGATCACCCCTGGGGCAGGGATTAAACTGGCACTAAAGTGGCTACAGCTAGCTTGCAGTGCTGAGTCCTAATCCAATATGTACCAGGGAGCGCCATTATTACTTATGACTTTTAATTTCAGTATTCAGTGGGTTAGCCAGCAAATAAATCTTTGTCAGCAGGACTACTGGGTTGGTCAAAGTTCTTGATATTTCTGGAAATTATCATGATAAATGCAGGAATTCACAGCTGCTATGAACTCCAAATATAACAAAAGTAAGGAAATAAACATATAATTCAACTACTGAAAAGAGCAAAAGACCTGAATATACTCATTATGTTCTTAGGTTCCCCCTGCTAATAGAATTAGAAAACCAGGTCTGTGCTTGAATTAAAATCTAGATCAAGAACTCAATCACTATGAACAAGTAATTATGATTAATCACACTAAGTTAAGTTTTTATAAAACTTCTTTAAACTGAGTCACCTACCTATCTTAACTAGCCTTTTCTTTTCACACAGCTCCTAAATTTCAAAATCATTTGATTGTGTATAACTAAAATGTTTCTATGACTCATAAGTGTAAATGATGAATTATTTTTAACTCCTATCTTCTAGACAATTTAAAAACATGGGATATGTATTAACAAGTTAAGAAACCAGAATTTGAGCAAATGGAAAAGATTTCAAGAAATTGAATTTCCATGTGGTCAATTTAAGAGGAAGCAATTTGAGAGGAAGCAATGTGTCATGATGCACAGCACTCTTTAGGCTAAGAGATAAATGTCATAGTTCTACTCTTTGAACACAAAAAAGGTGCCCCTCAGGCTTTGAAGCAAACCATCAAGTTGCCACAGTACATCACCGTCTTCTGGGATTAGGGACCCTTTACAATACCAGGCCAGTGGGACCTGACCCACTGCAGCCCCCTTCTCAGTATGAGAAGTTTCAAAAGAAATCAGTTGGATTCAGATGCTGCTTTCCATGTTAGCAAACCAGCATTCAGATCCTACATATATGGATAAATTCTCCCCCAACATGGTGTTTTCAGTCACAGAAATACCACAGGTAACCACCAGGCTGACTCAATCATGTGTACTAGCACAATGATCTGGGTTTGCTGGTAAATTTTAATAAATTAATATTACTAGAATATCCAAATTTCAGCATAAATAACATGAAATAACATGATTATGCACACACCCAAATACCACTGCTACCAATGGTACTATACATCAAATAATTACATTCAGAGATGTATCATTTCATGGTAAATGTATCTATCTTTTAATGTATCCCCATACTTCTTTTAAAAAATTTGGAGGGTGAACAGTTATCAAATGAAATAGAAATCCAGTCAAAGCAAGATGAAGACTTTGCTCAATTTTCAAAGCATGGTCTCATGTAAATACCAATTTTTCTAAATCATAATTCATTCCAAATTTCACTCACCCATCTATGGAGCAGATGGACTAGGTACTGGGGGTAGAGGATTAAGAAACAGTCCTACCCTACAGATGTTTCCCACTTCATAGGAGGGATGAGTGAAATAGGATTACTGGGAGAACTACAGGAAGCTAACACGTGATTCCTAAGTAACAGCCTGAAGTAGGGAGACCAAAAAAAAATCATTTGGCTTTCCAGGTAAAGGTAGGTGAATTCAAACAGTGGGAAAGGCTTGAGCATTTTTGGGAATTGGCTGGCACTTGGTAAACAGACATGACCCAGGGGAGAGAGGCCAATACCAGGGAGAGCAGGAGGCAAGGGCACTTTCAGATACAGCACAGCACAGTCCTGGGAAATCAATGCTGACTCAAGAACCTGCAGCCGGACTGTCATTGATGTAAACAGAGCAGCTGTGTTCATGTAGTCTACAATTCCTGATAAGTAAACCATGGATTAAGCCCACTTGTTTCTCTTCTTCATCTGTAACAGTTGAAAAAATCTGAATTTTCCTTGAAATTTTACAAGAAAATCCAAAGCACAGTCAAGTGGAAAGTTACAAATACAATTACCATAGACATAAATTCGTAAGTGGCTTACAGTTGAACTTAAATCAAGAGGAAACCCTCTGTAATTTCTTTTCCCTCACCGCTGGATTTCAGGTCAAGCATTTCATTCAGTATTTTTTTTTTCAGCAGCACCAGGTGGTACAAGTTATTCCTGGAGTGCAGACCAGAGATCAAAAGACTTGAACTTCAACAGTAGGTTTGAAACTTGCCTTTGTTTCTCAGTAACTATGTGACCCTGGCTATTTTTCTGGTCTCGGTTTGCTTGTGTGTAAACTGGTGTTATACTAGCACATACCTCAAGTGAATAATAACTAATTAAATAATACTGTATGTAAAGACTGCAAAAATAATTTTTTTTTTAAAGATTTATTTATTTGTGCATACAGAACTGGGGTACAGGCCAGAGGCTCAGGGGCGGTGAGAGGCTTCACCAGAGACAGAGTGGGGAGCAGAACAGGCAGATCGATGAAGTACACTGCTGAGGGGAGCAGCGGGCGGGTCAGGAGAGGTCTGCCACGCCATGTGGTCACCTCCGGGGCAGGCGGGAATTGAACTCATGAGGAAGCGGCTTTAGATTCTCAGTGCTGCGCTTTAACCCGCTGCGCCACCAGGGAGGGCCAAAATAATCTTAAAATGAGACAACATGCTATTTGTAAATAGCTAACTAAGAACAAATTCTCATGCTTGAGAAATAACTAGTTATTTATATATATAAACAAAGTTTTCAGGTAAAAATAAGTTGGGGGTTGATTTTTTTCCAGCAAAATAATTCTTTTCTCTTTCTTTCTCTTTTTCCAAGGTAATTAGATAAATCTAACTTAGACTTAGATAATCACTGAGTTTCCTAAGTGTCCTGGACTTTGGTCTTCCCATTTTTACTCTAGTAAAACATGCTTATATTGTTTACTATAAATAGATGAGTAAAAGAAAAATACCTACTCACCAAGAAGGGAATATTGAGATGTTTGAGAAGGCTAAAAGCTCATGAACAGCAAACCACACTTAAAATAGGCAGCTAGTGGGCGCCCACAAGAGCCATTTCCATGGACACCTTGATAGATGAGCGCTGGTGCTTGGCTGACTCACCAGTGGACGGCATCACAGGACTTTTCAACCCCGACTGCATATTAAAATCTCAAGGGCGCCTTTTAAATTCCCTTGTGTCTTCGGCTAGTGGCCTTGGCATCTGTATTTTTTAATGACTCAAAGTGCAAGCAGGATTGAAAACCACTGGTGCAAGCATAATGTCCACATAGAATTTGGAAAACAAGAGAAAAGGAAAGTTCTGTTATATACAGAGACAAAGATAAATTCTGATTTGTGTTACTCTTAATTTTATAAAGGAAAAATAATCTCTGTCAAAAAATGTCTTTTGTCTAATTCAATTTAACTATAATGCTTATGCCGAATGCTTTCAATGTGTATGATACATTAAGTTAATAACTATTGGGGTTTTTTTTTTTAATGTCAATGATAGTTCTTGGCAGAGGGAATAATCTGATTAGGGAGACAATATTTACACACAAAAACATTATTAGCAGTAACTATAGCACAATCATATGCACAAGCAAATAGTGTGAGTTCAAAGCTCTCAGGAGGTTAGGAGAAATGGCCAACATAGTTGGAATCTCTGGAAAACACTTCCAGAAAGCTAGGGGAAACTGAGGCAGGTACTAAAGTGGTAAGATTTTTTAAAAGCAGAGAACACTGGGCAAGAAATTTCAGCATTTATTTCTGAGGTGGGAAACTGGGGGAAATCCGGATTTCAAATAATAGTTGTAGATAGATCTATTTATTACTCTGTTTAAAAGTGTATCCTGCCTGTCCCTACCCCCTCCCTCTTCTCTCTTCATAATTCCCTGCCTGTGTAGGATATGAACAGACATCATGATAAAACAACAGTCTTGGCTCTTTCTGTAAGGGAAAGGTCTTTAAAATCAGCTTATAGGGGAAAGAAAAAACAAACAAACAAACAATGGAACAAGCTTGTAAAAATCAGATATTTTTAAACTCTTGAATGTCTTTCATTTTCATTCATTGTCCAAGTGGGCTCCCACACATTTTATTCCCTTGGCTAATGTTCTTTGGTTTCTCATTTTTCTTCATTCTACCGTCGTGGTCCCTGGATTTGATTGTGTCCTTCCTTTAAAATGTTGGCAGTATTTACTTTAAAGTAGGTTTTAATATTGGTAGAGGATTTCTTTCCTTTAATTTGCAATTTGTGGTTGGGAAATGATCTGCTCTTTGTTTCAGGTTGTTTAATGTTTTCCAATATAATATTCCTTCTTGCACTCCAGTGGGTTCATTTACAAAATATTTAATGTCATTTGTGTCTTTGAAGAACAGTGTATTGGGTTAGAACAAAAGTGTGTTCCTGCATAGAGCTTGTGATGGTTTATAATTAGTAAACTACTAACTTGACTAGGTTTGTGAACTAATAAAGAGTAGGAAACTTTTGAATGTTTACCCTTTCCTTTTACTCATTAATTTATTTACCCAACACATGTTTATGGAAGTATCCTCTCCGTGGCAGACACCATGTCAGGCACAAATAAGGCTGACTCCTACCTCAAAATAACTCATTCTTTTTAAGGTGGGGAAGAGACAGAACAATAAAGAGAGCTGCAACATGATGTGCCATGATTAAAGTAGCCCGGGGGGTTCTGGCAGGCCCAGAGGGAGTGGCATCCCTGCCAGTGGGTGCCTCAACTCTAGTAAAAGCAAAAGAGGTTAGTAACACAATTAAGTGCAGAAAGGTTATCTCCACCAGAAAAACCAGTTTGTACAAAGATCTGAAGTTGTGAGATAACAAAAAGCTTAGAATGTGGGGGGAGTTACCCAAGATGGAAATGATGAAGCACAAGAGCCAAGCATGGAAGATCTGCTCTGAGGTGCCCAAAAGCACCATAACATTGACAATGTGGAGTCAAACTAATTTAAGTAAGAAGAGGCAGCGTCTAGCTTAACGGGGTGCTGATTTGGAAAATAGAGGACAGGGAGAGCAGATGAAGATGCAGCCATCTGAATGAGTCAATTTCATGGATATGATATCATTAACTGAATGTAGTGTAACTCTTTTACACTAACCTAGCTTAAGTAGATTTTGCCCAGAAATAAGCTAAACAAATGTTTATATATATAATGACGATCTAAACCACTCATTCACATATCACCTTGAACCCATCTGGGGATGTCAACCTACTGAAGAATTCCATCATGTCAGTAACTGGCTGACTGAATCTTACTGATACTATGCCCTATAAGACTTCATATGTACACGGAAGACACAGGCACATTAAGGGCTGCAGAAAACAGCCTTTCTCATCTTAAATATGCTACCTAAACATGTCAACTTTTTGTTAACATTTGATATGTTTAGAAGGTAAAAAAGAATTTGAAATGGAAAGAAACCAAGGGAAATGAGGAAATAAGTGGTCTTTCTATAAAATAGGAACATGTTGTATTCCACAAATAAGTAAGGTGACTAGAGCACATCCAGGCATATGTGAACTTGTTTTGTACTTCAGGAACCAAGTCAGATTCCTGCCTCCATGAAAGATTGCTGACAATTACACGAAGGGAGACCAAACATTACATCTCATCTTTCATGGCAAATGATGCAAAGCGCAGCAACTTACCTTTCACCTTATTCTAGACCATAGAACACTTAGGCAAGTTCAATGAGGGGGCAGATGCCTGGGTTTTTGTGGGATATATACTGTACACTCTATTTAACATGTTTCCTACTGATTTGTACTTCTGCTGGTCAAATCCAATCAACATAATATTATGTAGAGAACCAATGTGATTCCTTGTGCAATGTCATAAAGATCAATTTCTATGCAGAGTACTATGGCAGATAAAAGCAAACTTCATCTGATGATCCTTTCAAATTGATTTGTAGAAAAAGGTACTGGCCCTCCCTGGTGGCACAATGGGTAAAGAAACAGCACGGCAAGCTAGCCACAGCTGCTTCACTGCAAGTAGGATCCCTGGTCCCAGAGATGGCCCACATGGCACGGCAGACCTCTCCTGATCTGTCTGCTGCTCCTCTCAGCAATAGACTTCATCCATCTGCCTGTTCTGCTCCCCATTCTGTCTCTGGTGAACCCTCTCACTGTCCCTGCACTCCAGTTCTGTATGCATAAGTAAATAAATCTTCAAAAAGAAAAAGGTATGATTCAGAACAAAAGCTACACTCCAATCTCCAGGCCTATGCTTATTTCTTTCAGTCACAATATCATATTTGGAATAACAGCTGCAACTGGGGTTACTACCTATGGAGTTTACAATTCACAGTGATTCTCTAAGATCCAGTGAATATCTGCACAGACCTCACAGCTGAGTTCATATGAGGACATGTGACAGGTTCATGCTATAATTCTCAAGTCTTTGACATGGTGGCTTTTTGTAATTTTGCCAGAGATGTAATATGGCTTTTGATTTACTCTATTATATGGAAAATTTTACAGTCTTCTATTTCGCCTCTCCTATGTGTCCTTACTCCATAACTGAGCATTATTGTCGAGATTCTTGCTGTTTCCAACTACAGATTATAGATATCCCAATTATATAGTCAGGAACTGGGAAAATGACCACAAGGTAAGTCAAATATCAAAAGGGCTCACTCTGAATTAAAACTTAGACTCATACAGTGTTGTCTCCTGACCATCGAAAATACATATTTGAATTGGAGAGCTCCAGTGGGTGGTTCAGATCATAGGATAATTATAATTAACCGTTAGTTTTCTAGCAATTTCTAAAAGTTCTGGAGTGAGAGGTCCTTACTCTTAAAGTAACACTCGAGTCAGTTTTTCTGTCACATAGATCAAATAATATTTGAGCAGGTTGTTCATATATTTTAATCTTGGGGGGATTTATTAGGCATCACCAAATACCTGTGCCACACAACACACTCTGTTGATCAGTATGTCCTGTTTGCTCTCTGCATAAACTTTACAACTTCAGGAAAGAGGAACCCCATACTATAAGGGCTAAAATCAAGGAGTTATCCATTTGCCCGAGGGTCCTCATAGTCCAAATTATTCTCCCTAGAAAAATTATAATTAGGTCGATCTCATGCAGGTTTAAGACTCTGATTTATTCTACCTTTATGGTCCAGCTGAGAAATGAATAGAATAAGCAACTATATCTTTCTAATGTCAAGTTTGTTCATCTAAAAGAGGTAAATAATTATATGTACTACATTAAAAGGCTTGTTGTGAGCATTAAAGGAGACAGTGAGAAAAGCCCGTTAAATACTGCAGAATCTAGAAAATTCTACATGAACAGTAGCTGTTACTATTTTATGTGAGAAGATCATATGTCAGTTCTATATACACAAGTTCCCTGATGGTCAGCATGCACTGTCCAGCACTCCAGGCCAGGAGCATGCACTGGGGGGTCCAAATCGACCCCAGGTAAGGTTTTGTCACTTGGCTTTTCTGAAAGAGCTGACTGCCAGAGCCACCTGCCATGGCCTACCTCTGACGGCTTGATGCACGCCCAGGGTGCCAGCTGAGCTTGTTCTCGAAGCAGCTTGACTCTCTGACCTTAAGTAAACTCAGCAAGCCAGGGCCTATGACAAATGCACAGTAAGGACGATATTACAACAGAGGAACTGCTTGATTTATAGTGCCTTGTGAAATAGAAACCTCTGCACATCATGGGAATTAGTGATGGAATTTTAAAAAGAATAACAAAATGAAATCAGGAATAGAAGAAAAAAATACCCGGGTCCAACTTGGGGGGAAAAAACTTTCTAATAAAAAATACAAACCAGATGCAGTTAGAAATGACTGATAATTAAGGATGATAAATGACTAATGTTTTTTATTGAATTATCCAATGCACACTATTGTTTCTACATGAGGGAACAATTTACATATGGCTGCTGGGCTATCTTCTTACCTAAATTTGATTTAACAGGCAATTCTCCCCTTCCCAAGGTGCCCTCTCCATCACTGAATCCCATACTTCCCTCAGGAAAGTGGCTGTCTTACCTTTCAGAACTCTTTTACAAAAGTAATAAAGAATGGGCTAGATTATGAATAGTTATTCCTTCAGTGAGCATAGCATTTATGCAACAAAGCCACTATAAGTAGGAAGCAAATGTTTCCTCAGTAGGAGTGATATATTAGCACAAGACCACACCCCCCCCCCAAATCAGTCTTTTTCAAGTAAGGATGTATATTTTTCAGGCACGTGTAGGGGTGTGGTGCATGGTCTGTGATTAATTTTTTCTTAGATCCCAAAACAATCCCTCACTCTTACTGTCACTTAGCATGGCCACAGCCTGTTTGCTGAGCTCTTGAAGAGTTTTAGCCTTCTCCATATAACATCGTAGTATTGGTACATCATTTCTAATAACCATTGTTTAATCTGTGCTAGTCTTATTTCAACAGGTAGACTGCAAATACGGTAGCGAATTGGTCTACTGCTCCCATTCTCTTCAAGTGAACATGAAGAATAATGTCCTCAGAAAATATTAAATGTTTACTTGACAAAGGATATTTGCTCCATCACTAGGTTTATATTAATTTTCAACTGAGACAGCTAGCTTTTCAGCCCAGACTTGGTTTATGTAACTTCAGGATTTTTTAGACATGAAGTGATCATGTCTAAGTATGCAGCATAAGAAAGAGAATTTTAATAAAGAACAGGTTAGTAGTCAAAAGAGCAACCCTTTTCTTTCTACCCTTAGAGATTCTTACCTAGTGCCTAACTTAGCCCTTGTCAAAGTTTTTGTGAATCTGGTATTATCATTTGAAATTGTCCACTTCCTTGCTACATATTCTTTCTAACAAAGGGAAGATATTTTTATATGTGTTGAGGGAAAATAGCCCCAATCTGGAGAGAATGGAAAAGTATTCTAAAAGGAAATTTAATTCCTCTCATCCTCTTCTCCAGGACTACTGACACTTTCCAATAAATAAGAGAATTTTTGGTTTAATTCATCTTATTACCTAAGGATTTTTTTTAATACATACAAAACTGGGGTACAGGCCAGTGATGCAGGGGCAGTGAGAGGGCTCACCAGAGACACAGTGGGGAGCAGAACAGGCAGATGTACTGAAATCTACTGCTGAAGGGAGCAACGGGGAGACAGGAGAGTTCTGCTGCACCATGTGGGTCACCTCCCTGGCCTGGAATCTAACTTTATGGAAGGGGCTGAGGGCAGCTCCGTCTAGTGCTGTGCTTTAAGATGTTGCCCATCAGGGAGGGCCCACCTAAGGCTATTCTATGGGGATGGTGTTAGGGGGCATTTTCATATGAATGTTTATTCCATTTATTTAAATATAGCTTTCTTTACATTGCTGCCTTACTTGTAAAAAAGAATTCTGCTTTCCAAATAGAAGTTTCCAGCAAACTGACAGAATCAGATGAAAGAAACTACGTAAGAACGTGGTCTGTTGGAGCCTCTTATCTCATTCAGATGTCCGCATGTCTTGTTTGATTTCCTAATCACACTCTTCAAAGCCCAGATGTTGTACATCTGGAGCAGAGCAGGTTGGACACCATGGTGATGACAATGTTAAAGAAAAGTCACTCTTCAGTTCAATGTCAGACAGCCAAATTGCTCTGTTAGTTTTAAATTTAAAAATTGGCCCCAGCTGCTCCAGCTTCTTTTGGCTCCTGATTTAGAACACTAAATAAAGGCAAATAATTAATCAGCCGATTGGGAAGAAAGTAAGCAAATGTCATGTGATTTCAAGACTGATTTAGTTTGGGTCACCAGAAAGTTATTGCGTATCTTCTTTCAGGCCTTTCCCCAAAGCGTGCCTTAAAGAGGGAGACTGAGCCATATTCCCTGACACACTGCAAAGCTTGGGTCTGGCCATGCAATCTACACACTTCAGGTGTCATGGCCAGAGAAAACATTACTCAGAGTTACTTCAGATATTTGCAAAACCTACTGACTAACAGTCTGACTTTTATGGAAATGGTAAAAATGGAGAGTGGTTTCTCTCAATATTCTTGAAGTGAAAATACTTGAAGCTGATTTAAAGATTTGACTACTCACAAATGGAAATGATAAACTGACAATTAAATCCATTTGATTCAGAAGTAATTAGCCAACAACTAATTATAAAAACTAATAGTTGAATTAGGATCGGAAGAGACACACTTAGGACAGCTATCCATTCCTCATTTATATAGATATTATACAAAAGGACACATAACAAGCATAAATGGGGAAGCTGAGGCATGAAATGGGGCTGCTTTTCCCAAGGATGCTAGCAATCACCTAAATTCTATCCCTTTTCTCTTAGCAATACAAACCTATTCGTGGATCTCACATGACCATTTGTTCTCCAACTTTTTAAACACAGAATCTTGAAAGTTCCTTGCCATAAGATAGTGAAAGTTGTTGTTTTAAGCTCTCTTCCATGTGTCTGTATGATTAAGTTGTTAAAAATGAGCACTTTTCTTATAAAGGAACACTTAATTGGCAATTAGGATATAATTCAGGAAACCTGAATCCCTAGCAATATGTTCTGTTTACAAAGACTGAGTCTTCACTGTGAATCTTTCTAGAGTGTCTTAATCCTCTTATCAGCCATTAGTATTATTTTTTAATTAAAACATTTTATTTGGAGGATCGTTCCTGGTGGCCTAGGGGTTAAGTTTCAGTGCTAGCACTGAGACAGAGCTCCTTGGGCAGACCAGGGCCTGTGTTGGATCCCTGGCCGGAGAGCTGACCCACATGGCACAGCACACCTCTCCTGTTACCCGCTTCTCCCCCGAGCAGTGTATTTCAGTAACTCTACCTGTTATACTCCCCATGTGTTTCTGGTGAATCCTCTCACCCCCCACACCTCTGGCCTTCTATGCAAAAATAATAAAATCTTTTTTAAAAAAATGTCTTATTTTTGGAACGGTCTTTGTTGTGATGTGGTTCCAAATAAAAGGGGAAGATGACACCAGGGAGATTTCCTGCCTCACCCCCAGGTGGATAATCTAAGGTGGCCTAAGGGCCACTAGACTTAGAGGATCTTGTGACTTGGGGCAAAACTGGAGTGTTTGTGGACACAGGAGACCAACACTGAGTGTAACAGAAGGGACACTGGACAGTCAATTCAAAACAGGTAGGTGGACAGAGGTACTTGGAGCCTGCAGCCAGGCCAGGACAGGTGGCACAGGCAAGCACTACCTGGTTTGGTTGACAGCTCTGGCACAGGTGAGCTGACTGGTACTGAGGTGCAACCTTGACTATGTGGCTATGTGTGGAAGTGATTAGGTGATCCAGACAGGCAAGATTCCCAGGGAAGATAGTGTGAGAAGCAACGCCCAACCCAGCCTGCTCAGGACTCAAGCTGGTCTTGTGAGGCAGCCCTGAAAGCCCAACCCTCTGACTGCAGAGACATGGATCTGGAAACCAAGAGAAGAGGCTATCAGCAGTGACACATGCAAGCTGCCCCACACACCACTGTCATCAATGACTGGACCCCTCCAATCTCCTCTCCCCAATGGAAGTGGATCAGTTGTTCCTGACATCTGCTGGAAGAGTGAAAATTCTGCATCCTTAAGATACTTGAACAAAAAGCAACACGGAGAGCTAAAAAATGGGAAAACAGAAAAATGGGAAAACAGAAAAACTTCGAGTCCTCAAAGGAATATTTCACCACAGAAAGAAATCTCTAAAATCCAACCATAGAACCATGGATGATCTATTCTTTCTATCAGATACATAGGTCAAAAACAATTATCACCAAATTTTATACGTAACCACGAAAGACCCCAAACAGCCAAACTGCATTTTTCTACTACATCTGGGATCCAGCCTCTGATGGTTACAAGGGAAAATTTTTCCAAAGCAACACAAAACCAGAAAGTTACAGAACCTCTTCATGCAGGATCTTCTATGATCCAAATTCTAAATGCTCTATCATTACATGCAACCCTTATAGTTGAGAAGGCAGATCATTTCCCCCAGTTCTGCATAAATTCTAAGCCACATATAAAGAATATAAGATTATGATTAAACTCAAAGAAGAGTTTGAGTACAGATGAGCTTGTTTAAATTTAAAATAGAATTGTCTAACCCAATAAACTTCCATTGAACTACTGAACATTGCACTAGATGCTGTGGAGTATAGAAAAATGAGAACACAAACATGGGACTCTCAAAAACAATAGTGTCTTCTTTTCAAAATACAAGAACTGAAAGTACCTATCAGGTTTCTTCTTGCTCTGTGCAATGTTCTAACTTCAGCATTCTAGAAAAATCAAACAATGGAGTAGACAAAGAAACTTAAAACTCCACTCATGAAAGATGACCATAGGTCTGAGGCATCCGGGGTGGGGGGGGGGGTAGGAGAAGAGTGTAATGAATGTGACCACTACGTGGATTGGGGGTGCTTTGGTGGTAAGGGAACTATAGTAATCCCTGAGGGGATTACTCTCAGCTGAGGGGAGAATACTGTGAAAAAAATAACAGGGATGTAAAATAAGGTACCTCATTGGGCCCTCCCTGGTGGCGCAGCAGGTTAAAGCACTGCACTAAGAAGCTTAAGCCACTTCCACATGACTTCGATCCCCGCCTGCTTCGGAGGTGATCACATGGCGTGGCAGACCTCTCCTGACCCTGACCCGCCCGCTGCTTCCCTCAGCAGTGTACTTTTATCATCTGCCGGTTCTGCTCCCCACTCTGTCTCTGGTGAATCCTGTCACCTTCCACATCTCTGGCCTGTACCCCAGTTCTGTATGAATAAATAAATCTTTAAAAAAATAAGGTACATCATCAAGATACATATATATTTGTAAACAATACTCACATAAGGATCAGAATGAGAGGCAGGCATTACATGAATTTATACTGAAAAGCCCCATTAGTTCATCTTCAGGTCTCTCCAGACATAGAAAATCCCCATGGCACCCTCCCTGGTGGTACAAGAGATTAAGATGCAGCATTGCAAGCCAGCTGCAGTGCAAGTTTGATCCCCGGACCCAGAGTTACCCACATGGTGCAGCAGATGGCTCCTGACCCACCCACTGCTTCCCTCAGCAGTGGACTTCGTCGAGCTGCCTGTCCTGCTCCCCATTCTATCTCATGTGAATCCTTTCACCAACTCTGCACCTCTAGCCTGCACCCCAGTTCTGTATGCATAAATAAATAAATCTAAAAAAAGAAAGAAAATCCTCATGGATGCTTTAAGCAAAGCAGATCCCGCTCAAACTGAAACAATCAAATCATTTTTATCAGCTGGAATCCCAGCAGATGCTATTAGCTACCTCACAGTAGTTCTTGAGGTGATTCTTAAGCCTGCAATGGACTAAGTATCTGGGGATTCACAGAAAAGAACCAAATATGCTCAGTTCACACAACTGGTGAGCACTGAATTGGGGTTGGAAGTCAGACTCAGCTTAGGCCACTAGCCCAGTAGTAGCAGCATTACCTAAGAACGCATCAGCAGAACAAATCTTAGGCCCCATTCAAAGACCTACTGAGTCTGAATCTTTGGCATGGGGCCCAGCAACCTGAGTTGTAACAAATGCTCCAGATGACTCTGTTACACACTGGTATTTGAGAATAACTGATATGCCATGCCAAGGAGAAAACTACAACTGAGACTTAATTTTTCCAGCTGTAGTCATTGTATTCTGAACCTGTTCTAATGCTACATTTTAGCACTACAGGCCTATTAGAGTGTGACTGCAGTTTCATATTCTCCCTGACTCTTGAAAGAGTTCTCTTTAGCTTCTGAAGAAAAAAAAAAGTTTCCCCCTCACTGATCACAATATGCCAACATTTATTCTTAGAACCAGGCCTGTACTGAATTATCTGCGAAGATCTCAAAGATCCTTAATATCCCACCAACACATGGGAAAATAAACCACTGACAATGTGTCAATGCTTTTTTATTTTATTATTATTATTTTTTTTCTGCTTTGCTTTCTGTGATTGGGTTACTGAAAACAATTCATAGCTTTTGCAATCCTGGTGTATTAAAAATGTCATAAATTCAAAGCAATTTGTTTAATGAAAATAAGAATTCAAGCAATCACACAAACACCAGTGTCTCAAGTGGCTTATGATTAAAACATGACGTCTACTTTTCATGATCTTTACAGCTAATTAGAAAGATTTATCGGCATCCAGAAGAAGGCCTCCCCCATCTCCCCAAAGGAAACAGGCCTGCACGCAGTGATTAATGATAACCAGTTTCTACTTAACAGCGGAAAACTACTATACTCTAAACTCATGTATAGTGAGACGATGACGACTGCTACTGAAGGCAAAGAACACATCAGTGTCGAGGACACAAGGCCACAATGATACTCACCTGATGTGGGTAAATGAGTTAATCAGACCTTTTAGAGCACGAGCCTCTGTGGCTATCACCTGCGGCCTTGATCTAGTTAACACCAAAGGCGCTTGGCAGTGGAATTTGGGGCACCCATGCCGGATTGTGGCCATCTGAGTATGGGGTGTGTGCATGTGTGAGCTCACCTGAGCCTACAGATGGGGATAAAAGTCGCAGCAGCCGTGACAGTGGGAGGAAGAGGAGTATGACCACAGGAGAAGCGTGACCAGGAGACAAGAAGAGAGAATGCCAGAGAGAGCTCCAAGAGAGTACAGTGATCCACTGCGAGCCTGACTGACTCCCAGCCTCCATGCCCGGCATGGGCTTGCCTCCTTGCATGCCAGCCTCCCTGTCTAGTGTGACCGTGTACCTCACTCCTTGAGCATATGAAGGCCTGAAAAATCTGCTGGGACTCTCCATCTGTCCAGTCTGTCGTGAGCCTGCCCTGTGCATGTGGGCACTAGACACTTCTCGGACCACTTCACTGACTCAAGTCCCAACAACTCCACAAAGCATCCCTCAGTGATTTTTCATTTCCTGCTCCTATGCACATGATTGTGGCCAGTGAGGTGAAGAATTGAATTAGCAAAGTGAGTGAATATCAAACCAGCCCAACTCTTTCACTTGGTAACTGTTGCGGTGTTAATCAAGCTTAATGACTCAGCTTCCCTACTGGCAAGTTATACGATTAACATCACAAAATCATTTTAAGGATTAAATGCAGGAATACATATAACATGTTTGGCACATCATTTAAGCAGCTGCTTAATAAATTGTGCTATTATGTTGTCATTAGTATTCAAATTTGTATGTATATTCCTGGAAGGCAAGAAATCACATCTGTGACTTCTGTGGCAAAGAAAGGTCACAGAAAGAAGAGAGAAAGTGATTCAAAATTCATCAACTGATATCTAAAATCTAACTTCAGAACTTTATTTCCTTTAGTTTCTCATTTCAGCTGTCCGCCTGTTTTTTGCAAACATCTCTTCCTTTGGATGATTGCACAACCTGAAAGTAAATTTTTATTCAAATATTGGAGCAAGAGAACACACGAGAATGAAGCACATGAGAGAGCTCTGAACAGCAGGGACAAGCCTTATTTGCTTTCAAAGTTCTTTAGACTCGAACCACTAGCAATACATTGGAAACCCAATGAGATCAGTATGGGTCTTGATTCCATATGGAAATTTCAAAGACAAAATAAAGAGATGAAAGTTTCATTCTCTGATGGAAGCATATCTCAGTCACTGTCTCCAGATATTTCTCTTTGCTGAATTAGCTTCTATTCAGACAACTCAGAAAAGGAGGTGGAGCCCATGATTACTGCTTAATGTGTCATCTGTTTGGTTTTCTTTTAATGCATGTAGTTCTGCTTTTATAGGACTCTCTCATTACCTAACATCCTCCCAGGGGTTGTAACTGGAAAATAGCCACATCTTAATTTCTCAATTTGACTCTTCAGGAATAAGGTAAGTTAAACAAGGGCACTTCTGACAGATCTTTTTGTTTCAATGAAACCAGGAGGAAACCTCCTTTGTGTACTGAAATCAACTGTATCATTATTGTTAATCTCTTTCATGTCCAAAATTCCAGCATTCAAAAACAAAAGAAAAACTAAGTGTTCCTTAGAGGCCTCCCATAGTCAGAGGAGATGATGTCTGTGGCCACTGGCAGATATGGAACAACAGTTTGCAGCAGCAGAGAAGCGCCCTGGCCATTAACACCAGGGCCTCTCAGCTTGATGCCCGCCTCCAACTGCAGAGGTTGGACAGGGCACCAAAGGCACTAAGCAGCTAGGGCGCCTAGGAATAATTCAATATTGGAGTTGCTTTGTTTTATTTGAGAAGTGTGTTTCATTTAAGAAAAAGAACACTAAGTAGAAAACAGTTGTCTGGTTACTGCTTTGGGAATCTTTTCAGTTTTCCCAGCAAACAAGTCACAGTCAATACAAGATTGGTTGTTCAGATGAACCTCTTTTACATCAGGGATGGCCTGCCTGCTCTAAAGCCATTCCCTGTGTCTTACCACTTCTTCGCCTAATACTGCGCTAGCACACAGCCTAACATGTACGGCTCAGTTCCCGTGTGTATGCTCAGTCAAGCCCAGTATTACAGGTAGTTAGGACAAAGCAAGGGAACAGAGGGTGGATATGAGCATCTTCTGTGATTTGCTTTTGTCTGGGATTCTTTCAATAATTGTGGAGACAAAAATCACTGGATTTCACAGCTTGAAACCTTAAGTTACAAGTTCTCACTCCCCAAATTACCAAACTCCGTATCTCTTTTTTTTAAGATTTATTTATTTATGCATACTGAACTGGGATACAGGCCAGAGGTTCAGGAGCAGTAAGAGGATTCATAGTGGGGAGCAGAACAGGCCGACTGACGAAGTACACTGCTGAGGGGAGCAGCGGGCGGGGCAGGAGAGGTCTGAGCACCATGTAGGTCACCCTTGGGGTAGGGATCAAACTCATGCTGAAGTGGCTTTAGCTTCTTGTGCCACCAGGGAGGGCCCAAACTCCCATATCTTTTCCCGGAGTTCCTTTGTATGCATCCAAGACTCCTCAGATTTGTTGACTCATGTCCTAAGTTAGTCCTAGACTTACGCACAGGTCAGGAACTTGCACAGCCCTCAGCCTGGACAATTAACCAACTGCCAGTGGAATTTCACAACAGGCCAGTGCCTGTATCATGGCCCTCACCAGTGTAGTACACCTGACCTTGGCAACCTGGAACACTGTCACTCACAAAGTGAGAAGAAGTCACTCTTTTAGGATTCACTTATGAAAAGAGGGAATGAAGGAAAAATCTCCTAGCCAACAATAGACTGTTTTGTGGAACTTAACAAGATGATTTTAAGAATTATATAGGGAGATACAAAAAGTGAAGAACAGCTAAAATTCTCAGCATACAGATAGACACTTCTCCAAACAGATACACAGTCAACAGGCACATTAAAAAGGTGTTCATCTCTTACTATTAGGCAAGTCAAATCAAGATATTACCTCCCACCTGTAAGAATGAGCATCATTCAAAAGACAGGAAACACAAGGCATGGGAGAGGATATGAAAAGAAGAAAACCCAGTGCACTGTTGGTGAGATGCGAATTGGTGCAGCCATTTTGGGAAGCAGTATGGTGACTGCTCAAAAAAGTTAAAAAATTGAGATCCCATACCATCTAGTTATCACATTGTGGGCATTTACCCCCAAATTACAAAGACGCTAATTCAAAGAGATATATGCACCCCCTTGTTTATTATAGCATTATTTATAAGACCTGGAAATAAAATACCCAATGGCAGATAAGTGAATAAGGCAAATATATAGATACATGTTTAAAGATTACGCAAAGTGATTATAGAATACTAACTACTCAGCTGTTTTAAAAAGTGATGGCCTGCCATTTGCAACAACATAGAGGGGTATTACCTAGAGGGTATTACCTCACTGAAGGAAGTCAGAGAAAGACAAACACCATATGATTTCACCTACATTTGGTATCCAGAAAACAACAGATGACTAATATAAGTGATTATATATTGATTACATTTAGCAGGCATCACAGTGATTGGAGGAAATAGCAGACAGACTCCTTCCTATTGGGGCAATATGTAATTTCTTAAAGTGATAGTTACAAAGCGTGTACCTTGTGATAATTTGTTGAGTAATATACTTATGTTTTATGCATTTTGCTGTATGAGTATATTCATATATCCATAAATTTAAAATAAAATCTTAATTTAAAAAGTGTTGTGAAGGCCTCCCAAAATTCTATCCATTAAGCAATGACAATGATCCCTGCTTTCTTATGGTTTGTGGAACCGACTGGGCCCTCCCTAGTTTGCAACAGGTTAAAGTGCAGCACTGCGAAACGAGCTACAGCTGCTTCAACGTGAGTTTGAGCCCCAGCCGGGGAGGTGACCCTCAGGACACAGCAGACCTCTACTGCCTGCTTCTCCCCTCAGCAGTGTATTTCAGCCAATCTGCCTGTTTTGCTCTCCACTCTGTCTCTTATAAATCCTCTCACCACCCCTGTATCTCTGGCCTGTACCCCAGTTCTGTATGCATAAATAAATAAATCCTTTTAAAAAAAAAAGTGAATGCTTGTGCAGGCACAAGGGAGCTTGCCAGCGTTGTTCAGCAGCATCTGAGTTCCACCTGCCCATAGGCTGAGCATCTGTCTCAACAGATGAAATAAATACCATTATCCTCATCACACATATAATTGTCCCACTGTACTAAAAGAGAGCTTTCATGTGAAACACAAAACTCAAAATGATGTAAAAAAAACAAACCATTAACTTACATGGAAATATGTTCTTAACATTCCAGACCAGAAATAACCTACAAAGTCATGTCAAATAAGACAGAAAACCTAAAAGCACTTTAACATACAGTGAGTTCAGGGAAGGTATGAAACAAGCAGCTTTATATGTCCCGGAAGGAGCTTGGTGAGGCCATTCTTGCACCTTTGGATACATGTGGCCGCTAGAACAGCTGCCATAAAACAATGCTGAATGCTGCGTTAGAGCTTTGCCCTTTTATTACAAAATCCTCTTTGGATTTTTCCATCAGTGGAAGCATATACTAACGCACGTCTTTTGTAAGAAAAGCGGCATTGTGTGAACTTAAGAAAAGCAGGGGATACTTGTACAAAGAACAGTTTTAGATACACAGTGAGATTTGCCCATAATTGCATTCTAAAGACTAATGATAACAGCAACAACCATAATGATATTATTTCTATAATTAAGCTTTATCCACTGAATACTTAACGGTTTGTTGGGCTCTCTTGTTCTGCAAACCATTCCAGACCGAGTAGGTTCATCGTCGGGTTCAGGCAGCTTGTAGGAGAAACTTGGAGCCTTTGGCGTCATCCCTACCAGTTAGGGGTGACGAGCCCGCAGGGATACGGGAACTTGGGGCCCTCAGCGAGAACCCATTAGCTCTTCCTTAGCCCTTCTCTGGTTCTCCCCACCGCACTCTGCCGCAGGGCCCTCAACCACCTCCCTCCTCTACACAGCCTATGTGCTCAGCCTCTGGGCTCACGTGTTCCCCTTAGGCACGCCCACACTTACCCCAGGTGCAGCCGTCAGGCACCGTGGAAGACCTCAGGTGTCCATCATCAAAGCTAAGGCGCACGGGAAAAACCTGATCACTTTCATTTACCCTGCAGTTCTAATCCTCATAACTGTTTATCTTCTAATTCTCATAACTGTGTGAGATAGGTACTTTTATTATTCCAAGTTCACAATTATGAACACTGAGGTGCAACGTGAACTAATTTGCTCAAGGTATTCTACTGAGTGAATGGAGGCACCAGAAATTGAACCACGCTCGCCTACCCACAGTTTAGTCCGCAGAAGCCCAGAATCAAAGGGTGATATTCACACTGGGAATGTCCAAAGATGCCAAGGAAAAAGCGTTGGATGAAGCAGGGCTCCCTGTGAACACTTGTTAGGCAAATAATGTCCCCACACAGTCCTCTTCATCTCAAGGAACTTCTCCAGGTCCAGCTTCATTCCAACAAGGTAATTTGATCAATGATCTCTGCTTCTTTATACAACACTAGCATAAGATGCCTTAAATAGATGTGATCATGTGGAACTATTAACAATAAAAAGGTTAAAAAAAAACAGTTGTTTGGCTTCTTTTGGAGCTCCATTTTATAGGCAAATAGTTCAGATTTTTGAGTAGAATATTGGCAGTGGTGTCTAGCTTCGGGAACTCACATTTCTACTCTCAGGCCTTCTGCCTTGTCTTTATCCTCTTGGGTGTGACTGCTGGTGAGGATCTTTGCATGAATCACCTCCTGCACCCAAAGCAAGGGTCCTGCCCTACACGGGGATCAGCCTTCACTTCTAAAGGAAAGCAGGCTCTAGTCTAGAATTAAGTAATTACAACTAATTATCCTCTAACTCTTCCCCTCTGCACCAAAGGTATTAAAATAAAAGCTGTTAAAACAAATAATTAAAGCTGGAACATAAGTCATTTCTATCTCTTGTGGCATGTTTGGTCTCCAGAAGCTAGGATTCTGTTCAAAATTTTTCTATTCAAAATAGTTGCTATCTAGCAATGCCACTCCTATGGATCTACCCAAAGGACCAAAAACATTAATTCAAAAGGACCAAAAACATTAATTCAAAAGGACACCTGCACCCCTATGTTTATTGCAGCACTATTTATAATAGGTAAAACTTGGAAACACCCCCAATGCCCAAAAATTGATGACAGGATCAAGAAGATGTAGTATTCCACAAATGGAATACTATTCAACAAAACAAAAATAAAGATAATCTAATGCAATTCACAGCAACATGGGTAGAATTAGGAAGTATTATAGGATTATGTTCAGCGAAATAAGTCAGAGAAGAAAAAGAAAAATATAGATAATTTCATCTATAGGAGGAATGTAGGGAAACCAAGTAAGGGATCAGGGGAAAAATTACAGTTAAAAAAATACAATAAAACTAAGCAAAAATAATCAGACAGCTATAAATCAGAGACATTCTGAAGGGAAGGGGGAGGGAAAGGTTACAAAATGGGAGCAGGAGAGTGCAAATTACTAAGGTGATGACATGTTATATATCTCTAAAGGGCACACATAATCTGGTGCCTTTAAGAAAAAACAAGTTGGTGTACATTATAGTTCACTGAATATTACTATCTTCTCCAAAATTCTCACAGCTTATTAAATACACTTTCAAAATGTTATCTCTGAACTTTAATTATAAATTGGAGGCAAATTAACTTTTTCTTGAGACTGCCCTTCCAGTTTCGGAGTGTAAGTCAATTGAGAAAATGTGATTTAATTTTCTCCCTAATTGTTTCTTTAAAGATACCCCCAGGAGCCCATGGGCCTAGCCTGCAGTGATAGCACTTTAATAAGGTATTCTAAATCCCAGTTTGAAAAGAGAAGGGGGTTGTCCTTCTGGAATTCTTCACATATTCTTAAAAGGGATCTACAGAGTTGTGGCTTCACCTGGCAACAGGTGGCACACACGCTGATTTCTAGAGCCCTGCGAGTCAAGGACCCCAGAGTGTTCCATGCTTTTCCCCTGTCACTGCAGATCAACTTCACAATCAGTGCCAAAACTCAGAGCTCACCACCTATAAAAACAACAGTAAGCACTTTTCCCTAAGTATCCCCTGCAAGAAGGGGATCCTCTCTTCTTCTTTTTTTTTTCCAAAATTTTTTTAAAGATTTATTTATTTATGCATACAGAACTAGGTACAGACCAGAGGTGCAGAGGCGGGAATCGAACTCATGCAGAAGTGGCTTTAGCTTCTCAGTGCAGTGCCGCTGCGCCACCAGGGAGGGCCTCTCTCTTCTTTTTTCATGTTATAAAAGCAATACAGTTTTTTATAGGAAAATCAGAAATATACATACTTGAAATGAAAATAAAACAAAATAAAATAAAACCACCGGGAGAGAACCACTGTAGGAAACTGTGCACGTTATTATTATAAATAGATTACAGAATACAATCATAGGCCTTATGATCCTTTTCATTTACCTATTATGAGTACATGTCCAATAAATACTAATCTACAATTTTTTTTAAGATTTATTTATTTATGTATACAGAACTAGGTACAGACCAGAAGTGCAGGGGCGGTGAGAGGCTTCACCAGAGACAGAGTGGGGAGCAGAACAGGCAGATCGACGAAGTACACTGCTGAGGGGAGCAGCGGGCGGGTCAGGAGAGGTCTGCCACACCCTGTGGTTCAGCTCCCTGGGCAGGAGGAGATCTAACTCATGCTGAAGTGGCTTTAGCTTCTCAGTGCTGTGCTTTAACTCGCTGGGCCACCAGGGAGGGCCCTACAATGTTTTTTAATGGCTGAAGAGTCACTGACTTTTATTTAGGACAGCAAACCATCCAATACCAATATTACTTTTTTCTAATACACACACACACACACACACGTTATTATATATATATTAATAATGTTTATTTTTACATCACCTTGTGCCTTTTTCCATCTCAGTTGTAACCCCCATGGGCTTCCCATCACCAAATCACCTGTGTGCCCTCACCCTATAAAGATATTTTTTAAAAAGGAGCTGGGCCCCTCTGGTGGCACAAGGAGTTAAGCACTATGAAGCTATCGGTAGCCAGGGAATCCCCAGCCAGGGGGCAGATCCACAGGGTGCAGCAGATCTCTTCTATCTTCTTGCTGCTCCCCTTGGCAAACTTTAAAAAAAAAAGGGAGAGCTTTATGTTAGTTATCCTCTGGGATTCAACAGATTTTTTTATAAGGCAGTATTACTTATGCATTTGATGAACTGGTTATCTTTTTCAGTCCTATGTGTTCACTAATAAGATAGAAAAACACTTTTGGGAAAAAGTGTGGATACTTTTATGCAGTCCTCTGAAAAAATAAAACTAAAATCTATAAACAGTGTAATATCCTTTGATGGTCAGTAAGTGTTTGGGCCTGTACCAACATTATTATTTTACATATGGTAGGTTAATAAGTTATACATGTGTTCTTTCTTATCTTGGGGCAAATTTTTACCTCATGTCAGCTATATAAGACCACCTGAAGACCAAAGTCCTGATTTAAAAGTACACTGAAGTGGTATAAAAGTATCAACTACTTGTATGTGGATGATTACAGTTCAATGTTAGCATTTTCAGATATACTCATATAATAACCTATATCAATGTTCAGAAAAAAAAAAAGATAAATAATAGTTGAATGACCTTAAATCCTTTATCCTGGCTATATAACATAACCAGTCAATGAAGCCACATGGAAAACTGTGTATTTCCTCAGTGTCTTCCTTCCTCAGTAAGAACAAAATCTGCTTTTTCACAACATAAACCACATTTATATTCTCTTGGCCAGTCCGGGTTCTTTGGTTTGAATCAACAGAAAGGAGAACTCTGGCAAATAAAAGTGGACAAATATTGTCCAAATTTCAAAAACAGCAGAAGAAAATGCTGAAGAGCCAGGTCTCAGAAACAGAACTCTGGGAGCAGACAGCTATGGTCTTTTCAACCCCATGACAGGATAAGCAAACTTCAGTCTTGCGGCCTGAGAGTTTCATGTTGGTTCTCAGCAGCCCCACATACCAACGGTTACCCATTGCAAGGGGAAAGACTTTGGCTGACTGCTCCGCCATCAGGTCGGGCTCTGAGGACAGTATTATGCCAAATGAAGGGGAACTTGCTCGTTGGACAGGCAACAGCAGCATGTCCCCTGCCTTGGCCAGCAGTGTTATGGCCACACACTGGCTAATGACAGGAAGAGCAACATCACCAGATTCAAATGTCAAACAGATGGCAGGTACTAGGGACTGAAAGAATTGACTGGTCATGAGTTCATTCTGAGAACTGTGAAGCATACAGAAAATAAAGGCACTGTAAATGGTGACTTACGGCTCTATAATAAATGGCTTCAGAGAAACCCTTCAGTGTAAACAAATAATTAGCCTTGATAACAAAGATTTTAGAATTCTAGTAATGACTTCAGCCATCTTCTCTGCTAGAAGACAATAGCTATTATATTTGTGGCATTAATGGAACCATGTTTTGAGTTTGGTGTAGTACTTAGCAACCTTTAATGTCCCTATAAATCACTTGGGGATGTTAACATGCAGATTCTGACTTGGCAGGTCTGGTGCTTGAAATCCTGCATTTATAATTGTCTGGGGACATGCTAATGAATAGCAAAGTAACAGAGGATTGAGTCTCCACTTTGTGGTGCCCCTTCCCCACCTCCCGGGGCCAGTAGCTGTCTTCTCCTTCACGCACTCCTTGATTCAGTCACCAGCACTTCCAGCAACAAAAGGCCAATTACCTTTTGGCAGCTCTTAGATTTGGTGAGGAAGGAGATTGAAACTACTCATGAAAATGAATCTTGTAGATTGAATTTATACAGTACAATGAGCTGAGTTTTGATGTCCCCCTCAAATTTTTAACTAATATGCTATTCTCAATACTACAGCATCAAGCGGTGGGAATAATGGGAAGTGTTTAGGTCATGAGATTTGAGCCTCATGAATGGCATTAATAACCTTATAAAAGAGACTACAAGGAGCTCCCTTACTACTTTGCCATGTCACCAAAAAATCAGTCAACTTCCTATGGACTAGGAAGGCCTCTCACCATACACTGGATCTGCCAGTGCCTTGATCTTGAACTTTCCAGCTTCTAGATCCATGAGAAATGTTTCTGTTGTATTTAAGCTTCACATTCCACGCCCTTTATGAGTCCAAATGGACTAAGATACCAAGTGATCTCATTTTTTCTGAGCTGAGAAACTACCAAAACAATGCATTTGTCCTTTGATCTGAAAACAGACAAGTGGTCTATGTTGAATTCTCAAAATGCTGCTTGACTTGGAAATCTAATATATTGACTTACTCTACCCTGTAAAATGGGGCATTGTCATCAGCATTGGGGGATTCATTTCTCAATCAATAGGAAAAGGGGATACTTTGAAATGAATCTTTTGTACGCCTGCTGGACAGAGCCCAGACCTTGTCCTCACCTCCTGCAATGACTGGCCACATCCTGTGAGCAGGGCCAACCCAGACCCTCCAGGGGCTGTGAGATTTTTTTTATCGGCACCTTGTCAAAGATGCACTGAGTGATGGTGAACCCTGTGAATGGCCTATTCTCTCTTCAGAGATGCCAAGTCAACAGCCTTCTCCTAGCACACTTAGCCTACCTAGCCCGGAGGAGAGGGGGCACTGCCCGCTTCCCCTCTGGCATTTCACTTCCCTTGGTGGACAACTTGAGCTGGAGAGCCTGTGATAAGATAAAAGTAAAACAGAACCAGTTGTCAGGCTCTGAGGTGAGCCATTATTTTTAGAGCCTGTACGTAATAGAGCTGCTAACTCTTAGGGGAAAACAATTCCTCGATTTTTGACTTTGAGGTTTGAGTTAAACTTGTGAATGTAAGATTTGATAAAAAAAATTTCAAGCAGATCTAGGTTGGGTCTACAGTATGAAGAAAGGAAGAAGTAAACAATATGTTCATGAAGAGTAAACATAATAATACATTTAAAATAAATCCATAAGATTTATATAATCTTATTCTGGTTCGTAATGGCTCTTGTCAGTTCATTTTCACTAGAATTGTGAGGTGTCCTGAAAGCATTCAGCAGAAACAGTCTTTGCCCACAGTTCATTCACTATGAATGCTTTGATTCCTTTTATCTAGATAAAATTTCTGAACATTTCCTCAGAGCTGTCTTTGGTCAAAGCAACAGGCAGTTTCATATGATTGGAGGACTTAGCTTCCATACAACCAGACACTATAATTAGGCATTGAGAACACCAAGATGAATGGGCCTTATGAATCATGGAGAAACAGTACATAAGAGACAAGAACTAATGGCTACCGGGAGTTGAACACAATAGTCAGAAGCACAGATCTCATCAGTTAGATGTGGGGTCAAGCCCACTTCTAACTTTACTCATTGGTAAATCATTCACCTTGTTTAATCTCTGAATTTGTTTCTTCATCTGTACAAGAGATCTAATTTCTAGAGCACTGAGTGGTTATAAAATCAGAATTGCATGAAAAGCATTATCACAATGTCAGTCTATAAAACATTTAGTCTGCAAATAATTATTATCATCAATATTGCAGTTCATCAATCCACTCCCACTCTCTGCCTTCCAACTAATACTTGCTTTTCCAACTCTTTATGTTTTGTTCTTATGAATGTGGTCATGGATACTCAATTTAATCATATAATTCTAGATCCAAAGCACCAGGAGGGGCACACTGAAGAGTGTAATTTACTCTTGCTTTTCCCACCTCTGGGGACTTACTGAGTTCAGAATCTTAATCTTAAGAGAACAAATCTTTTGAAATATAACTACCCCAAATTAAAGCAAAGTTATTTTCTTCATCAATAGGATGAGAGAAAAGCAAAATACAAGAACCTCGATGCTCAAGACCGGTTCCTAGGACTGTCTGAGGGGCATTACAAAATCCAGTCAGCTCAATCATCTGCTCTTTTCAAATGCTGCTGGGGCGATGGCACTGCCCAACTAAATCCCCCAATCCTTCCCTTCCCTTTGGCAAAGATGTCCTGGTCAAAAGACTTTGAAGGCGGCCAAAGACAATAAGGAGATAATCCCTTAGGCTGCTAGGTCTTGACCTAGGTTCCTTGAGTTTCATTGCTGTCAAATGCTAAAACCACCTCACAAATAGATGATGGGTTTGACTGACTGAAGGCAAAGATGTGAAGGACATGTTTTCTGTTTCTGCTGCTCAGACAGAAGCATTTTAACTATGCTCATTGTTACCGAACCTATTACAAAGCTTTTGGTGAGTTTCAAACAGCTAATTTAATCAAGTCTGATTAGCTCATTGGTCACTATGATTTCTCCTGGAATTACAGTGTTCAGAATTCTGACTTGTATTTAACATTCAGCAATACCTTTAATTGGTAGGAAACGCCAAGCTTCTCCAGAGAACTTCCAAAGACTAGCTAATAGAATCCATGTTTCTACTCAACTGTCCAGTGTAATTCACCGAAACCCACTCTTTGCAAAGTATTGGACTTTTTCATAGTACATGGAAGATGGGTAACTTCAAAGATAATTTAGGAATTCATTTCCCAGATCAGAAAGCCAAGATATCATGCACACCATCAGGCAGTTAAAAACTAACCTTTAATTCTTAACACAGAGATAAAAGAGGGAGTAAGTTAGTGGTAAAGTCTCACCACCTTAACCACTCTCCCAGGTGAGCTGGGACCATCCTTAAGGTTTTATAAAGGAAAAACAATGCTTTAAACAAGTTTATCATTTCCAGATTCTCACAAAATAATATTGTCACTTTAAAAAGAAAAAAACCTGTAAAGGGCATAAATTTAGGACTACTTTGATAAAACTGCATCATGGTTCAGAGTCCAGAGGACACTGGTGTCTTCCACAACTGCAACAGGGCTCTCTATTTGGCTTCTATCTGCAGCAGACACACACCAGTGAATGGCTGCCTTATCTCCACTCCTTGCTTCCTATCTTCTGTGGATAAACAAGGGCTCCAGCCCTGGGCTATCAGGCCAGTTCCCCTTCACACACGCACATTTAACTGCACAAGAGTCTGCATTCCTTCCCCAAGTACAACTTCCTCTCAAGTAAATGGTGACATCAATCCTGCAGTAAGAGCTATTTGGCTGTCTCCATTTTCTCCCAACTCACATATTTTTCAAAGTAACTTTGACCCATATCTTTCCTTGAAACCACTCTACAAACCAGAAAGGAATCAACTAGCCTTGGAAATGTTTCAGCTGACCTCCAACTTAGCCAATTCAGGCAGCCACAAAAAAGAGTGGCATTAAAGAGGTTGCCACCTCTCTCAATTGAGAGGAGAATCTGAGGGTGGATTTGAGAAGTGACAAGAAGTAAATCCACCTTTTATCCTTATCCACTGGTGCCAACAGCATCTCCTCATCTCTTCATTAGAAGCTTTGAAATTAAATGTGTTTCTTGGGCAACATCTTGGACAATTCAGCTACTTCCCATGATACACTTGCCTGATGGATCTAGGTTTAGGCTCTCAGTTTTGTCTTTCCTTAAAGAACAATTTCTCAGAATGCCTTCCTGTGCTAATTTCAGCAACTCCTCATTGGTGATAGCTAAGAAAAGATTGGCATCATGTTTAATAGAAAGAATAAAACAAAGATCAATTCAGGTGGCCCTGAGAGGGGAAGATGGTCCCTCCCACTCAGGACCCTCTGTTCTTGCCTCTTTTCACATGGGTATTGCAATGATGGCTTCCATTTGGAATGCACTGTGCTATCTGACTGGAGCTAAGGCATCTGTGACAGTGGCTGTCTCCAGCAGTGAGCTGGGTGACTCAGAGACCCACGGGAAGGGGAGAGGGAGAAAGGAAAACTTTTCACTGTGTATACCCTTTTGAACTTCTTTGAATTTTAAACCATGTAAATTTATTGCCTATTCACAAAATTTAAATTAAAAAATTTTAAAGGATGGTAGAACTTTATAGAACACTGAGGAGACATGAAAATGATGGCTGAGGAACTTTATAGGTGAACACGTGAACATTTATGGAAAATGATTAAGACATGAAAAAAATACACAGCAAAGAGAAAAATTTTTTCTTTTAAGACTGAACATATCCTCTTTACCCCACTTTCCTTCTATCACTCCTTCCCTTGCTATATAGCAGCTTACCCAGAGAACACTGAAAGTCAGTCTTGTCTTTTATTTATTTTTTTTAAGTATCAGAGTGTGAGAGCCAAACAGATTTTTAAATAATTTAACCAAAATTAGCTTGACCAAAATCCATATACAGTGTTTCAGTCTTAGAAATGCACCTTTTATTCATCTTTATGTTGGTGGTTGGCATATAGAAGAAGGCAGTAATTGTTGAAGAAGCAAGAAAGGAAGGAGAAAGGGAGAAGTCAGAGAGGAAAGGATTACAAAGGAGAGCTTAAGAATGCCATCCTGTCCTCCCTATCATCCTCATTATCAAAGGCTTTGTAAGAGGTCATCAAAATATGGTGATAAAAAATCTGCATATTCTTAGAAGGCCACTTCAGGAAAATGTGAAAGGAGAACTGAGGTTTCTGAGAATTTTCCTTCAGAGATCACTCCATGATCTTAGAAGACAACACAACAGTGTCAAGACAAAGTTCTGAAATGAGCAACAGGGTTTTGTATCATGAATCATTTTTAATTTATGACTGATTCCTTGAGGTTTATCAGTAAAATATCCTTATGTATATTGCTAGGATTTCAAAATCTTGACACTTCAACAGCTCATTTGTCTTAGAGTAAAAATGAGCTTCCAGAGACAGGATTTGTTTGTCCTTGGAAACAAGGACAAACACGAGCTGGCAACCCACAATCTGTATTTTCATCAGCTTGCTCTTCCGCAGGCCTACCCATCAGCAGTGAGAAGAGTGAAATCAATAAAAATCATCTCCCTTGAGTTGCCAGAGGCCAACTCAAGATTGTTTCTTGGCTCTGAAGCAAGTATCTGTCAGTCAAGGTCGGGAAGGTTTCTGCTGCATTTATCTGGGAAATCTCTTTCACAGAGTAACTGGGAACTTGGGCAGGCTTTAAGGTGAAGAAAGTGAGGCTCTGAGATGGTAATGCTTTACTCCAGGCGTCTGTACTCAGAGGTCATGAACTGAGATCCCAGAACCAAAGGAAACAGGCCATAACACAGTGACAAAGCCACACACCCCACTGCCACAGGATCCCTTTTTCAAGAAAGTCAAGCACATCAGCTACCGGCACCATTTTGTAAGAAGCTAAAACTTTAGACTAAAGAAACTTTACACCACCATAAGGAAGTTAGGGCGAGAGTTTCTCTCGACAAAGAACACACTGTAGCAACACTTAAAAGTCCCTTACTTTATTTCCTCGCTAGTTCCATCATCTCTTCTTCACCCAATACATTTAGTTCCAGTCAAATGACTACTTGAACCATTATGCAAATGTGCTTTTTCAGAAGTTTTCCCTCTCCCTGGAATCCCCCTACCACTCTCATCAGCTGACATCATCCAGCAACTTCTACTTCTTCTCAGGAGTCTACTTAGATGGCATCCTCTTTCAAAAGCCTTCCTTGAAGCTATCCTCTCCCAACCCTGATTTAAAACGCAGATGTGGTGAGACCAAGATGACAAAAACAATTGCCACTGAAAACAGTTTGCTCCTTGAAATTCCCAAGAGCGCACACCTTACCATAAAGGGTGCACAGGGAGATGCCAGGGTTGGACAGAAGGTATCAGAGAGGAATAGGGGAAATGTGGCACAGGTCTTTACTAGGATTCCTGAGGAGTAAAAAAGTGTGAGGCAGAGTAAACTGGCTTGGGGTTGATGAGTTTGAACAATGTCAGCAGGCTCTGGAATAGGTCCCAGGGATACCTCGATGACTGAGATGACTGAGGCAGGGGATTTGTGATCCTGAGTGTGAGAGATGGAGAGAAGAGGTAGTGTGGGCATGCAAACTTACTCAGTTTGCCTATCAAAGGCACATGCAGGCAAATCCTTTACTATCTCTAGGAATTGGCTGGCCCTGGAGGAGTCTCTCCAGGGTCAGCAAAGCCTCCAACATAGCAGAAACAAGCTCATATATCTGGCCGTTACTAGAAGTGGTTAAGTGCTCCCCTTATACTCACCTTAGGAAAGACTGACCACTATTTTACTTTTATCTCACATCACTTACCACCTCTCCTCATGCCCCTGACTATCAGCTCACTGAGGACAGGAGCTGTGTCTTCCTTCATTGTTGGCAGTAGCAAACTACACAGAGATCAACTCGATAGTGTTCAGGGCAAGCCCTAGGTCCCATATACTCGGTGCCTGCGCTGCTGCAGGATGTCTCCTGTGCTACTGACAGCTCGTGACAGTGTGCCGTGTCACCCAGCATAGCCTTCACCATCACATAGTCCCAATCTCGAGTCTCTTTCCTTAGTAACTCCTCACTTGGGCCATGGAAGCTCCTCTCTGGGTTTAGAAAGTCAGACCAGACACAAAAACAAAAGTTCTGTTGTTTTCAGACTCTTGATATGCTTCTCCAAAATTAAAAAACCAGGTAACAAAAGCAAGAGCAAAAAATAAATTTATTTTATTCCAAAAGATAAGGCTGCTTATAGAGTTAGTGTCAAGGGACCTTATGGTATTTTCTGACAGAATTTCTGGGTGAAGCTTTCAACCAGTTTCATCTAAATCAGTAGGAGCTTCCAAAAAGACTTTTAGACAACCCACAGCTGGAAAGAGGTTTTGTCATGAACTCAGCCAAATGCATAAGGATATATAAAAAGGGGGTAAAGGGAAATTGGGAATTTTGGCCCAACATTTTTTAATAAATGAAAAAATAATGAAACCCTAGATTTAATTAAAATTTTCCCCATCTTCTGACCTACCCTGTAATTTTTATGTTGCTGCCCAAAAGCTATTATGTAGTTACTTAAGAGAAAGGAAAGGGAAGTATTTTTCATTTTAAAGGATAAAAAGAAAAAATTCTGAGTTTTTTTCCCCACATCCTGACTTCAAACAATAGCAAACTGTGTATTTCCTTGCAGGTATTCCTGACAAGACTCCTATGCCCACTTCCTTTGCTCCTCACATTCAGGATGTCTAAATGTAAATGTATTTTCTATCATCTTCTATTCCCGTCTGGGCCATGCCCTCCATCCTGACCACCCTACACCCAACCAGGACCTGCTCATTTCATCTTCTAAATATTCACCAATCAATTCTTACTATCACTGCTCCAGTTGGATCCTTACAGCTAACTGGGTGACTGCATTGACACTCTAAGACCCAGGTTCATGTCTATCCCCCTCCACCCCAGAATACCTCCCCACCAGAGTGACCATCAAGCCAAGCCTGATAATATAATGTTTCCCTGAAGACCCAGCAGGAGCTCTCTTCTCCCACTAGGGTGAGGTAGGAGTGGCTAGCCCTCCGGTTAGTTTCTCTGGCCTTACCATGTTGGTTCCAGTTCATTTTTCACACTTCAGAGATTCTGAACTGCAAGACAATCCCATACACACCAAAATCTTTCAATACTTTTGCATCCATCAGTCACCAGCAGGCAACACTTAGATGTATGACAGGAAAAAATAGAGTAACGCACACAAACTATACAAGGAAAGGTAGTCATCATTAAAATAGAAAATTGGGGCTTTTGAAAACACTTTTTGGGATCTGAAGGACAATGTAAAGAGAAGAAAATTAGACATAATAAATCAATTGGACTATGGCTTTTCCTGCCTCAACATCAGTAATAAAGTCTATCAGGTTATCTACTGGTTCAGATTGTCACACAATCCTCCTTTTGGTGCTGATTTTGGAAAATCTTCCCAGTTTGACACTCACGCTGTTAATCACCAGTTATCTGAGTACAAAACCAAACCAACAATTAAAAGAATTAAGTGTTTGACAAAGGACAAAATACTGCACTATTCAGTTAACTTTGGAACAACGTGCTGACCCTTTCTAAGAAGGCTTGGTAAAGGAGAGCCAGGGAAAACAAATGTAGAGAAAACTTCCAAAACTCAAAAATTCCAGATGCCTGTGGATGGGATGGAACATGGAAAGTCTATCAACTAACCTTGAGTATCAGCTGCTGGCTGAATGGCTTTAGCAATCAAAGGTGTAAGGCCACTGTCATATCAAATTGCCCAGAAAGCCAGACATGTGACACAGATTAGTTACAAGGGCCAAAAGTGGAGCTGGAGCCAATCGATCAGACTGAAGCAAAACTGTAACCTGAGAAAGTGTCTACAGCAGTGATGCACAGCCAATAGCTCCAAGATCAGAAGTAATCAATCTTCTAGGAACAGGCAAGACAACACTCCATGCAATGCGGTATCCTTTATGCAAAACTACTAGGTCAACTTTTGGCAGAAGTCAAAAGTCTGGCATCAAAAACAGTCCTTTATTTTACGTCCTATCAGTGGTGGATGGGCTGCCATGTCCGGACAGTGATGGAGCCGGCCACAGTGATGGCAGTCCGGGAGGTACAAGCTCAGTCAAGTTTTATTCTGGTTAATCTCATCAGGAATGACTCAGATCTGCTAATCTGTAGTTTTCCAAGTGTTAGTACACACCGTAAGTTGTTGTTAGCAATTCTAAGAGTTATTCAAAACATAACAAGGCTCAATAAGGAGGGTATCAGTGCAAGCTGAGAACGACCTTTAGTTCTGCCACTGACCAGCTCAACCACACTCACTTTTCAGTTGCACTGAGGTTCAGCAGCCAGAGCAGCCTACATAAGGCCAGTGGGTTTCCACTTCGCTAGTCCATCAGTGAGAGGCAGCAGGTATTTAAAGTAACCACTAAATGCAACTTAAATGTATTTTTAAACCCCCCCAAAGCAGTCTTTATGAACCAGGGATGCCATTAAGCCAGTGCTTTTGTTTCAACCAGTTGACTAGGGGATGTTTTCCCCAAAAGAATAGCTCCACTTATTCATGTAAATCCAAGATACTATTGGGTAAACCACTTGTATTCTTGAATATACAAATTCCATCTAACAAGTGAAACTCATTGGGCCCTTCGTATCTTGATAGTCATCAGTCGAATCTACTCCAAAATGGATGTGTCAGGAACAGCAACTCAATTGTTCAGTGTTTACAAGTGTTACAGTGGTAGCTTGCTCTCAGGCAGCTCACATATCCCCTAAAAGACCATGTAGGTAAAGAGTTCATTTCCTCCTTAGAAAGACACACAGAAATGCAAGTCACCTATGGGGGATTGTCTCCCAATAAGTATAAATTGTAGAAAACTGAAATGACACACACCCCAAAAATAGTTTAGCTGTTTGTGCTGTAAACAGGTTTGTGGTAGAACTCTGTCATCCATGATTTATACAAAAAAATAGTAAGAAGTTTTTACAGAATTCTAAAGCTCTCCAGTAACATCAGTTCTGACAATACTGATACACTTTACCAACTTAGAACACCTTAGATAAAATTCTTGGACAGCCCATCAAAGCCCAGCTGCAACGTAAGTACCATTTGTATTTTCAACTTTAATTTTCTCCTCAGTTTTTTTCTCTTTTGTTTCTTGTTTTCCATTTGACTTCACACATAAGCCCAGCTAATCTTCACTACTGGATGTTAGACAAAATATAGTTCTCCCGATAAGCCTCAGGAGAGTCTTGAGGTTTGATTGAAGGAGAGATTATCAAGACACAGAATCAAAGCAGATTCCTTTTAGGCAATTCAGCTTGGCATCATTACAATAAGATTACATTAATAAGAACATGCAAATTCTAGAACAAAACTATACTAAACACATCCTGATATCCCAAGCAAGAGGGCTAGCAGTTATATAATGTGGAGCTCAAGCTGGCTTATCTTAACATTCATCTATTAAGCCCAATTTTGTTTCATGACCTAGTCTTAAGAGACTGTCATGACAATTTAACTTCCATTCCCCTAAGAGCCCATCTACAATGGCTTATGAGAGGCTAAGAGCCAAATTCCAGGTTGGCTTCAGTTATGTCTAATGTCAATTTGCTTATCCCACACAGGGAATCATATGAACATCCTCAGGCAGACTGTTAAAAAGGATAAGGTCAGGTTCCCTAGGAAGCTTTTTCACCCCAAAGGTGAAATGTACTATCTCTATGATTCTATGCCCAGATAGAATCACAGCTATATTTATCAGTCCATTATAGTTCTTTACATTCTAGACCTTATGTTCTCAGACTACACTGTTTCAGAGGTCTCAAGGTTTTAGTAAAGTGCAAACATCATCAGTCTACATTGCTGTGTCCATGTGTATGTTATGGATTAAGGCACTTTTTTTGTTTGGATTACAAACCACATTACTTGATAAATAGCTGAGAAAAAAGGGAGTGGGTTAGTTAGAAGTCAAAGAAGAACTTCACTTACTCTATGAATACAAGCCTTCTAAGAAGAAAAAAAAAAGATTCTTGCAAGTATTCAGTTTCCTAAATAACATTATAGTGGAGCAAAAACCATGCTCCTGTAAAAAAGCCAATTATTCCCTTTTGGTCAAATAGGAAAATCAACAATAAGGTCATCAATTTCTTCGGCAACATCCACTGCCATTGCCACCCTTATGTTCCATTAAAGCTCACTTATTTATAGCCTGTTTTGACTACAATTTTTTTTTGGCATATTAAATTCAACTGAGCCTTGGCCCTCCCAGGTGGCACAGCGGGTTAAAGAACAGCACAAAGCACAAAGAAGCTTAAGCCACTTTCGCATGAGTTCGATTCCCGCCTGCCCCAGAGGAGATCCACATGGCGTGGCAGACCTCTCCTGACCCGCCCGCTGCTCCCCTCAGCTGTGTACTTCATCGATCTGTCTGTTTTACACCCCACTCTGTCTCTGGTGAATCCTCTCACCTCCACATCTCTGGCCTGTACCCCAGTTCTGTACAAATAAATAAATCTTTAAAAAAAAAAAATTCAACTGAGCCTTTTCAAAGAAAAAATTTTAAAACAGTGTAGAAATACTATGTTCCCAAAAAGATTCTCCAATATTTAACACATTTTGTAATTCTTGGGGTCAACTATACTTGACAATATTTCTAGCACAATATATCAGCAATTCTCTAGCCTCAGCCAACTAAGGCCTTAGATTAAGAAACAGATTTGCTAATATTGGTACCTACATACACAATCTTAAAACTAATTTCTTGATGCTAGAAAAGTCAAATCCCTGCTTCTTTAATTGTACTAGGTATAAAATATATTACTTCAAAAGCTGTTTCTGGCCCTCCCTGGTGGCGTGCGGGTTAAAGCACTGCACTAAGAAGCTGAAACCACTTCCACATGAGTTCGATTCCCACCTGCCCCGGAGGTGACCACATGGCACGGCAGACCTCTCCTGACCCGCCCACTGCTCCCCTCAGCAGTGTACTTCGTTGATCTGTCTGTTCTGCTCCCTGCTCTGTCCCTGGTGAAGTCGTTCGCCATCCCTGAGTCTCTGGCCTGTACCCCAGTTCTGTATGCACAAATAAATAAATCTTTAAAAAAAAAACACAAAAAGCTGTTTCTATGTCTCAAACTTTTTAAAGCACATTTTCCATTCAATAATATAAACAATCACAACACATCCATCCAATATGTTAATTCATACTCTACTTCTCCCTACTAAACTTGAAATAGGATTCTCTTCTGCTGTGATCACCACTCTTCTTAAAGATAGAGGGAATTTCCAATTTTGGTTTTTCTCTGTAAGGAAATAAGGTTACTTCCTGGAGTTTAAAGAGTCTGCGAAATTTGTACTACTCAGTCTTTAAAGAATTAGTCCTAAGGAAGTTAGCAGCAAGATGATCCAAAACTGGGTAGGAAGTAGCAGAGAAATTTGTAACAGACTTTAAACTTTTTTCCATCTGCTGGGTGGAAAGGATCTTACTACTCTTTTACTTAAGTAGAAGACACCAAAGATCACCTACTCCACTATTCCTTACCAACTATCACAGCAAATCCACACCAGAATGGAATGGATAGGAAAGAGGTTATTTCTGATGAAACACCACCAAGGTAATTTACTGTCTGGATTTTATGGGTATTTAATGTATGCCAGATACAAAATTATAGGTCTTGTCATATTATAAAAATTAAATTGATCAGTCCACAGACCAACCTAGGGTTCACTCACAGATTACACCATAAATTCATCTATAAGCCTAGCCTGTGTGCAGTCATTTTGCTAGGTGACACTTTTGCTGATAAGTCATGAGGAGTACTTAGAAAACTAAAGTGACCCAGGAAATGACCTACTGTAATTTATGCAAAAAAAATGTAGTAAAGATCCTAATGCCAGAAAATAAATTTTCTTAGAATAAGAGGACATGTAACCTATGTTCTTCAATCAAAATTGGCTGAAAATGAACAGATTTTATTGTACTTTTGAGCGCCAACTTTTAACTACATAAATTCTCTCTGGGCTCAGTGATTTTTGTGAAACTGAACTGAACTGTTAAATATAAATCTCACAATAATTAATAAAACCTAAAGATTAGATGACTCCAATTAATGGTAATAAGAATTAGACATATTTTGAAATAATTTGAGTATATACAAAAAGTTGAACAATCTTTAAACACAAAATGGCTAAAATTAAAGTTGCAACTTTTCCACAACTACTTGAAGTGATTGTTACAACAAATAAAAGGGCTTAAGCTTAAATCTCTATTCCAAATTTAGTCAGCTACAAAGTTTCAAACTCACCCTCATGCAACCTCAAAAAATTTAAATAAGATGGTTTATAACAGAAATACTGAAAATATATCAACCTGAATACTTGTAGATTTTCCCCAGTGTTCCACAAATCACATCCAGAAGCCCAAACAAAACAATCACTGAAATGTCTGAGCCCTGCTGCTGAAATTCAGGCTGCAGAACAAGACAGAACTACAGAGAAGGCTGCTCTCTCCCTTTGGTCTTCTGGAAGTCCTAAAGCACACATGCTCACATTGTGAGTCCATAAAGTCTGCAGTAGCACTAAAATAATAATAATAACATAAATAAAAATAGCTTCTGGTTAGAGGGAGAGGATTAGTTTACTGCTGCCCTGCTGAGGTACATCTGACCACCAAGAGCAGGAAAGCCATTAGCATTCTGAATTAATGGGTACAGTGGTTTTCAAAAGAGATATTTTCATGATGGACACATTGTGAACTCAGCAAAGTTTCTCCTTCAAGAAAAATATAGCTTCTATTTCAAAGAACTCTGATTAGGCTTAATACCATTAGGGAACCATCAAGGATTTGTGTTGTTGTTACTGCTTTAACTATCAGTTATTTTCTAAACCAAAAATTGTGGGTAGTTAACTTGACCGACAGTCAAGGTTTAGGAATGCAGGAGCAAATCCAAGGTACAGACAAGCTTCAAATGCGGACATGCATCAAGGAAGACAGAATCTTTTTAGGTTGTCAGGTCCTAGCCTTTTCTCATCATCACCATTATCACTGTTATTACTTGACTGGAATTTACAAATAAAAACTCATTTGTACCATCACATCCATCCTAATTGAATAGCATTGAATATTACACAACTTTAGGAATCCTCGGTAAACTTTAACAGAGGCAATAAATATGAGTACAATCAAAAAACAAGGCCAAAAAAACAAATTTACCTAATGAATAAATTCTCAACCACTACTAACTATGCATAAGCTACCTGACTAACTGTTTAAAAAGTAATCATTTCCTTATTATTTAATAATAAGGGAGACTGGGTATGGAGTATGTGGGTATTCTCTGTACTTTGTACAATAATCCTATAACCAAAAATATAGATGTTTTCAATTTCCATAATACTTGGAAATTGTAAATAAAGGTTCAAAAGACCATATACAAAAGTCTATGAAGCAAAACTTATTTTTCAATTTACATTTATTTTGTTATATAAAATTATGCAAAACTGTGCATGTTTTCTCATCACACATGGAAGTTCGTATCCAAATGTCTTTTCCACCAAACACTTATTCTTTCTTCATTATCAGAATCTTCACTTTGACTCATGGGTGGATTTTTCTTCTTTGGCAATTCTTTTTGTTACCCCACTGAAATACTTCTCGCGGAAGGAATTATGACCTTGGTATGGCAACAAGTGATCACTTATCAGGTGTGAATACTGGTCCCGGTTCTGGTTGATTGGAAAATACAGAAAATAAAGGTGTTTTGAGTTATTTTTTAAATTAACTTGCAACCAAGCATTTACTTTGCTTTAAGTAAAATTTTGCTCTCTGATGTACATTTATCTTTACTGCCTGAATTAGAAATCTACCACCATTTCCTATCTGTATCATGCTTGAATATCCAAAGTATTTTCACGCACTTTACTTTATTTGATCCACACAACCCTCGGCACAGAAGAAAACAAATACCTTTATTAGGAAAACAGAGACTAGAAAAAAAGATCAAAATATTCATCCCAATTTAATAATAAGGGAGACTGGGCATGGAGTATGTGGGTATTCTCTGTACTTTGTACAATAATCCTATAAATCCAAAGTAGTTCTAAATTGAAAATGTTATTAGAAAAAAATATATACAGGTTAAAGAAAAAGGTGAAAATATCTGAATGGACATGAAGAATATAAGTAGAGGGCCATCACCTCTGTGTGGGAGGTAAGACAATTAGTCCCATGTCAGGACTAATTCTTAACATCTTCTATTCCTTCTTTTGGACAAACTGAAGTCCCTGTGACCATAAAAGCTACCAAACAAGTCTCTACTCTAAAGGTACAGCCATCAAATCATCGCATCTGCATGCAATAATAGATAAATGAAAAGTGGAAGACTACCCCTTATTCCATTAATAAAATAAACTGTTCTGACAGCCTAAGTAACCACAGTAGAGAATGACTTTCACACTTGTAGGTAGGATAAGTGCTCAGACTGACATTTAGTTACTGGAAATATGATCCTGGGTCGAAATGCCATACTTGAACTTAAACTAAGGGATAAGTAACAAAAAAACAATGAAACAGCAGTGTCTCATCAAATTTGACCATCTCAAACTATGAAAAACCAAATTAGAAAATCTAATTTTCATTAGTTCATATTCAATTACATATTGAAATTATTAATGTGATATTTTAGAATGGGCATGGGAACACTAGAATAGTCCTTTTTTAATGCTAACTTTAGTTCAAAATGGTATCTATGATCTAAAATATAATGATCCCTAAAATAATTTTATTTTTTTTTCTTATTCCCATGTGAAATTTTTATTCTTTTATCATTAATAGGATTCCTTGAAACATTAATAAAAAACAAGTTACCCTCACCCATCAATACAAACCTAGGTTTAACCGAAATAAAACTATGTTGGCTCCTTTATTTAAAAAAATGATTATATATCACTGAAATTTTCTAAGAATACTCAAAACACAGATTATCAAATATGCACAGACTCTGATTCATCAAAGGTAAATAGGTGGTTACTTCAATTTTGTGGCACTAAGTAGACTACTGTTCCAAATTCTGTTAAACATCTGAAAAGACGTCAATGGTTACTACTTTCAGGCTATGGACAATCAACAGAAATTTTTTCTGGTTGACCTAGAGGTATATTACTAACGTTAGTACTTAATGGGTATGTATTATGGACCCACATCTACACTAAATGCTTTAAAAGAACTATCTAATATAAACTCATCAGTGCTAAAAGATAAGTACACTATTATCACCATTTTACAGATGAGGAACAGGCTCAAGATAACAAAGCTGGTAGGTGACAGTTATGATTTAAAATAGATCTGTTTGACTTTCTTTACTCCAAACTATTTTTTTAAAGATTTATTTATTTATTCATACAAAACTGGGGTCCAAGCCAGAGGTAGATGGATGGTGAAAAGGCTTCATCAGAGACAAAGTGGGGAGCAGAACAGGCAGATCAATGAAGTACACTGCTGAGGGGAGCAGCGGGCGAGTCAGGAGAGGTCTGTCGCACCAGGTGGATCACTTTCTGGGTCGAGAATTGAACTCGCACTGACGCGGCTGTGGCCAGCTTACAGTGCTGCATCCTAACCCATTACGCCACCAGGGAAGACCTACCCCAAACTATATTCTTATCTACAACATAATGAAATTTTCTCCAGAAGAAGTCTCACAACTACCCAGTCCTAAAATCCTAACATTTCTGCATCATAAATATTTCAAATCCACATTTTACCCCTAATACTAGTATTTTAGCTTAAGCCTCCTCATTTCTCCTTTTTTCCTAAATGGGCTATTAACTCTCCCTGGGTAGCTTCCTCTCTTAGTCTAGTCTCATAGAGACCAAACTCAACTTATGGTAATACAGATCTAAACTCCCAATGTTTGGCTGAAATCCAACTGAGTTCTATCTTCTCCAGTTCTGAGGCATTTCTCTTAGTGTCGGAGAGTTAGACTTAATTAGATATCCATTTGCTCAATGACCTCTCACTTTTCTGTAGAAGCAGGAGAACTCAGCCTGGCAAAAAGTTATGCCCAACTCTGTCCTCCTGTCTTCTCTTCTCCCTGAGATCCCTCCAAGCAATGTGAGATCACTTATACATTGAGAAGCATGTAGGGAATGTCCTGGAACTGCAGTAGTGAGGACAAGAGAGAGCAGAAATGTGTGGTTCCAGCATGTCAGCTCAGAAGATGAGAAAGCAGTGCACCTGGAGAACCAAGGCTGCCAAGTTATGCAGCTCACCAGGGAGAGCAGGAGATAAAAGCCAAAGCAAAATGAAAGCAAGCCTTCCTCAAAGACATAGAAAGAGCTTAACAAACTAGCTTGTCTTTAATGGGAAAGATATTAATAGGGCAAAGTGATGATAAAGAACAGAGAATGAATAGAAAGTGCCAGAGTCAGAGACTGAGAATGAACAACAGAAACCTGGGAAACACAAAAGCAATGATTAAAACTTATAGAAATTACTGGTTAGCAAGAAAACATGTATTACCTACAATATTCTTTATCTGAATAGTTTATACCCCCAAATCCTCTCTGATAAGCCACTATTAGACCATGTTCAGTGGCAGAGAAAAAAAACACTACTAGAAAAATTGGCGATATCATTAACCTTAGAAAAAAAATCTCTAAAGGAAAAAAAAAAAAACCAAAAAATCATATTTTCTTTATCGCCCAGGAAACAGAGGAGAATCAATGTGAGGTACATGGTTGGGTCCTATGCTGGGATGCCTCCTTCCCTAAGGCTGACTGCCTCTGATTGTAAAATAAGACATCCATTAACGTAAACTTTGGGAGAATCCCAAAGCTCCAATCTCTTGTGCAGTCAGGGATGTGGTAAGAGCCATTACTATGCCTGGCAACCTAAGTCCTGTTCCAAGATAAACCGCAAAGACACTCCAGTAACTCTGGCTGCAATGAAACATTCAGTAAATTCATGGTCAGTTGTAGGCTATTACATCTTACATGTAACTACCTTAAACCTAAGAATCCACATTTAATATATAGCTATGGAATGTACTATGTGAAGCATGCAAAATATATTAGGCCAGTGCTGGAGAAAAAAATGGCAAACTAAAAAAAAAAATTTGTTTTGCTTTCCTTTCTACCTCTTGTTCACCTTATCTTCAGTTAAGCATACCAGGGCTCTCACTGAGATGATGATATTCAATTCTACATATTTTTCATCACCTTTCATGGCTCTTCTCAATTCACATTCCCTGCTCATTTCAACCAAGAATATCTGCAGGTTTTTTTTTTTTTTTCAATTCAGTATCTCAAAGGCCAAAGTGTCTACTTAAAAGGAAAAAAAGAGTATCCTCAAGTCACACGACCCTTGATCTCGCTCTCTAACTCAAACTTGCCCAGTGTCTGGCTTTTGGTTTCTCTTAACTCACATCTGTCTACATTTATCAGTTTTGATATGATCTACATGAAAAGACTCGAGTTCTGCGAATTTTTAGTAAGCAAGAAATGGTTGATGGAAAGTAAAAACAGAATCTGGAAATGCCAAAAGAGAAAAAATTATGGCAATGTGAGATTATAGACTGTTTTTCCTTAAATTTAGTTAAGTACTGGTTAAATTCTAGAGCATGGTAATAGTAAAGAGCTCTGAAAAGCAATCAACATTGCTGATTGTAGCATTTACTGTTGATCATTTTTTTTCACAACCAGAACTAAGAGTTTCTGTAGGTAGCCACAGGTGGCTACATAATGGAAACAAACAGCTTTCAAACCTATCCCTTAACCTTTTACCTTATAGGAAAAGAGCAATTTTATAAGAAACATGCAAGTTCTGATTCAAAACAACATGTATGTTACATATAAATCATGCACAACCATGTGTTTTATGTGAGTGAATTATTTAACTTTAAGCTTATTTTCACAGAGTGCTATCTACATTTTACAGATATGGAAAGGAAGACTGACTGAAAGAGTTTTAATAATCTATCAAAGTTAGCTAACAAGTAACACCCTAGAGCAGAAGTCAAAGTTCATGTTTTTTCCAACACTTTTTTTCTTTTGGTAGAAATGACATCATACCAACAGTTAAGGAGTTAATTTCCCACAAATAGAGTTTGACATTTAGAGAACATTCCTCACTGAACAGCAACATTATGGTAGCACACATTTCAGATCTACACTTTCAGACAGAACCCCTTTAACCACTGTTCCACCCAGCCAATTTCCTGTCCTATCAGTACTACTAATTCTAAACATAAACCACTCGAGGAATTTTAACACAGTAGCCAAAGAAACCAGAGCAAGCCTTACTTACAAAAATCAGCAGTGTACTTTTATGTGTACACTGCCCTCTGCTGGCTGGAGCAGAGCTGACCACACATCTGACAGGAGCATTGTTTCCTCAGCTGTCTGAGAGCCCTGTTGGCTGCAAACATCTGGAGTTATACAGATGTTATCAACATAACCAGGATGGCCACTTTCCTTCAGGAAGCATCAGCATCCATTCACACCATTTCACTTTTTAAGAAGATATAGAAATACATAAACACATTCACCTTGGTGATTCTAAAAAATCTATCATTTCATCTATGGTCAACCTAGAATTACAAATTATTCCCTAGAATTAGAAAAAGTAGATAAAGCTAGGTCCTGGATTAAGTTAATTGTTAATTGATGTTGACATTAAAAACAGCAATCAAAAGAACAATAAAAAAGACATTAAATCACTTATAATCACTTATAATTCACTTATAATATTTTAATCTAAAGGAGGGAAAATGTTCAATAAAGGAAACAAATCTATGTTTTTTGGTAACATTTGAAAATGACACTTTAAATGGAACTAATGACATCTGGATTATACTGTGTGAATATACACATATGGAAGGGATATTCTTAAACAGAATAATATACTGACCTTAAGAAACTAGAAATTTGCCATTGAAAACTTCACTTAGACATTTGCTGTTAATTTTAAAAATTTCCTCCTAATTAAGGAGAGGAAAGGCACTATGACAATTCAGCTCTTTAACTTATACCTCCTGAAAATGATGTCTGGGTATAAAGGAATTAAAATGTTCTTCCAACAAAGAGTTTGAAAAATAATGTCAAGGAAATGATAGTATT
>NW_004567102.1:63263022-63267177 GCF_000260355.1 Condylura cristata | reverse complement strand
TTTTTTTTTAAAGATTTATGTATTTATGCACACAAAGGTGGGGGTACAGGCAAGAGGTGCAGGGGAGGTGGAAGGATTCACAGAGCAGGATTCACAGAGCATAACAGGCAGATTAACAAAGTACACTGCTGAGAGGAGCAGAGGGTAAGACAGGAGAGGTCTGCCGCGCCATACAGGTCACCGGCAGGGCCAGGGATCGAACTTGCACTGAAGCAGCTGCCATGAGCTTGCAGTGCTGTCCTAACTCGTTGTGCCACCGGGGAGGGCCCTATTAATATATTTTTAACCAAAAATCTTTTTCAGTTCCTATCTGAAAATATCTTTCCTACTCCTTTTTCAAATGGATGACTTCAATACTGTTAAAATTTGGCGGGTTTGATTCTGGAAGGGCCCAAAATAATCACTGAGCAGTTACTATTCATTCCATAAATACTTACTGTCTAGTGAGCAAAACTCAATGTCTATTAATTTAGTTTTTGCACTAGGGACAAAGACAGACCTTAAACAATATATACCCAAATATATACTTACAATTTGTGATTAACACTTGGATGAAAAGGGTACTGTACAAATGAAAGTGGTGATGAGAACAAAGAAAGGCTTCCTTATAAAAAGGTAACATTTATCTGAGCGACCTAAAAGGATGAATGATGCTTACCTATAGAAATGGAAGGGAGATGAAACTGGAGATAGGACAGGGAGGGATCAAATTTTCACAGAAAAGATACCAATGACTTCAAAGCATGGGAGTTTCATACCTACTTCTGGAGATACTCCAGCTACTGTATAGGATATCTAATGGAGGGAGGAACTGCAAAAGCAGGAAAATCAGGAGACTTCTGTAGTAGCTCAGGAGAGAAACACTGCGTCTACATGGCCTCCAGCAAAGAGAGGGAGGATAAAAAAAATAGATGCAAGGAATCTACCACCCAGTCATCCCAGACCAGTCTTCTGAAACTTATTCCTTTCCTCTCAACTCGATTATCTAGTTATCAAGTTCTGCCATCTGCCTCCCCAGAAAAATTCTAAATTTTAGGATTTTCTCTATAATTGTAGATTATAGCATGTAGATTATAGCATCATCATTTAGTTTATAGCATCATCATCTTTCCATGACCACAGCAAGAACCTCAGCAATGCTTCCTGAAGGTATCTCAGGTGTCGATCCACAGTAACTTGCCTGCACATCAAAGCCAGGGTTACCTTCATAAAACACACCCTTTAGCCGCTTACATGCACCTGCCACCACCAACAGGATTAACCTGAAGACAGTCAACATTAAGCATCCCATAGGTTTTTCAAGCTCATCTCTAATTATTCCTCCACTTAGTCTTCAGCCATGCAGAAATATGTAAGGTTCCTCCACATGCATCCCTCACATGCCTCAAGAGCGTTGCTTAAAATCTTGGCTTCTCTCTTTACTCAATACCAATGTTCACATGGTACTTCCAAAGGCTCATTATAGGAATGAACATGTTACGGTGGAATGAACTGGGTGGCCATTTTTCTCACTACACAGATTCTCTAAGTATTGGGACTATGCTTACTACTTAGTTTAGCCTCTACACTTACAAATGGCTCCATAAACACACACCATGGCTTTTCCCTCAAAGGCCATATAGTTAAGTTAGGTAAAGAAAACACAAAATCTGAAAAATGTAAGAATTCAAAAATCATTAAAAGGCAGATTTCTTTCTTATTTCTCATAGCACTTTTTCCACAATTTCACCTATCCTCAAGGCTCTAAATTAAAGTGTTTATGCACTGTCAGCAAAAATTTACATTCTACTTTACGAAGTAAACTGGAGTCATCAGGTATAAAATTTCTTCAATTGCTTTGCCCCATCCCACCATTTATTTTGATCCTCCTTATCTAATTCTTCAACCTTATCGCTGACACCACTCATATTCTAACTAAATAAAACCAAAGTTGTCGCTCATTGTGTCCTTTCAGCCTAGTTACTTTTAAACCCCTTCAGTGAAAATATTGATGAATAAATCACCAATTTGTAAAAATTATTGTTTAGTTATTCCTTAGAAAGGTATACTAAGAAAACTTAGAAAGCTGCTAAACTTACAGCTATACAGAAGAAAACCAAATGGCTTCTATTTTAATTATAGGTTAGATTTAAGTTGTCCTTTTACTCACTGACAGTTCCTGATAATGAGATAATGATTTCTTTTACCTAATATTAACCTTAAGTCATTTATATTTTCAAAGTGACAGTGGTTTATTCAAAAGAACAGTTTCATTGCAAACAACTAAATACAAATGGCTTATGAAACTTATTCTGTAAGTGAAAACCAATGATGCTGTCATCATAGTGAAAGCCACCAAATTGGTGATACATATAATTTTGCCAAGAATGATTGCTGAATTCATGAAACATTAAATCTGTGATATACATTTTTAAATAAGGTGAGAGGAAGAAAGCAAAGAGATGGAAGAGGAAAACAGTGGTTAGATTTTTTTCTTGCAATTAGCAGAGAGTGAAATGAAATATAAATGACCGTGCTGAGTATCACGGGCCTCGGTTCAGCTGCAGTTTAATTACCCATGTCCGGCTTTTGTTTAAAAAGCCTGCTCTCCTTATCAAAGCTTCCCACTGTTCTACATCTGGTACTGGACAGTAGCTATAGAAACCACTTGTGCTAACGTTATACCACTATAAACAGCACTAGACCATTTCCAAACCAAGGACAAACAGGTCAAAAGTCTGGCATCCAATATTACTAAGAGAAATCTCCAGCACAATGGAGACTAGGTAAGTCTGGCAATCACACCCCTAAATCATGTATTTATATATAATTTGTACTTTTAAAGAATCTTATGACTCTTCAAAATATTAAACCTAAGATCTACTGAAGTACTTTATTTATTACATTCATATCTAGAACCCTGAAAATGGACATCTGGCACTCAGCACATAACCTCTTTCTTACTGTGAAACACCACATGTATATTCATGTTGTCATGCCAACACAGAACTGTGAGCATTTTCTAATGTTATCTAAACCTAAAATCTATACCTTTATAAAATTCAAAACTTAATCTCAAATGTTAAAAAGCACGCATGGTCCATACACCAGATAAAAATGTAATGACAACTTGTTACTATATCTATTATGTCATTCAAACTAAGAAGACTCAGTACTTACTTTTTAAACTGTAAAGGATGAATACCAGACCAAAACAGGCACAAGCACACACATACACACATACTCTTACTTTAACATGCAGATAATTCTTCTCCTAGATAACCTTTTTAAATAGTCACAATTCATTAAAAGAAAAATTAATTAAAAAACACATGCACTAGCCCTCCCTGGTGCTGCAAGGGTTAAGACGCAGTACTGCAAGCTAGCTGCAGCGGCTTCAGTGTGAGTTTGATTCCTGGCCCTGGAGGAGATGACCCACATGGCACAGCAGACCTGTCCTGTCTCGCCCACTGCTCCCCTCAGCAGTGTACTTTGTTGATCTGCCTGTTCTGCTCTCCACTGTCTCTGGAAAATCCTCTCACTGCCATTGCACCTATGGCATGTATTGATAAATAAATCAATCTTGAAAAAACCCACGTGCACTTACATGAAGTTCAAAAACAGGGAGTTACTGTTTGGAGATGAATTCCACAGGGATATTATAACAAAGGAAAGCAAGAAAATCACCACAGAAGTGACTGACTGTAGTGATTACACCTGTAGGAGGAGCTGTTTATGATTAGAAATGCCACAAAAGGGTGTGCTTCAGGGATGCTATATTACTCTGTAATCTTGACCTTCATGTGGTCACATAAATGGTCACCTGTAATTATTTATTGCATTGTACAGTTATGTTTAAAATTTCAGGGTTGAAGTCTTAATGGATCAAGCAGTTGAAAGAAGTCACAAGTTCCTGTTTTAATTTGAACAACACTATAAAGATAATTCTAAGTGATTATGTGGTAAATAAAAATACCTCCAAAAAAACAAAGTAGAAAATGTCATTAAAAAATTATAAAACTGGCTCTCCCTGGTGGCGCAGCGGGTTAAAGCACTGCACTGAGAAGCTAAAGCCACTTCCGCATGAGTTCGATTCCCGCCTGTCCAGGAGGTGACCACATGGCGCGGCAGACCTCTCCTGACCCGCCCGCTGCTCCCCTCAGCAGTGTACTTCGT
>NW_004567102.1:63258766-63260952 GCF_000260355.1 Condylura cristata | reverse complement strand
ACACACACACACACACACACACACACGCATGGTAATGAATAGTAAGTTGTATGTATAAAGACCTCCTGAGAGCATATCCTACGATCATGTTCTTACTTAGTGTTACCATGTCTTTATTTTTCACACCAATAAATGAAGCAGCATCTGCATCTATTTCTCACTGGATATTATATAACTGACATCTGATCTTGAGTCTTTCATTGTTCTAATCAAAAGGAAAAAAATCCACTATCTAGAAAGAAATAGGCAAGGATTAAAATATTTCAGAAAAAAAAAGGGTCAACCAGAAAGAATTGCCCTAATTCAAACAGCTGTTAAAAAAAAACAAAAACAACTAACACAAATTCTGAGAAAGGATAATACATAATGGAAACAGGTACAACCAAGTCAGCAAAACAACAGTTTATAATTACAATACTATCATTTTAATATGTAAACTACTTATCACAAAGACTAATTTCTTCTACTTCAAACATCTATATACCATTTTGTTGAACAAGTTATCTCAGACTCTCATCTCCCTTCTATTTAAACATACTATTATAATGTTAATTATTCATACTCCCTTCATAGCTTCAAAATCTTTCAGTTCTTCAGTCAAATCTCTCAATTTTGTCACCTTCCTTTCTGATAAATAAATAATTCATCAGCTTCTTATATTACTGGACTCTCATTCAACCCCAAATAAAATTTTTACAGCCTTTCATCACCTGACACTATAACCTCCAAACAGTCCCTGGCTAGCTGTAAACATCGACAGCTGATTTATATCTATAGCTTTAAATTAATTTCCATATAATACCCAGCATTAAACTTATTTATTCTTTGGTACACAATATGCAACATGCCAGAGAAACAAGCCACAAAACAAAGAGGGCACATGTTGCCTATGCAGTGTAATGGCAATTTAAATGATTTTTTTTATATTTATGCAAGTACTAAATAGAGGTATATAAAAGTGCACAAGTATTTAAAAATAGTTTCAAGGAGTTTCTGAAAATGGCTATACTGGATACTCTTTCTTCAGTCCAAGTGTTAGTGAAACAGAATTAGTAGAGTACTACAAGAGCATAATGTTTTATGTGACTTTCATTGAAGACATAACTATTACACTAATATTCTGATCTGTTCTGGACAACTCTGAAATCAGCGTTTTTCTCCTATGAATTTTTAGAAAATGTTTTATAGGAATAACCACTGTGACCACGACTATATATAGCAGCATGGAAAGGAAAAATGAGTTCTGGTAAAACAAGTCACATTCTACCCTAGCCCCACAAGCAACAAAGAAAGACTATTTTTAGAAACTTGTAACATGCCACTCAAGAGTATTTCCCTTTTTATCTTGGCATATTTTAAAGGTAGTAATGTGTTTTAGTTAAGAGGAACAAGATGTAGGAAAAGAACACAGAATCTCAAGTACAAGTAGAGGTTTGTTCTCAACTTAACCACTTCCTATTTAAATAAATTGGACTAAAATGGGCAAAATAATATGGTTAAATGGATAGGAAAGCTTTGCAAATGATATCACAGTAGTGTTATCATTCACTTCACTTTTGAGTTCTAGCAAAATTTGGCTCTTATGCATCATTATAATTTCAACAAGGCTCTATCTAACAAGACTGTTAATGCTAAATGGTCGACCCAATAATGTAAAGATATAGAATTTTGTAAAATATCCATATTCGGGCCCTCCCTGGTGGCACAGCAGGTTTAAAGCACAGCTAAAGAAGCTAAAGTCACTTCAGCATGAGTTCAATCCTGGCCCGGGAGGTGATCCACATGGTGCCGCAGACCTCTCCTGACCCGCCCACTGCTCCCCTAAGCAGTGTACTTTGTCGGTCAGCCTGTTCTGCTCCCCACCATCTCTGGTGAATCCTCTCACCGCCCCTGCACTCAGTTCTGTATGTATAAATAAACAAATCTTTAAAAAATTATATTCATATTCTTTAGCCATTTTTTGCATTTATTACATATGTTCACATTTTAAAAGAAGGGAAAGGGAGAATAGCCTTTTAACAAAATATCAAGTGAGTCAAAAGGTATACTGAAGTTAAACCTAACAAGTGATAAATCAAAAATTAAAAGATGAAGTATACAAAAGTGTAAAAATCTAAATTAATAATTTTCCACTGCCAATATCAATCAAGCCCAAGAATAACTTGTTTTGTTTTTTGTTTTTTTTT
>NW_004567102.1:63122698-63258666 GCF_000260355.1 Condylura cristata | reverse complement strand
CCTCCAGGGCAGGCGGGAATTGAACTCATGCGGAAGTGGCTTCAGATTCTCAGTGCTGTGCTTTAACCCGCTGCGCCACCAGGGAGGGCCAACTTGTTTTGTTTTTTAAAAGATTTTATTTATGCATACAGAACTGGGGTGCAGGCCAGAGGTGCAGGGGCATTAAGAAGATTCACCAGAGACAGAGTGGGGAGCAGATCAGGCAAACTGATGAGGTACATTGCTGAGGGATGCAGCAGGCGGGTCAGAAGAGGTCTGCCGAACCATGTGGATCACCTCCAGGGGTGGGGATGGAATTGCACTGAAGCAGCTGCAGCTCACCTGCAGTGCTGCTCTTTAACCCACTGCACCACCAGGGAGGGCCCCAAGAATAATTTGCTAAGACTAATATGAGAACTGTTTGACAATTTAATGTCATCAGTTGCATTATCAAAGACTGAGATCTTGCTGCAATTACATATACTCCTATTCAAGCAGAAGGTAGAAGTGAAGTAATTAAAAACCAAGCATGATTAATTTAACATGACAAAGTATTTTCAATAAAGCTTCATCCTAGTTAAAACTCAGATTAAATTTGATATTATAAAATGAAGACCATTTCAAAACATTTCTTGAGCATTTGTATTTTTCCTTGTTTTAAAAATCAATCTGAAAAGATAAAATAAAATTATAAACAACAACCAAAATAAAAATCTTGTCTTTATAGATTTTAAAATACCTAAAGTAACCTTACTTATCATTTCTATGATGAAAATTCACAAAAACATTCTTAAAACACTAATACTACTTCTGTCACATTTAGAGAGATTCTATAATCTAGAAAAACATACTAAAAATAAAAATTAAGCTCAGGGGGAAGCAAATGTGAAATTGTCCAGAACGGGTCTTAATTTTGCCATTATAAGAGAAATGACTAGTAGAGTACTGGTTAATCAACTGAGTATAAAATGGAGGTTAGTTAAAAAGGCTTCGATTGCATATCTAAGTTAAAAGCTGCTCATTCAAAATTGGCATCTTGGCAGAATATTACTGTGTCAAACAATCTGGAAACTACTCTTTTGGAATTTCTGAATTTTCTTACTATTTTAAATGTGAATTATAAATTATTATACTTGGAACAGGATTTCATTTTCAAAAACAACTTAAGTGACCAGTCTGGTATAAAATGTGAGCAGTAAAGACCAGTGGGACATCTTGAAGAGCAGCAAGGTGCTACTATTGATATAAAGTGAAATAACTGCTTACTATTAATACAATAATCTAAAACATAAGTTTCAAGAACTTGCTGAATAATTATGCCATAAATATGAGTGCTAAGCACTACACCCAAGGATGTTTCATTTGAATGTAAACTACAGGAATAGTTTTTTTTTTTAAAGTGAATACCAGATACTCTTAATTACATCACTTTATATAAATACATATGTGTATATACATAAACATACAAAGTAGATACCAATCAACTATTTAAATACATTTTAATTTTCTGAGTGTGTTAATGAAAATTCATGCTACACTGAAAATCCCGAGTTTCTAAAAATTTTTGCATAGAGAAGCGACATAATGAATGAGGTGTTTTTAGGAAGATAATTTAGAATATCAGCATAAACCAGGCATAAGGTAGTTAAAAATCTAGAGACAAAGATGACGGAAATAAAAAGTACAAAAAAGAAATTTATAAAATATGCACCTGGTGGAACAAGGGTTAAAGCACCGCAGTATGAATCTCAAAGCCACTGCAGCATGAGTTCAATCCCTGACCAGGGAACTGACCCACACAGCATGGCAAACCTCTCCTGACCCACCGTTGCTTCCCTCAGCAGTTATTTCAGTAGATCTGCCTGTTCTGCTCCCCACTCTGTCCTTAGTGAGTGCTCTCACCTACCACTCCTCTGGTCTGTACCCCAGTTCTGAAAGCATAAATAAACAAATCTTTAAAAAAAAGAAAAAGTGCAAACAGAACTGTCCAAAATTAGTTTTCGTTACTATGTAACAATACATAAGTTGTAATCATATGGAAGTAATCAAATGTAGAGATGGGTATGATAAAATGTTCAATTAACACCTTGTTCTTTTCTGCTTGCCCTACAGATCCAAGCACCCTTCTTTAAAGCAACATTCTCTTTATTAGTCTGCAATCACATAGGCTCTATTTTGGAGAAAAACAGTAACTAGTAGTCAACAGTAACTAGTACATTGCTAGTTGTTTAGGAGTGCTTTTAACTGGGGTACAGGTCAGCGATGTGGAGGGTGAGAGGATTCACCAGAGACAGAGTGGGTTACCCAGAGACAGGCAGATCGACGAAGTACACTGCTGAGGGGAGCAGCGGGCGGGTCAGGAGAGGTCTGCCTTGCCATGTGGATCACCTCCGGGGCAGGCGGGAATCAAACTCATGCGGAAGTGGTTTAAGCTTCTTTGTGCTGTGCTTTATTTAACCTGCTGCACCACCAGCGAGGGCCCTAGGAGTGCTGTTTTTAACAGTCAGTGATAATAATGTCAAAGACTGAGAAATTAAGGTAAATTCTTTTTTTATTCTATGCAACTTCTATATCCTTTTCATGCCCTCCAAACCCCACCAAATACCACAAACATCATTAATTTCTGCCTCTTCCTGAATTTATACATCAGTTTTAAAAAAGCAAGGACCAACATTTCCAAAATCCATTATAGGAAAACTCTTTAGGAAAATCTACTTCTGATTCTTTTGGAATTCATCCTGAAAAATCATAGAATAATTTACCTCAAATTTCTTCACCTTTTCCATTGTTATCAAGCGCCTTGATGTGTGACTGGAAAGCTTTTGCTCACAGTTGCTAATGAGTTTCAGGCAAGGGTGGCAGGGCACCATCTCTTCGGTGTATCTAAAGAAGAAAGAACAGCTGTAATGAACACCTCACACAGGATCATCACGGGGGCATCCAATGTGGGAGGGGACATCTCACTCACTACATGTCATACCATTTTTGTACACATCCTAACTATGCACATAATCTACAACCTGCATAATGGCATTTCAATGAACCCTTAACAGACTTAATAAATCTCTACTGTGCCTAAACTAACAGGAAGGCAGGTATCCTATTTTAAAGCCCCATTTTTATTACTTTCCCCCTACAATTCAATCATCTATTTAAGACCTAAATCATCCAGAATAGACAAATCTATGACAGGTAAAAGCTAAGCATTGGTGTTGACTGTTATGTGGGGGTTTCATTTTGGGGTAATGAAAATATTCTGGAAAAGGACAATGGTGATATAAAACTCTGTGGGTTTTCTAAAAACCATGGAGTTGTATACTTTAAAAGGATGACTTTCACAGCATATACAAATTATATTTCAATTTTTCAAAAAAATAAGTATGCAGTCTCCCTTCTCCATGAATCAATTTGGACATCATTTTCTGTAGCCTCAAGCTATTATTTCCAAATGTTATTAGCACTTTACCTCTCATTTAAGAGACAGATTTTATGTTGGAGTACTTACTAAAAACAGTTTAAAGAGTAACTACTTCCTGTTTCATAAGAGATGAAAAACATGTTCTCTTCACTGCTCTGAAGCCCTACAAAATTTTATTACAATTAAGGTTTATCCTCAAAGCCTACTCTTAGGAATACTTTGTTAGGTTTCTTTGTCAGCATTTGTATTACAAGCACTAACATTTGGACTTCTATTAAAGGACATCTTTCAAAAAGAAAATGTCTAATCACTTCAAGAGAGTTATCTGTGCTTAATGACAATTAGAACATGTCACTAAATGGTTCTATGGAAACTGTTCACACAGTTACATTCATTCATTACATTAGCAACTCCTCTATCATCAAAGATACAACTTGAATTTATGCCCTTTCACCTGAGTATTACATAAATACTCAGGGTCACTTACAAATAGCTGAAATTAGAAGTAATAAACCCAGAAATCTAGGTGATCTATATAATTTTACATGGTAAGTCTCTGAGTAGACTATTCTGAGCAGAATTGAAGGATTAATTCTCCTAAAATGGGTGACAATTAAGGTGTGCTGAACAATTAAGGTTAATCTTGAAAAATGACCAGAATTTTACCACTTAGCCATAAACCAGAACAAAATGTATTACTGGGTAAACATTGAAAACAGGGAGGGGAAAAAAGAATGTCTCCCTTTTTAAATTTAAATTATCCCTTTGGTTATATGCCTTTGGAAATCTTCCCTTGTCGGAAATTATTAAAATGGAGGAGGCATCACTAAAGAAATACGCAGTGGCCACTTTTTAAGGTCTTTAGAAACATTGAAATAGTTAAAAGACCCTCCAATTTAATTTTTTGTTAAAAGCAAGGAATAAAGACTACAAAAGATATTCTAACCACACATAATTTCTGTTACAATTAAATAATAAACTACAAAATAGTAAATGCCAGAAAGCACAAAAATTAGTGGGATTATTTCAAAAGGACAGAGGAGCCACCTCAAAGAGACTGACTGCCACTGATCAAATCTGAGACAATTTGAGCAACAAGATAAATAATGACAATAATAAATAATAACCTGATGAATAATGTAAGAATCAATGACTCCATGCTAAGACAAATTACTAAATAATGGGAAGAAAACTCTTCCTTACAGTAGAATGCCAACTCACAGATGCAAAAGATCAAACAGAAAAGTCATCATTTCAGGGGTTGCTGACAACAGAATTGTTACTTTGCACAGTGCTTAGATGAAAACCAAAACCATGCTACAATCTTGGGACATGTCCCTGCGATAAGTAATCAGCGGGGGTAATGATGGCTCACAGTGGAGAAACCTGACAGAGAATGCACTACCAGATGATCAACTGAGACTGTCAGTGGAGGCTGACTTTGTGTGCCGTGACGTAATGCACAGTATTATTTTTGTGGTATTCCTACCAAGAAATTATTTACCTACTCATAGAAGAAACAGCAGAGGACCTGCTTTAGATTCTACTTTCCTAACACAAGACATGTACTCTACAAAACTGTCAAGGATATAAAAGGAATGATTTGAGAAAATATTCGAGTCTGGAAGAAAATGACATGATGGGTGACACAGTCTGTTTTCCTGAATGACTCTGCAAGTAATAACATTTGAATGTGGCCCATGAACTGGACAGTGTTAAAGTTGATCATCTGGTCATATATTCTCTGTTAGGCTTCTCCACTGCAGTACTGTAAGAAATATACTTCCAATGTATTCAATTCAATGGAGGAGTCATCAATCAATGAAGGAGAACTGATGATGGTTTGACAAATATGTTCTCGTTTCTGAGGAATACAATGAAATATGTGTAAAGGTGATAAAACATCATTATCTGTAATTTCTCAAATAGTTCCAAAAAGACCAGTGATAATGACTTATGTAGATTAATGGGCATGTGCCAAAGTGAGGTGGGGTGAAGGGAAGTAGGGTAGGTTAAGTATTTGTCTTAATAGCTGGAAAATATGACTAAGGGAGTCATGGAAGATTTTTGTACACGATCTTAAATTTTTCTGTAAGTTTCAAACAACTGCAAACAGATTTAATAAAATCTTAGCCCAAGCACTTAAATTTAAAAAAAAAAACACAAGTGGGCCCTCTTGGTGCCACCACTTGTTAAAGTGTAGCACTACAAAGCTAGCCCATGCTCAGATCCTCAGCGTGCGTTTGATCCTGGGCAAGGGAGCTGACCCACATCGCACTGCAGACCTTTCCTGCCGCACCTGCTGCTCCCTTCAGCAGTGTTTGTCATTGATCTGCCTGTTCTGCTCCCAATCTGTCTCTGATGAATCCTTTCACCAACATTGCACCGCTGGTCTGAACCCCAGTTCTGAATGCATAAACAAATCAATCTTTAAAGAAAAAAGAAACACACACACAAGTAAGCTTGTTACTTGTATGTCTTGCTAAGGGAAGAACCACTTCTTCACTGACATATACTCTGCTGATATTAATAAAACCTCATCTATAACTGCACATGCCAGATATGTGAGATCTAGCAGGATGCTGAATTAAATGAACACAGCAATGGGAATAAGGAAATAAATTAGCTAGCTAGTGTTTACCTACACATAAGTCATTTCTTGGAGTTAATTTTCTTTATATAAACTGAAGAGATTTAATGAGATTATCATTGGCAATAAAACATAAACTCAGTGTTAAAAGGTGTGAGCATGAATATGTAGTCTTATAAGCTGATTAATAAACATGTGGTCAAGTTGAGCCATGGTAATTTATAACATGTTTACAAAACAACAAAAATGAGCATGGTTTCTAAATGGTGAGGAACCATCTACAACTGTGAAAAGACAAAATGAGTTAACACTATTTTAAAATACTTTTTGTACAAATATTCATCGTAAATCAATTTTCGAAATTTATTTATTAAAAATGGTAACTGCTTTGGCTATCAAAGAGACTATCCCTATTCTTAACAATACACATTAAAATATAGGGGTAAAGGACCAGAGTATATACAACTCACTCTCAATAAGAGAATTATATATTTTATAAAAATGTATAGAGAGTTAACACTCAATTCCACTGATGATTGATGATATAGCAATCAGTTCCTTGGAATTATAAAAAAAGAGTTTCAGGGCTATTGGCTTAATTTCTACAGTCGGTTTCTAGAGACTGCCTGAAGTTTCTTGCCATGTGAGCTATTCAATATGGTGACTAGTTCATCAATCCAGAAGGAAGAATCAGCTAACAAAGAGTCACATAATGTAACAATAATTACAGAAGTGATAATCACTTTTGCCATATTTGATGGCAAAAATAAAGGGAAATTAATGCTTAACACTATGTAAAAACAATGTACAAAGAGGACAGATAATTCCTAGGAATTCAAATATTTTTTTAAAAAAGATTACTACAGCAGATTAAATAGCCAAATTTTGAACTTAGTATCTTAGTTATCTTTTTAACTCTAAAGATCCTGTCTTTTTCGATGTTTTACATCAAGATAAAATAGTTCTATTTATGATTAGTAATTATTAAATAATAAAACCCAGACAAATAATGTTAAATATTATCAGGGTTTTAAAAATATGCAGTTTTTATTTTGGTCTTGGCTTTTAAAAGAGATTTACTGCATTTAAAGTAATTTAATCAACATACATTAAAGCTACATAGTAGTAGACAGATGAATGACTCAGTTGAGACATTAAAAATTATGTTTGTGCTGGGAAGCTACATGCAAAAAAATGAAACTAGATCAATACCTCACACCATACACAAAAATCAACTCGAAGTGATTAAAGACCTAGACATAAGAACAGAAACCATAAAATGCCTGGAAGCAAAGTAGGGCCAAACACTATAAGACATACACTTAAGCGATATCTTTAAAGATAGAGAGAGCACCCAATGCAACAATAGTGAAGGCAAGGATAAATAGATGGGACTACATCAAGTTAAAGAGCTTTTGTACAGCAAAAGAGACATTACAAAAAACAGACATCCCACTGAGTGGGAAAATTTTTCTCACACAAAACTAGCGATAAAAGATTAATCACAAAAATATATGGAGAACTGATGAAACTCAACAAAAATAAAGTAAACTACCCCATCAATAAATGGGCAGAAGAGCTACAAAGACAGTTCTCCAAAGAGGAAATACAGATGACCAACAGGCATATGAAAAAATATTCAACATCACTTGTAATAAGGGAAATGCAAATTAAAACCACAATGAGATACCACCTCACCCCAATGAGAATGGCACACCTTAAAACAACTAGCAACAACAAATGTTGGCGAGGATGTGGCAAAAAAAGAATTCTCCTATACTGCTGCAGGGAATGCAAACTAATACAGCACTGTGGAAAACTGTTTGGAGATTCCTCAAACTGCTGAACATGGAGCTTCTACACAACCCAGCAATCCCACTCCTAGGTATCTACCCAAAAGATACAAAAACACTGATTCAAAAAGATGCTTGCACCCTCATGTTTATTGCTGCTTTATTCACAATTGGAAAGACACGGAAACAGCCCAAATGCCCCAAATGGATGACTGGATTAAAAAGATGTGGTAAATATACACAATGGGATATTACTCAGCAGTCAAAAAAAAAAAGGACACATGTCTTTTGCAGCAACATGGATGGAACTGGAAAAGATCATGCTTAGTGAAATAAGCCAGAAAGAAAAGGGAAAATAACAGATGGATTCTCTCATAGCAGGAATATAAGGGAACAGGCGAGAAAATAATGATAAGGATAAACAGCTATATACCACAGACATTTTGTGGGGGTGCAGTGGAGAGTGGGATCAAAAACAGCAGGGGGAGAGAAATGCATTGGACTATGGTGATGGCACATGGGTGATTTGGTGATGGGAAGCCCAAGGGGATTGCAAATGAGATGGAAAAATGCACAAAATGATGCAAAAATAAACTATTATATATATATAATTATGTTTGTGACCTGGCAAAACAGCTACTGAACGATTATGATACATCATGCATTGATTTAATGTGGTATACAACAGGGATTGGCAATTTTTTCTCTGAAGTGCCAAATGGCAAATATTTTAGTATTTGTGGGTATAGTACTTCTGTCACATATAAGTTTCTGTCCTCTGTTGTTTCTTTTCTTAAAAAAAAAAAAAAAGCTTTATTTATTCATACAGAACTGGGGTACAGGTGAGAGGATTCATCAGTGACAGAGTGGAGAGCAGAATAGGCAAAAGATGAAGTACACTGCTAAGGGGAGCAGTGGGCGGGTCAGGAGAGGTCTGCCTCTGGGGGCGAGGATCAAATTTGCACTGAAGCAGCTGCAGCTTGCTTGCATTGCTGCACTTTAACCCAGTGAACCACCACGGAGGGCCCTGTTTCTTTTTAACGACACTTTAAAACTGTGAAAATAAATCTTAGTACAAGTGGTTTAGAAATAGAAGCTAAAGACTATATACGGCCCAACTTGATGTGAAATAAAAAGGTCAAAGCAATATAATTTTATATGCATGTATGATAAACAAAAGACTTCATACACACATTGATTATAAAGACATTTACCCTGAGTACAATTGGAGATAAGGAATGAGTGAGAGATATACAAACATCACAAGAAAAATTATATCAAAAACAAAATGATTTAATATTACATACTCTGGCGTGTACACCGGTAACCAATAGACCAGTCTTCCACCTAAGACGAGGGTCTCAGCTGCAAAGTTTAACAGGTCAAAAAACATATCACTCAGATGATAACTCAAGGAAACAGGAACGTGACTTTCTGGACTAAACAAAGAAAACAAAATTGAAAAATCAATATAAAACTGTTAAACTAAGTTAGCTGAAAAGAAGCAATGTGCTTAATTTCACATACCACTTTTCCATCCCCTTCGGCACTTCCCTCTCTGAACCTGTTCTTCTTGTAGATTCTCTGATGCCATATGGAGCTAGACAGAAAATACATGTAACATAGATTGTCAAAAGTCACCTACTCATCAGTGAGAAGCAGATGGACATCATGTGCATCCAGATGTGACACCCTGAGGACGATACAACATCATCTATGTAATATTCCATCTGAGAATGTTCACGTGAGAAATACTCTTTTCAAAATACTGGGAGTTAGGGAGGTTTGCAGGACCCTATGTTCTTAAAAAAATGTAAGTTATAAATCTTAAGAAAGGTTATGAAAATACTACAAATCAAAGGAAGCATAGAAAATGTAATATCTGACTCTACAATGGATACTAAAGGCAAAAGTATGCCATAAAGGATACTAATGGATCAATAGACAAAACTGAATAAGAAACTGTAGATTAAAGTATTGTATCAATTTACTAATTTTAATAGTCATACTTTTGTTACCTAAGAGACTATTCTTAGGAATACATGTGAAAATATAGGGGTAAAGGGCACAATGCATATGACTCACTCTCAGTAAGAAAAAAATGATGTCATAAAAATATACACACAGAGGGAGAAAAGTAATACAGCAGACTGAGAATTGGAAGATTTCTAGCTTTCATAAAGTGTATAAATACTAACTTTGCAATGCCTTGACAATGTTTTTGTTAGATTTGAAATCATCTAAGTCACCAAAGAACTGAAAAGGCTGAGACGGATGGGTTGAGAAATGATTGTGCCACCGTTCACAGATTTACTGGCAAATACTATAGAAAAGGCAGTAATGTTCTTAAATAGGATGTCTGAAAAGCCAAAGAACTCATGCGGCATGAAAACAAAGTCCTCATACACATTTTTGAAGCTCAGTAGGTTTACAAACCCAGCGGTTCACAGAATCCAACATTTCTTATAATTCTAGAGAGTAGATGCCAGTGAAAACAGGGGCTACAAAAACAAAAAGGTTACACATGGAGAAATGAAACACTCTTCTTTGAAATCTGATGCCATAATTACAAATGGCATTTTGGCTACTGTCAATATACTAATAGCCAATTATAGTCACATATAAAAACAAATATATGGCTCAAAAATATAAGCTAAAAATAAAAGGGATGGCAAATTAATCTATGTAGTTTAAAAAAAACTCTTAACTACATTCTAATCTACATCATAATTTTCTACTTACTATGTACAAAAGTCAAGAGTGGGTGAAATACTAAGACATGTTGTTATTTTTTGTGTGTTCATAAATTTTGTACTTAATATAAATGACTTTAGGAAAACAATCTTACTCTTATTTTTGTATTGAAAACTTACGATCAGTGATGATTACATCAAAATATGTGCCCTTCCTCCAAGAAGGTTTAGATGCATCTGAAACCAGGACATCAAGGTAATATTTCTCTAAACCATACTGACGAAGATTTGCCCTTATGTTTTCGTCTGGTCCTCTCCATTTCTGATTTTTCCTACTAGCCTTTCCTGAAGGGAAATAATATAAAGGAAAAGATCAATAGAAAGTACTAAATCAAAGTATTCCTATTTCTTGTCACTTAACTAAAAGTAATGCTTACGTCATCTAAATTTATATTTGCTCAATGCTTTCACTTGAAACCCTCTTTTTATGACATTATTTTTTTATTTAAAATCATTGAACAAGCACATAGGGAGTGATGAAAACAGGTAAAGGAGATCAATTTTATGGTAGGTGAGAGGATGGAAATCAGACTTTTGGTGAACCTTAAAATAGCACATACAGATGTCAAAATACATGCTTTACACCTGAAAATTCTACATTATAAACCAGCACTACTTCAATAACAAAAGGACTCATTATGCAATACATTCAAAGCATATACTAGTAAGATACAGTGTTGAACAGAACATGATGCCTTTTTAGCAAACACACCCATGTAGGTAGTGATGAATTAGATGAATAGAACAGAAACAAAGAGAGCTAACTTGGGAAATACAGGAGCTGTGCCCATGAAGGGAGGAGGCAAAATGTTCCCATAACTGGTAAAAAGTTAAAGAGGAGGCTGAAGGAAATAGTTCAAAAATTTTAGATTAAGAAACAAAAGTGAATGATGTTATCAATTAAGATCATATAAACCAAGCTGAAGAGAAAGATGATATTACTTTCGATTTATCAACCCTGATATACTGGAGATACCCACATAATGTTCACAAAAGACACAGTAGGTAGCTTGTAGGCCAGAACATATACAAACATTTGGAAATCTCTATATATGCAAATTCAAGTTGAATCCTAAGAATGACTTTTTAAAATTATCCTAATTATTCTAATTTTATACACTATTGCTTTATTATCTACTTTGCAATAAAGACAAAACAAAAATCAAAAAAAGAGAAGTATCACCTTTACATGTTACATTTACCAGTAAGAGAATGGGTTAAAGAAAGATGGCTGAAGTAAAGCCACATGTAAGAGAGGTCAAAGAAAACTATACAGTCATAAGGCAGCTGAGATAAAACAAAATGAAAGTATAACCACTAGCTCCCTGTCTAGAAAATTAAGAGGACTTTACAAAGGTCAGCACTTCCAAATATTGTAGCTCTGTGATGAGTAAAGAGTTTGTGGTAGGCATGGAATCTGGAAAATACACAGGTAAGACTGAGAGATCAAGAAGAGGCAGGAAGTAAATACTAGTTTTGTAAGAAGCATCTTGGCAAAAGCAAGAGGAAAACACAATGGTAATTAGAGGACCCATACTGGGTTGGTGGAAAAGGTCAGTATTAATAAATTAGAAGAAACTTGAATGGCTTAATACTGAATATCTTACAGTGAAAGACTAGAAGTCTTAAGAATCGGAGAATATAACTAACAGTATCTGACTGAATAATCTCTACCCAGTCAGAATTCTACCCAGGAGGACAGACAGGCACAACAACTTTGAAACGTAAGGTGAATAAAAAAAATTCAAACAGATTATAAAGAACTATTTCCTTAAAATAATCATATTGCAGGCCCTCCCTGGTGGCACAGCGGGTTAAAGCACAGCACTGAGAATCTAAAGCCACTTCAGCATGAGTTCGATCCCCGCCTGCCCCAGAGGTGACCACCTCTCCTGAGGTCCGCCTGCTGCTCCCCTCAGCAGTGTACTTCGTCGATCTGCCTGTTCTGTTCCCCGCTCTGTCTCTGGTGAAGCCTCTCGCTGCCCCTAAGCCTCTGGCCTGTACCCCAGTTCTGTATACACAAATAAATAAAATAAATAAATAAAAAATAAAATAAATAAAATAAAAAATAATAATAATAATCATATTGCAGCCGTGGTGGTACAACGGGTTAAAGCACAGTACTATGAAACTATCATAGGCAATGCAACACAAGATGGATCCATAGGGGAGTGATCCACATGGCGTGGCAGAACTCTACTGACCTGCCCACTGCTACCCTCAGGTGTATTCCAGTCAATCTGGCTTTTCTGCTCCCCACTCTGTCTCTGGTGAATACTCTCACCCCCCGCACCTCTGGCCTGTACCACAGTTCTGTATGTATAAATAAGTGAATCTTATTTTTTTAAAAAATCATATTGCTTCTAAAAGCAAACTGGAATAATTATTAGCACATTTGTTTTATTTAACAAATTGCAACCAAACAGTATCGTGCTTTTCTAGTCAACCCATTTAGGTAAACTTTATAAAATATAACTTATTTTCTTGATGGTAAATGTTATTGAATTCCTTAGTACAAAGCAGGGAAAAAGGTCACAAAGTGTAAAGCATCAAATTGCTTCAACAAAAGAAAATAAAACAAATTTTTATCAATATAATAACATGAGGCAAAGAATTTTTTAATGATTGATTCAAATTACAATAATGAAATAACACAAATACAAATAATTTCAAAATCACCAATAACACTTGACATTTTTAACACTATTTAGCTACAAAGAAACATTTTTTCAGTTGGATTCAATTTTATCCAATCATCAGTGAAACTTCTAGAATTTGAAATATTTCCAAATATTTTAAAAGCAAAGCATATGCAGATTTGAGGGTATCTCAAATTTACCCTCAATCTAAGGCAAAATCTTTAAAATTATAGCCACCTTAATAAGTATTTCAAGTGTGGGTTTTTTTCAGTTATAAAATTAAAAAATATATATGGTATACCAGAACTAGAAATCAATCCATTAAAAATGCAATGATTACTAAGAGTCTTTAAAAAAAAATTACTGTATTTTATAAAGAGTTACATGTGGATTACAGAATGGTTAGACGCTCTCTGTTATTTCTTCTTATCCAACTCTAAAGTTCATAACTTTACAGCATGCTGACACAAATACTTTTGAAAGGAAAATTTGTTGTTATTCATCTTCGTGTTGCCCTACATCACTTTGAACATACTAGATGACTTCATAAAAAGCAGATACCCAATTAAACTTATTATAATAAGTAAAACTGTAACATAATATTGTATTTTAGCATTTGAAATACATATATTTAATCCCTTGGAAAGTTAATTATTTTAAGAGTATAACTGTTACAAGAACATTGTCTAGAACCTCTACTCACCCAAACCGTGAACTGTGTTGTAGTCTATGTCTGTCCCACATACATATGCACCAAAATGAGCAGATGCTATCAGAAGGCCACCTGAAAAAAATCACAGAAGCATGTTCTGTTAGCCAGAAAGTCCTACACTCTTGTTCTTCCCCTCCTTAATACAATTTAGAATCTTACAGAGTAACTGCAGGCAGAGTACCCTAGGAATGACAATATTCCTGCTGATAATTTTTATCAAGCATGGTCCAGGAATATTTGTTCAAAACCCCGAAGCTGAGCCCACTCCACTGATCACAAATGCTCTGGCATCACTGCTTTAAAGAGCACTACTAAGGAAAATACCTTTATGTGGTTAAAACATATAAACAAGCTTATGTAATTTTGAGGTATCTATACAAAAGTATCTTACTCGTTTCTTATAAATAAGCATAGACAGCTGCCATACAAATAGATAGCAATAAATACATGTGGGCTCGAGTCCCTCTAAAATTACAGAGTTTCAAATAACTAAAGAGGTATTAAAATACTGGGAAAAAGTGTAGTTACTTCTATAACCAGTGAAGCAATTGTCTCTTATTTTAAACTATAAAATTCTAATAATTATCACCAAATATATGTAAACAACAAAACATTAACTTTTCTGTTAATATTACAGCCAATACAAAAACAAAAGTTCCAAATCATTCAAAGAAAAATTTGACTGGACTAAACAATTTGGAAGCTATAACCAGTATACATATGAAAAAATCCTAACAGATTTAAAAATTTAATGAATTATTTTAAAAGAAAAGGTAACTTTTTTTAATTTTGTAAGAAAAAATTCAGTGTAATTTAATTTTAAAAATCATATTTTTTATTTTAAAAAATCTACATTTTGTAATTATCCAAATTAAACCTCTCAGAGCTTGGGCAAGTCCTAATAGCTGAAACTAGAAATACATTTTTAGACTACAAGTTGTGCACAGTCGCAGACATGAAGTAAAGACAAGGCCTATTTCCCTTAGATCCTTTGAAAAGTGATCTCTAAAATTAAGATGGGTAGTGCCTCCAGAGGATCAGGATCTATAAACTAATGCTGTTCCTTCCATATCCACTTAAAACAGAGTCTGGTAACATGTACTAAAGATACTTGGCTTGTGAAAAAACTCCAACTGCATCCTGTGTAAGTCCACGAAGAAGAGAAATGTAGAACTCAAAGTGCAGAGGAAATCAAAATCTAGGTCCCCTCATAGTAACTGAAAAAAATCACTCATAGTAACTGAGTGATAAGATAAATAAGAATGCCTACGATATCTACAAGTCCATATTTAAGGAAGGTACTGTATGTGACGACTCGGAATACTCACAAAGTCACTTCACCCAAATTAGAGGAATTATCACAATTCTGCCAATTAAGGCAGATACTCACCTAGAAGAACTAGTTGACAAGGGGAACAGAATAGCTTTCCTGCGCTTCCTTAAACAGAACCTTATCCATTTGGTTAAAGTGAGTTTTGAGAAGAACCAATTTAGAGCACATAGCTGAAAGGAGATGAATAATCTGTTAGATTTCATCTATTAGTTGAGTTTGTGCCCTCGCTTTATGCTTTTAAAGTTTTAAATAAATCATTATAAACTAGTTTCTCTGATTTGGCTACAGGGTAGTAATGACTATTACTATTTGTTTTTTGTGTGTTTGCTTTTTTTTCCAGCAAAACTGAAGTATTTCTGCCTTTAGTTATACCTCCACTGGTGTTTCCTTGGAAGCTTTCTGGTGGAAAATATAATAAAAAGAGAGGTGAAGTGTCAAGAGAGCAAGTAACGTGACTCACCCAATGTCTTAGTACAACACCAAGTATAAAAATACCACACATGTGACTTAGGCTAGCAATTCAGTGTTTTAATTTCTCATTACTTAAATAGCAACCACTTTAAGGTTGGGGTAATACAAGCAGAAGGACACAATAAGTGGAATTTACGATACAGAAACTAAGTTATGGTTTTTACCTTTTGAGATTTAAGCTTTGCAAAAGTATAAAAATGAGAGACTGGATTTGGGTTTTGCTAAGATAAAAGGAAGAAAAATAGTTGATATAAATATATCTATTTTATCCTTTTTTTAAAAGAGCTCAAAACTAAAAGCCTGAGCAAAAAGATTTTGCCAGAAAATAATAACAAACTATTAGATTCAGGAAAAAGACTACAAAAAATTGTGGACAAATGGGAGGCACTGATTATTACCCAGACTTACAGAAAGTTACTCTCTCCTAACTTTGTCTTGCTAACAGTATTCTCCCTGAACCAGGACAATTTCCCAAAACTTGGCTCTTTGGTCTATCATTTTGCAAATTCAAAGGTACTTCACTCCTTTGGGTGGTTTTGTTGTTGTTGAGTTTCAAAGGCGCTACTTTCTTTTTCTTATACCTACTGGTTAATCTGAAGGTAGAAGAGAACAAGCAATATGCCCAGGGTGTATTTTCAATAGCTAAAGGTGCTAATCCTCCAGAGAGGGGTCAGGGAGAAGGGAGAGCTACAGCTATACAGTTGTCATTAATCACACCAAATACATACAGCAACAGGCAGATATTATTATCAACTATTTTCACCACAACCAAAGAACTAGAGATTTATAACTTTAACCCTCAATTTCTTTGCTGCCTTAATTTGCCAGTAGTTGCATAATAGTAGTACCTTAGCAATTAGTAAAAGGGACTAGAAAATGAGTTTAGGGCCAAACTACTTACCCTCACCATTCAATATTACCCATATCTAACCTTACTCTAAAAAAAAAAAAATTCTAAGTTCCTAAACTAGTAATTAAAAAAGTGATAATCATTAGTTAATGTGACAAGCAACTCCTTAGAATTTTAAAGACACTTATCATCACTCTTAATTCTTATAATATATTACTATCACCATTTTGTAAATGATGCAACATTTTAAGAATCTAGCATAAAGTCACATAGTTAACTGACAGGGAAGGAATTAACTCACTTCTTTTCTCTATGCCATGACATCCGCTTTAGGGTCAGCACCAATTAAAAGTAAATGTACATTTATTTAATTAAGTAAAGATGAAATTATTTAATAAAAGTTGTATATCACCCAAAAATCTTGTATCATAAGCAGGATACCTTTATAGGAATTCAACACATCTATGTTGATGATTCCTTCTGTTACACTCGTGTTAGAAACGCTTCCTAAAATACAGAGAACTGACCTAGTGATAGTATATTTTTTCTTTCTGGAAATACACAACTTAAAAAAAAAGTTAACTAAAATGAGAATCAGTATACTTGCTAAAATGGAAATGAAAATTTTCTGTAGCTAGTGATATTCTGCACAACAGTAACAGATTGTCTAAAAGGAAAAGGAAAGCTGTTTAGGAGAAAATATAAAAATAAAAAACAACTTTCTGGGCCCTCCCTGGTGGCGCAGCAGGTTAAAGCACAGCACAAAGAAGCTTAAACCACTTCCGCATAAGTTAGATCCCCGCCTGCCCCGGAGGTGACCACATGGCGTGGCAGACCTCTCCTGACCCACCCGCTGCTCCCCTCAGCAGTGTACTTTGTAGATCTGCCTGTTCTGCACCCCACTCTGTCTCTGGTGAATCCTCTCTCCCTCCGCATCTCTGGCCTATACTCAGTTCTGTACGAATAAATTAATAAATTTTAAAAAAATAATAAAAATAATAAAAATTAAAAATAAATACAAAACAACTTTCTTTTTACTTTCCCAGAAGCTCTTTACCCTATTTCCCTATTTCCTCTACATCCCTGAAAGCATCACAGGTCATGAGGATCAGCAGATATTGGGAAACAGATACATTTCAATTTGTGTACCTTTAGAATGAAAAAGGGATTGGAAACACTGAAAAGGGGATAGAAGGAATAAATATCAATTTGTGAAAAAACATGGCCATGAAGCAGGGCACAGGACTACTGTCTCTCCAATCCTTCAGAAGGTACTACCCATCAGTGAGACAAAGGCTCGAGAAAAAGGACAATTTGTGCTTTAGAACTGTGCCTATTCACACTGATTCCCTATTATCAGTTTCAAAACAAAACCATCAAAAACTAGCTAACATGTTAAAATTATGATTAAGCTATATACAAACTATGAAGATGTATTTTTGCAGTACTTTTGCAAAGATCTTCCTCTTTCAATTTTACATGAACTGTCCTATATATTGCAATTAACCTGCTATTAGTTGTCCTGCATAAATGATCTGTATTACCCACTCCAAGGCGCTTCCCAAAAGGAACTTAGAGGCAAGTCTCCTTTCCTCTTAGCATACTACAGGCAATCAACAGCTTTACTGTTACAGCAGTTAGCATTTGTAACACACTCAGTTTATCTAAATCAAGGGTAGATATTTTACCTATACTAGAACTCCATAATTAAATCTTATGGTCTGGTCTATGTATATGCAGCCAAGTTAAGCATCTCTACATCTACAGCTCAAAGAACTCTTCTCATTTCACAGAGTTGTTTTAAAATCCAAAAACAGTATTAAGTAGTAATGAAGAGTTCAGCATTTGGAAACAGATTAGATCTATTCTAAACATCTATAAGACAATACATCTACAAGACAGTAACTCCAATGGACCAGAGATCTGGAAGAGAAAAACTTTAACTACAAAAGTACTGAAAGAAAATGCAGCTGAATTCCTATGTAAGTTGAATAGAGAAAAAACTTTCAAATTGTAAAAAGAAATCACATGTAAGTCAAATTAAGCTTGGAGAAAATGCTTGCTATGTATCATAAAATGTTTATATATTTAATTTATATATTTAGTAACATATATAGCCATATACATGCATACATATTTCATACAGGAAGGAAGGTGGGGATGAGTGGGTATTCCAAAGTCCCTAACACGGGGTTTTAAAACTGGGTGGCACGGAAGAGGGTTTGGCCTTCCTGGTGGTGCAAAAGGGTTTAAGTCCCAGCACTATGAAGCTATCCATAGCCACAGCAACGTGAGTTGGCTCCCTGGCCAAGGAGCTAACCCACATCCCACATAAATGAAACAGACCTCTCCTTTCTCGTCTGCTGCTCCCCTCAGCAGTGTACTTCAAGTAGGTCTGCCTGTTCTGTTCTTATATGCATAAAGAAAGAAATCTAAAAAAAATAAAAATTAGGTGTCTGGGAAGGAGGATGAAAAGATCTACCTCAAATCAAACAAACAAATGAGCAAAATGCATTAAAGATAATGACCCTAAATGATAAAAAATTTTTGGAATCCATTCACAATAAGTGAAGTACAGACACCATGTTGGGACAACATTTCACCCAACAGATTGGAAGAACTTCAAAAGTTTTAACAATTTTTTGGTACTTTTCTGGTGAGGTTGTGGGGAACCAGGATTCTCCTATGTCTGGCAAGAATATAAAATGTTATAATGGAGAATTTGACAACACTGAATAAATCTACTATGCATATTCTCTTTAACCCAGCAATTTCACTTACAGGAATTTACCCTAGAGCTCTGTCTCTAACATCAGGAAAGTTTATACACACTAGATTATTCACTGCAAGCATTATCTGTAACTGCAAAACATTCCTGTAAGTTTTTCATTATTTTCTGAAAAATTTCAAAAAGTGGGGGATGTGTTTAGGATAAAGAACATAGGAAAAGGGAATAGATAGTATGCTGGGGGTATGAAGACCATGTTGGTGTGGAAGAACAAACAGTCACTAGTGTATTAAGGCAACAAGCCCAGAAAATCTTCCACACACTAGAAATCGCTTCACCTTGTTGCTATATCTTCCTAATCACAGTGGGCACATTCCTAAATTATGATTTATGATTTAACAGCTGGCTGGCAGACCTCAATGCAGAGGGAGGCAGTTTCATCACAGTGGTTAAAAGCATGAGCTCAGGAGTCAGACCACTTGAGTGTTGAAATCTCATTAAACTTATATACTATATAACTCTGAATAAGTCACTTAACCTGCTGGTGCCGTAACTCTTCAAGAAGACTTAAAAGTACCTCTATGCTAGTTAATATAAGAATTGCAAGCAACACTCAAAGGCACAGCACAGTATCCGATGCATTTACTACTCAACAAATGTTTCATATCTCTGCTTAGAAATATGAACTCCAACCACAAGTATTAATTCTTCCTACACAGTCTAAATCACAATGGGTTTAGCCAGACAAACAAAATACGACTACTTCTTAGATATGAGCAAAACCAGACAAAAATAGTTAAGCAGGAAAATATTTTCAGAATCAGGTATAAACTCAGAATTTCAAGCTTCCCACTCTAGATTAGTTACATGGACATCCCAATCAAATGTACACAGAACCAAAACAGTGGAGGGAGGGAAATGCACTGGACTATGGTTATGGCACATGGGTGATTTGGTGATGGGAAAACCAAGGGGATTGCAACTGAGATGGAAAAATGAGCAAAAATATGTAAAAATAAACTATTATAAAAATTTTTAAAAAGTACACAGAACCGAGGTCACAACAGATAAAAACTTACCCCATTACTACTTAGCACTTTTCTTTCTTTTACACTTAATTATAAAGCTCCTCAAACCAAATCAAGCTGGCATACTGTTTTTCTCCATCTAAATATAATATTATCAATTTAAAAGATGAATACTTTTTAAACCTTTTAACTCAGATTTTCCTGTTTATCAAGTCTTTTCCCTGTTTTTCTATTCAAATAAATAATACAGCTTTGCATGTCCACAATGTTGATATTGCCATGTATGGCATGCTTCCCCCTAGTGGTTTACTTGGGGGAAAAAAAACACACAAAATGCTATTAGTATCACCTCTAAAGAGGCAAAATTGTTAACCTCTGATGAAGCTATTACACAAATACGTGATTTTCTTAGATATTATCTAAAGATATTTAAAAGATTAATCTATCCATTTAAACTTATAGCAAAAATGACCTTTACTAATATAAACAACATCTATTTCTATGCTGCTGAATAGTTAAAATACCTGTTCCAACAAATGGATCAAAAACAATATCATTTTCTTTCACTTTTCCATGATTGGCCATGATGAATGATAAACCGGCATCCATGCTGGTATTGCCAATAAAGTGCCTCTTTTTGACACTGTATGACTCAATAAGTTCTCTCTGTCCATCAGCAATCTAGATCAGAGATAATTGTCAAATTCCAAATTAGTAAAAGCATACAGATTTAAGGCAAGCATTCACAATAAAACCACTTCCCATTCATCACTACTATAAACTTATTCTGTTAGAAAATATGAATGAGATATAGAGTAAAATGTTTTTTACTTAGTGCTTTACCATTTACTTTAACATTTCAAACCAAATTCAACTGAATTTGAACAGTTTTTCCAGGACTGGTAATGAGCTGACTTTGCCCATCTTTTTTCTCCCCTAAATAACACTCTGTAGCAAAAAGGCACAGCTTCTACTCATTCACTCATTGTTACTGCACATTTATTTTCAGAATGGAAACCAAGTAGTTTAGATTTTCTAACAAGTCTGTGTCAGTGTTTCCAGGTATACAAGGACTCCTTATCTAATGAGTCTCATGTACTTCATAATAACCTCTGAAAAAAAAATATATACCCATAAACTTTTCAGTGATTTAAAATTATACAGTATTTCTGACTCCAGCAGCTTTAAAGTTCTACATGTAGTCATATGTAAAGGTTTTGCATTTCATTCTCCAAGAAACAAGCTAAAACAGGGAAAAAGGAAAACTTGCTTACCCATCTACCAAAATAAATATTATGTGGATTCTCAGGGATGCAGTTTGGATTTAAACCATAATCCTCCAAAACAGAGAATATATGCTGTGGCTTCTTTAAATTAACTTTTCCTTCAAATGGCAGAAACTCAAGTGCCTAAAAAATAAAGCAATTCTAATGTCCTATAAAAATACAGAAGGAAAAATAATGTGGTGCTCATACAGTAATACACATATTCTAAGTCTAGATATCAGTATTAAATAAAACAAGAAAAATACTTAGCACAACGTGGTACAAAGTAAGCACAGATAAGACACTATTATCTATGAATAGTGGCCAGACTATATTAATCTCTCAGGTGTTTGTGCTTTTGCTAAATTTACTTACATCTATTCGTTTGACTTTTTCTTCTTGTGTCAATGTTTTATTAAATGTGTGAATCTTTATTTTATATGTAGAATCTGAATGTAAAAACGGAACCTAAAATAAAAGCAGAAAAAAATATTTAAGCTTATTTATTTGATAGTATGTGCAACTAATTCTTTATAATACTATGTTTCACTACGCACCATCTTCTCCACAGGATAGTTTTTAAGAGAATTGTACAGCTCCTCTGGAGATTTTCCATGACCCCAAAGTTCAAATATAGACCTAGGAAATAAATTATTGGTACCAATTTTAGTAAAGAAATTAGATCATACAGTAATGTGTAATAACTGCTTTATCAGCTCTTTGTATTCATAGCACTAAAACAATTACTGTCCATTTTCTAAGCTATATGCATCCTAGTAACAAAGTCCAAATCAAAAAGGATCAAACTTTACACAAGGGTGAAATTTAACAGATTTTTCCTAGTTTTCACCACTATGTTTTTATACTAGAACACAATAATGCAGTAAAATAACTTAAATATTTAATTATAAACAAAAGATGTTTTTCCAACACCTTCCCCATAAAACAATTAGGTGAAATTGTAAATTAACACTGAGTGACCATTAGCAATTATTAGTTATTTTGCTAACTTACAAAACCAAAATTCCTGATAGGGAAAATTTTTTCTAGCCTCCATCAAGGCTTGAAATTGCCAAGAACATTTAAGCTTTTAATTATTATTAATGTTTAAAATTCTAAGTTTGGCCAATTCATTTTTTCAACAAATATGAATTAAGGGTTATATATAAGAACAATTGTTCTAGGCACTAGCACAGAGAAAGAATATAGTTCAGTGCTCTTATAAAATTTATATTCTAAGGAAAAAGACAGACCCCTGTGGGCACAAACTTAGAGAAATACAGATTAAAAAAAAAAAAAACTTCTAGAAAGGGAAACCTTGAAAAACAAATATAAACAGCTTTTTTTTTTTAAAGGTAATATTGGTGACAACATTGTACGTGATTTAAGGGTACAGGTTCATACCTCTTTGAGGTATGTTATCACACCATATCCAACACCAAAATACCCATAACCCTCCAGTGTAGACCACTGGGCCTCTTGCCTCCTTCCTACCCTGTTTCCCTTACCCTATGCCTTCTCCCCTTCTGCTAGCTTTACTCTACAGTCAGATTTCTAAAGGTTGTTTTGGTTTAGTTTTGCCTGTTCTTTTGTTTTGGTTCTTCACATTCCACACGAATGATCAACTTGTTTAGTTTTCTTTCTCCCTCTGACTTATTTCACTTGGCATACCCATCCATGTTGTCTCAAATGGCAAGATTTCATAACCACAAAAATCACATCTTTATCCATTCATTGTTGTTTGGGTACTCAGGTTGTTTCCATTAACTTGGCTATTGCAAATAATGCTGCAATGAACATAGGAATGTACATTCTTCTTCAATGTAGTGTTCTTCCATTCCTCAGATAGAGTAGCAATGTCAACCATCTATGGGAGATCTATTTTTACGGTTTTGAGAAGCCTCTATACTGCTTTCCATAGGGACTGGACTACTACATTCCCTCCAACAGGATTCCTTTTATTCTTGCCAATATTGCTGTTCCTATGTTTGTTTTTCATAAAGCTGATTCTCATGAAAATGAGGTGGTTATCTCATTGTGGGTTTGATTTGTATTTCTGGTAAGTGATGTTGAACAAATTTTCGTGTGCCTGTTAGTTATTTGTATATCTTCTTTAGAAAAGTGTCTATTTAGCGCCTGTGCTCACTTTTTTTTAAAAGATTTATTTATGCATACAAGAACTGGGGTACAGGCCAGAGGTGCAGAGGGTGAGAGAATTCACAGAGCGGGGAGCAGAACAGGCAAAATGACTGAAATACACTGCTGAAGGGAGCAGCGGACAGGTCAGGAGAGGTCTGCTGTGCCAAGTGGGTGAGCAACCTGGCCGGGAATCAAACTGGTGCTTCAATGGCTCTGGTTAGCTTTATAACACTGTGCTTTGACCCACTGTGCCACCAAGGAGGGCCCATTTGCTTACTTTTGAATCTTATTTTTCTGTTGTTGAGTTGTGTTCAGTTTTCATGTATGTTGGGTATTAGCCCCTGGTCAGTTGTATGACATGGAGTTATTTTCTCTCATTCAGGAGGATGTTTTTTCATTTTAACGATAACTTCATTTGATGTAGTCCCATTTTTTAATTTTTGCTTTTTTCCACCTTGCCCTCGGAGGAAATCCCAAAGACATGATTAAAGTCAATATAAATATTGCCCATTTTCTTCTCTGCATTTTATGGTTTCCAGTCATACATACAAATCTTTAATCCACTTATTTGAGTTCATTTTGGTATGGTGTGAGTGGTCTGGTTTCTTGTTGTTTTTCTTTTGCATACAACAACCCACTTTTCTCAATACTGTTTGCTGAAGAGACTTTATTTACTCCATAATAGTAACTACCCATAAAGTGTGGGTTTATTTTTAGGTCTAGGTTCTCAATTCTATTCCTTTGGTCTGCATGTCTATTTTTATTCCAAAGCCATATTGTTTTGACTACTATAGCTCCATAGCATAATTTGAACTCTGGAAGTATAATAGTTCCATTCCTCTTTTTGATCAAGATGGCTTTGGCTACTCAGGGTATTTTGTGTTTGAATACAAAATTCAGTGATGTTTGAAGACCTAACATTTGACATAACTCACAATACAAGAGGGTTATTGTAAGGCCTTTTAAAATTAAGTCACTTATTCTTCATAAGAACCCTTTGAAGTAGCTGTGAGTTAGTTCTCACCCATTTAACCAAAAAGACACAATGAGAATAAATAGTCATACAGCAAGAATGAAGCTAGGGTTCAAATTCAATCCACCAATAATAAAATATATTCCTTTAGAATACACTATTTCTTAAAAATGCAAACAAACAAAAAAAAACAGAAAATGACTAGCCATTCAGAAAAGGTACAGATGGTTCCACAAACCATCATTAATCTGCTAATAACAACATCACTAAAATTTCTGACCAAAATCAATAAAAATATAACACAGTATATCCCCCTTTTCAGAAAAATTTATGTAACATATTAGTAAATCTATATTCAAAATAGTCAAACTAAAAAAATAAAATGTAATATAAGCATCGTTTATAACTGGAATATTCATTTATAACAATACCTTTTTTAATTATAGCTTTTCATAGTAAATAGTTTCCATACATATGAATGCACTATTATGATACCTATGCTAGACTTATAAAGTTTGTATGAACTTTATAAATATGCCATATTTTTAGGAGGTGCTATATAAATAAGCATGATTGTCAATTTACTACTATAAATGATCTAACATATTTCAAAGATTACAGCAATAAAATGAACCTTGCAGAGAAATAAAAATACTGCAATAAACTATCCTTTAAGAGAAGGGTGGAAATGGAATTGGAAAAGATATATAAGGAAATCAATGGTTTTGTAATTATGTCTTTTTTTAAAAAAGTGGCAAATACTTTAAAATGTTGAGATCTGAGCTGATAGGCACCTTAGTGCTCTATTTCCCTCTGTTTTTTTATGGTATGCTCAAAACAGTCCATACTAAAAGTCAATCAATTAAATCAAAGAAATTTTTAATTCCTATTCTAGGACACACACACAAAAATGAATTTAAGTTAATTTTGACCTGCTAAGTCTTTTTCAGTTTTGGAACAATTTGTGCTACAGTTCAAACTGTGAGTTTTTATTCTTTGAAAAGGAATTTCTCCTTTTCTATATATTACATAAACAAAAAGACCTATCAGTAATACTAATCTTACTTAGCTATCAATTTAAGTATAAGCTTAGCTTTGTAAAATATACAGAGAATAAAAGCAATCAAGGAAACTGTCATATAACACAATTATCAATCGTACCATTAATCAAACATGTTTATATAATATAAAAAAGTTATGTTTGTGCTTCTGCCATTTTACCACTGAGATTCTCTCACTGGTTCATCAGTTAACTCTTCTGTTCTCCCACCACCATCTAGTGGCAAACATGGGCAACTGCAAACTAAACTGAGCCCCCATCCTCTTGCCCCCAACCTTTCCCATCTTCTAGCAACAGAGCACAAAGTAGGACTGAAAAGTATGGTTTACATTCATGCAGGGGAACATTATAGATTTCTCTTACTTGGCACACACTGTCCGTTTCATTAAGTTTCTGGCAATGTCTTCAGAGGGAATGTTAAGAATCCAAAAAGGAGACTGGAACAAATAATAGACAACTTCTAAGTAGCTTTATGACTACATATGCTTTTATGTACATCAAAAGAGTGACCCCTATTTGCTACTTTGATGTAGAATATCTGATTTAAATCTAATCAAAATAGTAATTGTTACAAGGGTATAAAAAATTAAACTATTTTAATAGGTAACGTGATAGGAAAATACAGTGCAACACTTTCATAAATGACTATAAATAAAATTATCAACAAACTCAGTGTCATTTAAGGCTAAATTTCCATTGTTCTCTTATGCAATTTGACCAAAAGAATTATTATTGCTAACCATTCCTTATATCTATAACAGATATATCTCTATATATCTTTTAACTTCTAAGTAATATATTTCTTTCAATGATCTTTTGTAGACCGTTGTGGCCAATTGATGGGTTGTGGAGGGGGAAGAATGATTCAGAAAAACTAAATCATTGTAGAACATCATTTTTTAAAATAATATAATAGTTGGAGTATCATTGGTTTAATTGTTATACAATCTACCCTTATTTTTTTATAATAGAAGGAGAAAAAGCTCCAGGTGCATCAGGGAGTTCTCCAACCCTTTGTCCCAACACCCAGGATAGCAGGCACTTTTAAACTCCACCCATAAAGGACCTAATCTCAGTTCATCACCCTTTCCCAATTATATCCACCTTCCTTCAATAAGTGAAACTCAAAAAAGCACAAATCCAAAACAAGGGGATTTTCAACTGATTCATCTTTTGCAAGAAATCGTCCTTCCTATACGAAGCTTTCTTCTTCCAATATTTATACTTTTCTACAGAAAATTTCAAAATAATCCAAACAGAAAAACAAGGTCATCTTAATATTAACTTTATTGGGAAAAATTAATGAGTTCTTTTATTTTGCAAACTTTTCTAATACACTGATAAACCATTAATACAATGTGGAAAGTTCATAAACTCACAATCTTATATATGCACAATTTTAAATTTTAAAATATAACCCTGAAATTCTGCTAAGTTGTAAATTATAATTCTAATCATATTACCAAAAGATTTCTCTTTTCAAGGAAGGGATAGACACAAATTGTGGTATAACTGTTGAATTAAAAATTCTAAACGAATACCCCTAAAGGAAATAAATCTAACTTTTCAAAACTAAGTTTATTTCCAAAATAGAATTTTTCTTTAATTTCCCCTAGAAACAGATACAACCACACAAATATGAATTTAAGATTTCCAGTTCATTTCTTCAAATCTATTGATAAGTAACTACATATGGCCTACCAAAAAACCAGAAATTCAACTTACCTTTCCATACGTTTCCTGACTATTTGTGAACTGCCCTCCAAAAAGTGAAAGCAGAGACTTTATTTCCTATAGTGAAAATAGTATAGGAAAAAAAAAAATACATTTTAACAATAGGGAACTTGAAGTCTATTAACTGATACAGGCATAACATAATTTTTTAAAAAAGAAGAGCGGGCCGATGCACTCCTGAGCACTTACATGCAACATCAAATAAATCAAAATTCTGGGTTATGGGAAAATTTTATAATTGCAACAACATAAGTAATTTCTGAAAAATTTCAAACAGGAGAGATGCCAAAACTTGATTTAAAAAACTATTGATTTTTAAAAAGGAAGATTACTAAAACAATCAATTAGTAACCCTGACAATAAAATAATTAAACAGACAATTTGAGGTGTTGAGAAAATAGTTAATTAGAAAGCATCACTATGGATTCATTGGGCACAAGTTTGATGAGTTACTCTTCTTCCTGGTAAAGTTGCAGAACTAGAAAAAACATAATAGCCACTTTAAAAACCTTGTGTATGCAAAGCTGAGATCTGTTCATGTAGTGTGTATATTCTATGAATCAATTAGTTTGTATTACTAAGCACAAGATGCCTACACATTTTAGGAATGTACTACTAACAAAATGCGCCTCTTGGAAAAACACAGTACTCCACTCCTTCATGTAGGTGTTTTAGAGGAAGTAACCTAAGGAGAGCTCAGTGTCCCAAGGCTGGGTGGCCACAAGCCCCTTTAAGCTCCCAACTGGGAGAGGAGCTTTTAACACTAAACCTTTTGTGAACCACAACTGCCTGGTGTAAGCCAGGAGAGTCCTCCACTTCAGCCTTAAAAAGAATGGAAGGTTTGATGCATCAATATTTTCTCTGTTTTTTATTTTGTCTACACAACAAATCATTCTTTTTTTTAATTTCTGGTATTATAAGGGACTGAATTCTGTTAAATTATATGAAGAAAATAGAAACTAGCAAACACTTATCAGTAAATCACCTGATGGAGCCCAAAAGTCATTCTGCAAAACAGATGACACAAATCTAAATAAGAGGCATCAGTAGAGCTGGGAACCAGAGGCCATGGTTTGATTTTCAGTTCTTCCGAAGAGTAGCTAATTGGTTTTACACAACAAATTTAACTGCTTCCACTCTCAGTTCCAGCACCTTTGATACAGGAATCCTAATGACCTCATAAGATCAGTAGAGAGGCACAGAATCTGGTCTGTTCTAAAGCGGATCAAAAGGCTGCCCACAACACTGTCCTTGAAATCCAGTAGCTCAAGAAAGCCAGACTGACAGAGAAATAATATGGAGAAGAAAAAACAGTTATAGACTACTTAAGTCTGGAGTGAGCATTATTTATCCCACTTTAAAACATTGTGAAATCAGCTCTACATTTGAAACACCGGTTTGCTTATTCTGGAATACAGTGTTAAAAATCAGCAACTAGCTAAAACACAAGGCCCAGAGTTTAAAATAAAAGTGAAGAATTACTGGAAGTTGTATGCCATACCATTAATTTCATTATCCAAAATTTAAGCAGTGACTTAGAATTGCAAGTAAATATGACAGCCCAAGTTTCAAATTTTTAAGCTAAGTATCAATCTACTTGGGAAAGGCAAAACACAACAGTTATTATATCTTATGGCAGATTTACTTTTGAGAATCTTTTTATATTAGGAACAAGAAAAATACACTGGATGCTGGATATTAAAATGTGACGCGGTCTGAGACATGCCTGAAGCATTAACATGCATAAGTTTTTCAATACTTTAGCCATTTATGTTTTCATCCACTCAATTTACTTCAGAACAACAATAAAATTTAAGTGTGTGAACTTTTAGTACCATCAGGTAGCTATCAACTAAAATTTACCCTAATTAACGCTACAGAAGTAAAAGCAGACCACGCATATATTCCTAATATCTCATTTTAATTCATAAAAGGCAGCTACTCTACTAGTTACAGCTTTCTTGTCTAGCAGATCGTATAAAACTATTGACAATCGCTGAGTTGCCCTGTCCCAGGGGATACTATTGTACTTACTTTAACATTGATTAAACAATTAATGTTTAATGTTATGATTTATGTAAAGAAAATATGTATTTATCCTCAGGGCGTTTAAGGTCTCTTAAAATTAACAAAATATTTAACCTAGTAACTGAAGTATGAAGTGTGAAACAGTAAGTGCTGTTTAAGAAGTAAAATCATCTTTTTCTATAAAAGACACAGACCTACGTCTCTTGTACTTCTTAGCCTAGAGCAATAAAAGAATGTCCAAGAGTAAGCTTCTTCCTTCTCTCCTCAGATAACGTGCATTCTCTAATATTTCAGCAAGGAATTAAAGAAACTAATAATATTGAGTACCAAAAAGATGCATTGTTTCATCCAGGTTAAGCTGAGGAATTCCCATATGATAATGTATGAGGTGAGACACTGCAAACATAAAGACATTAATGTGAAAATCAGATCAAAATGAAAAATAAGAATGCAATGATTTGGGTATGTGTATTCCAAAAGGGAAGCTTTAAAGTCAATGTAAGAATGTTTTAAATTTAGATTTAGATTCATCTGGCTTAAAAGCTCCACAACCGCAATAATATTTAGCCTGGGAAATAGTATTCTATTATAAAGTGGTGTTTAATATAACCACAAGGAGGAAAAGAAAAAAATAGTAAAATCAGGGCCCTCCTGATGGCACAGCAGGTTAAAGCACAGCACTAAGAAGCTAAAGCCACTTCAGCATGAGTTTGATCCCTGCCCTAAAGGTAACCCACATGGCTCAGCAGACCTCTCCTGATCCACCCGCTGCTCCCCTCAGCAGTGGACTTCCACAGTCGGCCTGTTCTGCTCCCCATTCTGTCTCTGGTGAATCCTCTCACCACCTCTGCAGCTCTGGCCTGTACCCCAGTTCTGTATGCATAAATAAATAAAATCCCTTTTTAAAAAAAAAAGAAAATTTAAAAAGTGTATTGAATTTTAAGGCGGGAAAGATTAGTTCAGTTTCAGAAATTTCAATGAAAACTGACAAGCCCAAAAGTACAGGAAACACCTATACAGATGAGAGGGCTTCCACTTCCAGTGATAGCAAAGTAGGCAATTCAGATTAAGCCTTCTGTTGAGAACTAGAAAAATCTGACATGTGCTGGAAAACATAAGCAAGTTCAAAAATTACCCAGCCAGGATCTGCAATGGACAGATCCCAAGGTGCACTCACTTGTTCTTTAGAACATTTACCAATCCCTAAAGCAGCTGTGAGGTGGATATCCTTCTGACAGCTTAATGAGCAAGAGGGGCAAAGAGTGTATTAATTACTTACAGTCACTGACAGGCTTGGAGGAGCTACCACAGTTTCTTGCCTATCTCAACTTTGATCAACTTACCTAGAATTATTGGTTTCTCATCAATGTTGTAACAAAACCACCTTATTTTGTTGTGTCATTTTAGGGTGCCCATGGGGAAGAAAGAAGACCTGACACACCATCTGTTTAGAAAGGGATCTCAAAATGTGAAAAACCCAAAGGGTAAGGGTAAATCAGTACAGAAACAACTTACTGACTGAAAATGAATTCAAGTGATTCGAAATGTTAGTGTTCTCATGTGCTCCTGTCTTATAGAGGATTTATTTTACATCACCCTTCTGCAAATATGAAAACACAACACCCAGCACATGTATTTAAAAAAACCAACACACACCCAAGGGAACAAAGCAAAAATATACAATAGAAATGGACTCACATACTTTCATTTTAACATATCCGCTTTATATATTTAAGGGGAAAAACAAAATTAATCTAGGCATGGTATAAAGAAACAAAAGAAAAGGAAATTGTAGATCTGAAAAAGAATCAGGTAAAAAACAAAAGTTAACAAGTAAATATGTGTGTAAAATCTAAATGAAAACTGACTACATAAAAATCAATAAATTAAAGGGTGAGTTAAGAAAGACCCAAACCAGAGAAAAGGTAGCACAGAAAGCAAAGGCCAAAGCAGGACAACACAGGTCACTGCTTAGGGAATGTTAGAAGAGTCAGTGTGACCGGTTAGGCTAGAGGGAAAAGTGGGAGCAGACAGCATGGTACACTGCCAAGCCTTGAGTGCCAGAATAAGGAGGATCTACAGTGAAACAGCGCTGAACTTTGGGGCTTACGCCACAACACTAGGGCACTAGGGTAACAGGCTGAGGAAGAATTCAAGAAGGAAGAACCGGGAGAAATCATCAAGTACTAGGGATATTATGCAAAGACTCCCAAATATTTATTACAAGTTCAGATGGCTCTATCATGCTATACGCATATTCATGTATTTACTGCCTCCTGGTCATCTCTACATAATGTGATATTACATCAAATTCAACATAACCAAAATTTAAATCTTACATTTACCTGGGTTCTCTATTTTAAAGCGGAAACTCCACTCCAGGAGTCATCCTTGACTGATTTCTGTCACATTCAACCAGTCAATGATGATTTTACTGTCTAAAGTTTTTCCACTCTACCCAATCCTCATATCCCTTTTCTTCAGTTAAGGCCTCCTTTGTCTAATAACCTGACTCTTTACAGCAGACTCCTTACTATCTGACTACAGAGTTCCTCACCTTATGTCAGGGTTACCTACGAATCTTACATCTTAAGCTGAAATGTCAGCAGGGAGCAGCAGATAACTGCCACCGCCCACCATCAGGGCAGAGTATCTTACTGCGCTTTGTACTGAACGGGTATCACTTTCACACTATTATGAAGTCAAAAAATCCTAAGTGGAAACTAAGTATAGTCTTACTCCTCTCAAATCCACATTGCTGCTTTTTTGTTTGTTTGTTTGCTGGTAACTTAAACCTCTTCAAATAACTTTCAAGATCCAGGTATTCAAGGTTTTGCAAACGGAACTCGTATCTACCTCTTCCTGGGCTCTTCTTATAAATCTAATGCTACGCAAATTGGTAATCCGTTAATAATGAGGAGCTAATTCTAATACTAGTAATTGGAATTTACTTACTTCTTTCCATGGTCTGGCTAACTCCTGCTAAACCTTTATGTTACAGTTCAAGTAACTATCTATCACCCGAAGTTCAGAACCTCACAGAAGCCAGAGTAATGGCCAATATCCTCCACTCATCAAGCAGACTAGATTATCCTTGCAACTACTCTCCTTTCCCTGCACATCTTTCTTTAGCTATTCTTACCAACGTTATTTCACAATGCTACCTTTCTGTATATGCTCAAGCCTTAGCCTGCACAGTGCGCTCCCTCAGGAAACAGTTCTTTTATCTCCAGCGTCCTTCACATTCGAGAATAGTTGTACTAAAAATGTCTACTTAATGAAACAACAGTTTCCAGCTTTCCCCTTCTCCTACCACCACCACTTGGAAAAAGGACAAGTCATTTTCACCTGCCTGACTCCGGCACCTGGTTCGCGGGCAGAGGAGCTAATGAACACACTTGGCGAGGTAGACGTCTGTCTGGGACTCAAACACACCCTCCGCCCAACCCCAAACCAGTGCCAGGGGAGCGCGCGATAACCCCGACATGCGCAGACCCTTGCACCCCGGCGAGCTCGCGTCCCGCACTCGCCTTCACCCGCACACGGCTCCCTGATGCGCCCTCTTCTCCCGCGTGAGGTCAGGGAAGGCGTGGCTGGCTCACCGGCAGGCGGAACTCCAGGTGCTCCTGCGCCATGAGCAGCAGATACCTGTTCAGTGGGGAAGGCAGCGCCATGGTAGCTGCCCACGATGCGCCTGCGCGCCGCACACGGTGCACCACCCCGTCTGGCCCCTCGGAGTCGTTTCCGTTGAGGCGGAACCTGAAGGGCCGGAAACGGAAGCGCGGGAAGGGGGCACAGCGGGCATTGCTCTCTGGTGCTCTGTACGTGGCCAGGTGCTCTGTACGTGGCCAGGTGCTCTGTAGGAGATCCCGGAATGTGTTGTGTCTGTGATGGGCTGCGTTTTGAGGTTGTGCTAATTGAATGGAGTGCCCAGGTACCTTTCCCACTATACGTGCACTTCCAAGTTGCTCTATAGCTCTTCAGATCCTAGATCCTCACACCTGGACTAAAATGTATCTTTTTCCATGCAGACCTCTAGCCACTTTGGGTTTTAGAATGACTCACCTGGGCCATTCATTCAACATTTGGTATATTTGCAGTAAGTTTTTAAGGGTACCTGCCATATAAGTGAATTGGGAAAACTAGAGTACCGAGATTATCACCGTTTCACAGAAACCGAAACAGTTCTCTCTTTAGCGCAAGTACCAAATTATTAGATTGTTGCATCTGTTAAATTCACAGAACCAGTCCTCTATTTAACATAAATTTGTTTTTTTAACACAATATAGTAAACAAATTATCACAGCAACATATAAGTTACTTCTAAATTGTACACATTGGCATAGATTTCACTATTTTGTATATATAGTTGTTACTTTTGGGAATACGCAGTTCTTGGAACTATTAGACCTATTTTTCATTCCACTGCAGTACTGCTCAGAAAACAAGCGAAGGTAACCAACATGTTGGGAATATCATAGTCCAAGAACATAGTTGATGCTTAATAGTAACGATTTAAGTGTCTGTTTGTTTCAAACCTCAATTCCATTATTTACCTGTGTATGTACTTGATCAAATTTCTTAGCCTAAGTTTTCTTATCTAAAAATGTAATAATACTGCATCACTGAAGGGATTGTTACAAGGATTAAATAATGTACATAAAGTTTAATGAAACACTTGGGTTATGGTGGGAGGCCAATAAATGGCATTTAAGGATATTGTCCTTAAAAAGAGCATGTGTAGGTTCCTCTTAGCCAGCAATCTGTCACTTTTAGAAAAATGTCTTTAATTCACTGGAGGCAAGTGAACTACTGAGGTGAACAGGTATCTGGGCCCTACGGCTTTAGAGAAAGGGATAAAAGTGCTAATTGAGACAAGTAAAGGTCATTAGATTCTCTGAAGAGTGCCAAGGTGGTACACAGAACCAATGAAGTACGAGGATGTACAGTGTTTGATATGTCACATCCCTAAACATCAGAATTAACAAACAGGTGAGAATTTGATGGGTCAGCACTTTAGGGGACACCAAAGAAGAGCTGATATTCATGCCTAGAATAATAAAATGCTGTGTAGAAGGAGCAATTGAGAATACAGGGCCTAGGAGAACCTGGGTGGAGCAAAGCTTTATTGATTTTTCACATGGGATCTTGAAACTAATGTTTAAAACTAATTTCCCCACTATCTACAAAAAACAGCACAGTTTTAATCATAATTGCCAAAACTTGGAAACAACCCAGATATATTCTAATAGGTGAATGAATAATCTGTGATATATCCAGACAATGGGTTATCTGATGATAAAAAAAAAAGATGAACTAGAAGTCACTAAAAAGACATGGAGGAGACTGAAATACCTACAACTGAGTGTAAGAAACCAATCTAAAAAGCTGCATGTAATAATACTCCAACTACATGACAATCAGGATAGGGTAAGATCTGCACATAGTATAAAAATCGGGGTTTAAGGGGTTAGAGGCAGAGGGGCAAAAAGGCAGACCACACAGGGTTTTTAAGGCAATGAAAAAACTGAGTGATAGGCAATTATTACATGAGATAAAATGTATAATACCAAGAGTGAACCCTAAAATAACAACAGGTTCTGGTGATTATGTCAATATAGGTTCATCAAGTATAATGGAAGCACCACACTGTTAGGGGATGTTGATAATAGTAGAGGCTACCCATGTTTTGCACTAAAGGGTGTACAGAAAATATCTGTACCTTACTTTAAATTTTGCTGTGAGCCTAAAACGTATCTTAAAAAGAAAAGTCTTAAAAAATAAATCAAAAGGCAAAATTTGAACAGTTTTCCATATTTATTTAGCTTTTTACACAAGTACAATTTGAAATAGCTCTCTCAATTGTACAATTCTGCAATTACAAATAGCATCATAACATTCATAGTGTTCTCAATACTACATTAAACATTTTAAGGTTCTAAATTAGCTTTTTGTTGAGTTGATGTTATATATAGCTTCAGAGTTAGTAAATACTTAATTACTGATAAGACAGTGAATTTTAATTGTAACTTCACTGTTAACATTTTATAAAAAGTCACTAAAAATGTAAGGTCTAATTGTTTTCCAGCAAAGAAAAATTTACTGTGTGAGGGCATAAACTTATATATAAATTAAGTAAATTGGCTAATTTCATTTTTGAAGAGCTCTGTAAGGCATCACAGAATTCCTTAAATACCTCATATTGTCATCATAGTAGTGTCAATTACATCCCTACAAGTTCACATAATACAACATGTTAAAATTTTCTGAAGCTGGCCATTATTTTAACTGATTCACAGAAACTTTAATTGCTATTCTACAATTGCTTGGTAAACTACTTAACTATCAAATGCATAAAAACTTCTAAGCTAATTTTGAGAGCCCTTTACTATCCCAAATTCCTCTTGCCACCTCTAGTAAATGGACTTCCTGTTGCAAACAATAGAAACAAAATTCAAAAAAAAAAAAAATGTGGGTTTCTTGACTACACTTCCATTGTCTGCCTACCAAATAATAAGCCTTGAATAAAATTCTATTGCCATTCTCAAAGAACTTCCCACTCCACAACCCTTCGGAGGATATTATATTGCTGAACACATTAAATGTAATCACTAGTTCTGTAAGATCCTTGTACTAGCAAATGAAAAACTGTCCTTTCTTACTTCAGTATTTCCTAACTTTGGCAGAGGTTTGTAGACTTTAAATGTTCAGCAAATGATTTCTGAATGAATAAATGAACAAATGAAATCATATTTATTCCAGTCGTGAAAGCCGGCATCTGAGATCTCAGCAAAAAATGATACATCTAGAATTCTTTCCATCAATAAGATCAGAGATCACTATATAGTAAACAGTAGTATACAGTATATAGTACTCTTTATCTTAAAATTTTATGTGCAAAATCATAAACTATTTTATGTTTATCCTTTATAATAAAAGCTTCAGCAAGATACTTTATATAATTAATTCTTCATGAATAAATCATTATTATAATTACCTACATACTAAGAAATAAAAATATTTGAACTTAAAAAAAAAATACAGAGCCCTTCTTGATGTACAGAATTTGTTTTAATGGGATTTTTCTATAGAATCTTATACCCTAGACAAAAAACCATGAAGACACAGAAGTCAATGACAGTGAATTCATGTAACTGTATTACAGATTTCAGGAAACAGACATTCAGAAAAGATTTAAGGCTACCACTAATAACTTTTTATAAAACCCAACAAAACTTATAATTAGACTTCCAAGAAAGCAAATATTAGTTTATGTTGAGCCAAGTTTAGGAAAATCTTCCACTTGTGGACATTTTCATGTTCTTAGTTTTTCAATCAAATGATCAACCTGTAATATTAAAAAAAATTCTAAATATCATAGCCTGTATCAAATAACTCTAGCCTGTATCCCTACTGTAACAGGTTACAACACAAGAGCTAGATATTGCATACTCTGTTCCTTAAAATATCTTACAAAAAAATCTTGATATGATAGTTTTAAAGACTATCATAAAGGCATTCCACATAGCATATAAACATATAATTTTATCCACATATTCATTTGAAAGTTTCAATAAGGAAGAAAAAAATCTTAAAAGTGAAATGGAGGAAAATTAAGTGCATACTACTAAGTAAAAGAAGTCAATCTGAAAAGACTACATACTGTATAACCCCAAGTATAAGATACTTTGTAAAAGGCAAAACTGTAGAATCATCAAAAATATCAGTGGTTACCACAGACTAAAGGGAGTAAAATATATGAATACTATTCTATATGATACTATACTTTTAAATATATGTCATCATATATTTCTCAAAACACACAGAATATATGATACAGAAATTTCAGTTAAAGTGAACCCCAAAGATAAACCAATGAATGTGGGTAATGATGGTAGGTCATTATAGTTTCATGGGTTTTAACAATGTATTCTTCTGCTATAGGATGTTGATAATTGAGAGTTATAACTGCCTACTATTGCCAAGAAAAGAAGAACTATAGCAAAAATGAAAAATATCTTAAATATATACACATTCTGCTGGCATAACAATAACACTTACTGTAATAAACCAATAGGAGTTCATTCTATAAACCAATCTTGATACAAAGCCCAGCTGATCTGCTGGTGCCAGAACATGAAGATGCAAGTGGGAAATAGAACAGAAAGGTGGCAGGTGGAAGCCCATTCTAAAATAGAAAGACATGAGATCACTGAGAAGGTAGTTTTATAACGAGGCCGTTGAAACATACTCAAAATATATAGCCTATGATTGCCATTCATATATGTATTTCATTGTTTGTTTAAATACACCAAAGTATTCACACATTCCCTCTTCTAGTCATATTAAAGTTCACAGTAACACAATCTCCTCAAGGAAGAGCTTGATAGCATATTATATGTTAATATAACCTTCCTGAATTTGAGTGGACATATGTGTCATCACTCCAATCCTTATATTAATTTTCTTCAACAGATCTATTAGAGGCAACATTTCTTTATTACAAACACAGCCAGCAGATGGCAAGCTTTCTCCTTTAATAAAGAGAATGGTTATTTCCTTGTCAACCACAATTTCAGCAGTGATATTAATCACATTTTAAGAAATTATCAACATTAATTTTCTTGTTTAATAATGAAAATAGATTATAACTTCATATTTTTATAAAATAACTATATGGAATTCCTTTAAATAGTAAAAAAACCAAAAAAATTTAATATGATTTAAAAATCATATTACAGTTTACAGGCCCTCCCTGGTGGCACATTGGGTTAAAGCATAACACTGCAAAGCCAGCAGCAGCTGCATCAGCCCAAGTTCGATTCCCAGCCAGGGAGGTGACCTACATGGTGCAGCAGACTTCTGTCTCATCCACTGTTCCCCTCAGCAGTGTACTTAGTAGATCTGCCTGTTCTCTGTCTTAGTAGATCTCCCCACTCTGTCTCTGGTGAATCCTCTCACCACCCCTGAACCTCTGGCCTGTTCTGTATCCACAAATAAATAAATCTTACCCCAGTTCTCTATGCATAAATAAATCTTAAAAAAATTAAAATGTAGACAATTGACAAATGAAATATTGTGTGCTTTTGCTCAAATTCTGAGCAAACTCTTTTGTAAGTCTATGTATGTTGAGCAGAGGAAAGCATACCTATAACAACAATCTAAACTTAAAATAATTGCCTGATCAAAGTAGAAGTGGTTGGGAGTGTGGGAAGAAGGCCAGAAGTACTATATGGCAGCAATGATTCCCTGGGACTGACAATTATGGAGACAGGTATGCAGCACATACTGAAAAGCTTCCATTGCTAACTAGAAAAGGAAACTAGGTTTCCCTTGGTGAAACAGGATTAATATAATGTAGTACAAAGTAATTCAAAATCAAGAAGCATCTCAAGTAGTCATTCAATCATTTCATTGTAAAGATAGAGAAGTGAAAATCCAAAAACTTTATGGCACTCAAGGTCACAAAGTTAGGCAGATGTAAAGCTAGGATTGAGAGTCAGGGTTCATTTTTCTAGTAAGCACTCATATGACTAGGAAGGTGTTGCTGCTTTTGACCAAAGTCTCAAATAGCATCTTTGCCATTTTATTATCACCCTTGAAGAATGCTTTTAAACAGTTTTCATACGAATTCACATATATAATCTCATTTGAGCCTACATGATTGAGTAAATTTTATAGAGGTTAGTGACTTGTCTAAAGTAACTCAGTCAGTATAAGTACACAGCAAACTGTACTGATAGCATTAGATTCAGGTCTTTTCTGAATTCTGCTGGGAATTTTAGAAGCAATCTCTATTATAATTGCCTTCCTTGGTCACACAAAACAAAGTCAAATATCTTTTGAAAAGAAAAAAACAACTTTTTTCTGATTAATTCAAACAACTGACAAATGGATTATTATGTGCTTTTGCTCAAACTTTGGGGAATGCCTAAGTTCAGTTATCTACAAGTACACTTTTAATCATATAAAATAACATTTTTTTCTAAGGGAATTCTATTTGGGGGGGGCAACAATTTTATAGGGATGCATATATCGGACAAAGAAAGTTAACTCCAGACTACTTTAACCTACCAATTGCTTGGACATATTCGTCCAGACCTAGTGGTGATTAACAGAAGATGTTGAGACATGAGAGAAAGTTTTATTTACTAAATTTATACTCCCAAAGAACTGTATGCTTACTTCAGGAAAAGTACATTTAAACCATGACCTTTGCCATCTCTGGATCTATATTCCATGAGGAAATAACATCTCAAAAGAACCAGCAAATTGCACATACCTCACATTTTCAAAGTTGGTGAAATTATTCTTTTCAAGAATGGTTTTTCCAACAGTTACCATGTCCTCAACTGTAAAACAAGAAATTACACAGTACTATGAGACATCCATTTAATACATTTCTATTAACTCTACTTTTTAGGGTCCTAAAAAACAAAAGCTGTATCAATGGGTAAATATTTAAATACTCATTGATAGCTCTAAGTTACTGAGATATTTGCTTCTCAAAACTGAAATAAATGTTCAAATAAGTCCTATTAAAACATCATACCACAAAATACCACACACAGGTTGGTTTGAACAGCTGCTGAGGGCGACATGAAGTGACTCTTGAGGACATCTACTCCAAAGAGACTAAGTAATTAAACAGAAATTGTTTCAATTAAACAGAAAGGACAAGTCTGAATTTGTTTTTGAGTTCAAATTGCTGCTGGCCTTGAGTAGCTAAACATTTGTTAATAGTACTGGCTTCCAAACTCCATCTGCGGTAGCATCTTTCTTGTCTCACTGCTTTGCAGCTGTCAAATGGGAATATGCCTCTCCATTAAAAAAAAAATTGTGTAGGCCCTCCCTGGTGGCGCAGCGGGTTAAAGCACTGCACTGAGAATCTAAAGCCACTTCCACATGAGTTCGATTCCCGCCTGCCCCGGAGGTGACCACATGGCGTGGCAGACCTCTCCTGACCCGCCCGCTGCTCCCCTCAGCAGTGTACTTCGTCAATCTGCCTGTTCTGCTCCCCACTCTGTCTCTGGTGAAGCCTCTCATCGCCCCTGAGCCTCTGGCCTGTACCCCAGTTCTGTATGTACAAATAAATAAATCTTAAAAAAAAAAAATTGTGTAAATTGTAGTCTTCAAAGCACAAAAGTCAAACACTAAGCATCTATGTTTCTGAATGTTGTAACCATGTGTTTGAAAGGGGGGGGAGTGATAAAAATCTAGAGAATTGTTATAATGAGGTTTATAAAAGGCTACTGACTGATATTCACTTCTCTAAGACAGCTTGAGCTGGTAAGAGAGCAGACAAGAATAGCAAGCCAATGCTATCGCTTAAAAATAAAAACAAAAAACATATAACTTGCAAGACAGTTAAAGTCAGAAAAGTAGTAATTTTAAACAATTTTAACAATATTATGAATTATAACATACAGGTGCAATATGCATGACAACAACAAAGCGTTCTAATGTCTCACATTTTCTATGAAGCAATACAATAATTAAATGTATGCTATAATAATTGCAAGGTATGCACTGTAATCTCTAGAAAAACCACTACAAAAAGGAATATAACAAGGAAGAAGCCAACAAATAAGCTAAAGTAAAATACAAAATATATATATGTGTATATATATATATATATATATATATATACACACACACATAAAAGAAGAGAGCAAATGGCAAAATGGTAAGCCTAACATCACCTATACCAAGTCACCTTAAATGTTACAGTAGCTATTTAAACACTTGAAAGATTTTCATACTGCTTAAGGGGTTAAGGGGGAAAGCAAGAAAGATTCAATTACATGTCATCTTCAAGTGCTTAAATATAAATATTCACTTTAATTGGAAGTAAAGGACAGAAAAGATATCCAGTACAAACAAGTAGTAGTAAGAAATCTGGAGAGATTATCACAAAACATAGATTCAAAAAATTTCCACATACAGAGTTTATAACACTAAAAACGGAACATTTAATTGAGAAGATACAACATCTTCTCAATGGAATCTATGAAAAAAGATTAGCCACGAGTTAATGAAGTTGGGTGAACACAAGGAAACTTAACAAAAGATCAAAATATATAAAGCAAAATCTACTGTCTCTGTTTCATTGATATCTACTTTTTATATATTGTTATTTATACTTATTTAGGCCTGATCTGTTCACTTAAGTCTTAAACCCTAATATAAGCTTTTTTCCCCCAAAGACTTACTTATATGCATATAAGAACTGGGGGTTAAACAAGAGGTGCAGATGGGGCTGAGACAATTCATCAGAGACAGTGTGGGGAGCAAAACAGGCAGAACTACTGAAATACAATGCTAAGGGGTGCAGAGAGTGAGAGAGGAAAGGTCTGCAACACCATGTGGGTTAGCTCCCTGGCTGGGAATTGAACTCATTTTGATGAGACTGGTGATAGTTTGATAGCTTGATAGCATTGTGTCTTTAGCCCTCTCTAATATAAGTATTTAAGACTAATATTTCTAAGAACTGCTCCAAGCACATTTCACAAATTTTGTTATGTTGAATATTTTTTACTAATCAATTAAAAATATCATCTATGTTTGACCTATTTATTTAGCAGTAAGTGTGTTAATTTTTAGATATTTGCTATTCCATATTTTATTATTTTCTAATTTAATTCAAATGTTACTGTAGAAAACACTTTGTAAGAGTTTGACATTTAAAATACAATACAATGAGATTGATTTTATTGCCCAGAAAATGCTTTATCTTGGTGAAGCATGTGCTCTTAAAAGAATATGTTCCATTGTTAAAGGTGGTTCTATAAATCTCAATTATAGTCAAAGTGCTTGATAATATTATTGAACTCTTCTATTTGTTTATTTTCCCAGTTTTGTAGACTGTATGAAATTGTTAACTGTAAGAACTTTTAAACTTTTACTATGGAAATATTCACATATATTCAAAAATAAGAAATTCCAAATACTACTGTGCTGCTTCAAACAGTAACAGTTATAAAAAGCTTTCAATATGAAAGTAATACAAGAAAAATAAGTAAGAACACATTTCATCCTCAAAAAAAAGGAGTAAAAAAGGAAATACTCAAGGCTACAGTGGCTTTTTGGGTCCTGGACTACATATTGCATGTACACAGATCGCCATCTGCTGACAGAACCTCATGAGTAAGAAACTTCAATATTTAAATGAGAGGAAGGGCTTAAAAACTGGTAATTCAGTAGCCTGAAGAGAAATGAACTACGTATCAAGGTTTTCAAAAAAAAACCTTTACCTTCAAAAAGTCAGGCACAATCTACCTACCTTATAAGTATTAACCAAACTAAACCCAGGCCCTGATGACAGAAGCTATCAAAGTACATTTGAATTGAATTTAGAAGTATCTTGATAAGTGATGGCTGACAAGCCACCGATGTTACAAGTAGGAGCATATAGGATAATACTGTAAGAGAAGAGATTTGGAATTTCCTTTTTGGAAGCTAAAAGTTCATCACTAAAATTTCATAAACTGTGGCACTAATTCACCTACGTAAGAAACTATAAAGTGGTCAGCAATGTAATCTCATGCTATATTACAACTTATTTCTTTACAATTTTTCATTTTACCATTCATTCTATGTCAAGAAAAGATACAATTTAAAAAATCATAAAGGGGTATTATTTTTCAGAGAGTTTAAAGATTAAATAACATACTGTTTGGAATTTGCCTCAAATCCACTGAGAAAATACATGAAAAAAGAGTAGCCATGAATTATTGAAGCTGGGTAATGAATACAGGAGACTATACTACTTTACTATTTTATTTTTATATACATTTGATATTTTTTTCATAACGAAAGTTTCAAAAAATTGTAATACTTTTTCAGTATCACCTGGTTATACTGTTTTTTTTCTGATCATCATCCTTGTGACTGGCAAGGCTCTGCAAGACATAACCATGAAGAATAGTACCACCATCTTACCTAGTTTTACTTGATCTTTTCTTAGTTCTTTGCAGTTTTCAATATGCTTCTTTGGCACCACGAGATAATGATGAGGTGCTGCTGGTTTAATATCTCTAAAGCAAACTAGGTCTTCATTCTACAGGAAAAAATATATATCATTTGTTAGTGAGTTAAAAACAAATTTCCAAATGCAGTTTTTTAAAAGATTTATTTATTTATGCACACAGAACTAGAGTACAGCCAGAGGTGTGGAGGGTGAGAGGATTCGCCAGAGACAGAGTTGGGAGCAGAGCAGGCTGGGTATATATTGACATATAATGCTGCGGGGAGCAGGGGCGGGTCAGGAGAGGTCTGCTGCACCATGTAGGGCAGCTCTCTGGCTGGGGTCAAACTTTGCGGCTGTGGCTAGCTGTGTACTGTTGCGCTTTAACCCATTTGGCCCCCAGGGAGGGCGCCCAAATGCAGATCTTATATCATTTTGACATAACAAATCACAGTCTGAAGAGCATATGGTACTTATGTTAACTAAGCCCCACTTTGTGATTATGCACTAAGTTCATAAAAATAAGTTTTATCTTTCTTCATGAGTTGCTCATTTATTTCGGAGAATAAAAGGACTTCTGTAAAATTAATTTCAGGAAGACAACTATGAAGTTCAACAAAAACTTCAACAATAATTCCTCCATCTCTACCTTAAGGTTCTTTCTCTCTTATATGTACTTTCAATGTTGTGAATGCAGAATCACAGCAAAAATGAATAATTCTTTTATACATTCGCATTTTTTCCTAACTGGCATTGTCTGCAATTATAATAAAAACACCATCTAGCAACTGCATATCCAAAGTTATAAAATATTTTTACAGCATTATATCCAAATGCTTTGTCTTTATGTCTACTTGCTATTTGGTAGGATTCAAAAGACTTTGAAATACACTAACTCATTTATTTTACTACATTGTAAGCCCAATCCATTACATGTATGCGAGTAATGCGAAGAACAAAAAAAGCAAAGGAAGAAGGGAATCCTTCAACCTACTAACATTTGGCATTGTTCTTTTCAAGAACAATCTGGCCCTCCCTGGTGGTGCAAGAGATTAAAGCACAGCACAATGAAGCCATCCACAGCCATTGCAGCACAAGTTCCATCCCCAGGAGATGCACACGTGGCATGGCAGGCCTCCCCTGTCCTTCCCGCTGCTCCCTTCAGCCATGTATTTCAGTACATCTGCCTGTTCTGGTCCCCACTCTGTCTCTGGTAAATCCTCTCACCCCTGCACCTCTGGCCTGTACCCAGTTCTTGTATGCATAAATAAATAAATCTTTAATTTAAAAAGTCCTTAATCTGGGCCCTCCCTGGTGGTGCAGTGGGTTAAAGCACAGCACTAAGAAGCTAAAGCCACTTCAGCATGAGTTTGATCCCCATGCTCCCCAGAGGTGACCCACATGGTGTGGCAGACCTCTCCTGGCCCGCCCATTGCTCCCCTCAGCAGTGTACTTTGTCAGTCAGCCTGTTCTGCTCCCCGCTCTGTCTCTGGTGAACCCTCGCAGGTTCCTTCCCAAAAGTCCCCAGAATACACTATTACTCATTAGCAATCCAGTCTAGAATCAAAGATCAATTTGGAGGAGGGCCTCATATCCATGGCAGTAATCATGGTTTCGATGAAAATGCTGAAACGCCACTGTATAGATCACACATGAACTTCCTTATCAGTTAGCTCCAAGTGAGACATAGACCTCCAGTGAAACCACACTTCAGAAAATAAGACTTTGTTACTTGAAACCTCAGCAGTGGCAGGTCTGAAACAGGTGGCAGGAAAAACAAGGTAGCACGTGTCCCTTTTATTTCTCAACACTCAATAAACTACTCACAATGCAGCTTTACTGTAATACTCTTTAAATACTGGCTTCATTGCTATCCTCATATACCTCTGGCCTGAAAGCTGTTCAGAATATAACAGTCACTATGACAATCATATCAATTTTAAAGGCTCTTCTGTCTAGTAGTAACTTTAAGCATTGACATCAATGGAATGTTTCCAGCTCAGAAATCATTAGCCCTGGGTGGAGGTCAATCTATCACAACAAAATTATTAACAACTGGCCTTCCCAGATTAGTGTGTAACACCACAATAAAACAGAGTCCAACTCAAAATGCCTCCAGTACTCCCACTGGAAACAATGCCCCAAAATGGCAGCCACAGTGTTTGTTCACCTGGGATCCCGACAAATGAGACATCTTCCTGCAGTCCAAGTTCAACTAAGTTGAACAAAAAGATATTATTCAAAGACTTGTATACATTTTAAAACATATAAATTACATACTAGGTGATTAGCCTCTTTTTAAAAAGCTTAATCTTAGTGAGTGCTTGTATATCAGATCATCTAAGATGCAATTAGAAAAAGATCCCCCACTTTTTGGAGCACTATTGCACAAGCATGCATACCCTGCTTATGTTTGGTATCATATGGATTAAAGTACATATTCACCCTGTGCCCTACTTAAGGTATAAATTAGTTAGATATCATCTATATGCCCTATAAAAAATGTTCCCTGGCTCTTCATATACTTAACAAATGTCCCTAATGAAGAAGAAAAAAAACCCTAACCCATTTGCTGGGAAGAAATCTGTGAGAAAAATTTGGACTACCTTACCCCCTCTTGACAACCAATTTTAGACGCTTTCCGCAACTACTAGTATCTCTTTTTTATTAGTTTGGCAATATGAAAAATTTAAAAGCAGTTTCTAGGAACCTAGATAAGAGATAATGAACTCTACATAAGCTCACATTATCTCTCACCAGCCCATTTTATAGTAAAATAAAGAGGGAATGAAGACTCAGAATGATACAACTGCTCACCTCAGCTGAAACCAGACTTGGGCTGCCACTGGCAGGGGGGAGGGTACATTTACAGACCTGAGCAGGTTTCAAGCTGAAAGTCTCAACCTCAACTGACCCTCATCACTATACAACAGCCCATCTATGTCCCTGATCCTCTTTCCTGGCCTCCAGAGGAACTACTTCAGACTCTGACTTCAAAACAGAATGTGTTCCTTCATCTTCTCCAGGGCTTCATTTAAATGCTACCTTCTGCAAGCATTTTTTTTCTGACAAAATTTTTAAAATTACATCTTCTTCCTCTGCTATTTTTCATCACCTAGTAAACTATATGCCTTGTTTACTATGAAGCTTTTTATCTATTTCCTGTGAGGAGAAGATAAATTCCACCAGGGCAGGGATATCTGCATTTACTGCTATCTCCCAGTGTTTCCAACAGAGCCTGGCTGTTGGCACTGAAGGCACTCACTGAAAGACTGAGTGACCAATGGGTGGAATGAGTTTCATCTTTCCCAGCCACTGAGCACTACCACCCCAGGCCATTTTAGCACTCTCTCCAATCATTTCAGGATTTAAACGCACCAACATCTTCACTGTTGTAAAGATGCTTTCTCTCAATCCCCATCTCTTCCTGGAGTTATCATTCCCTTTCTCTCGAACCCAATCACCCATATTCCTTCAATAGCTGTCTGCACTTTGTCTTCACTTTTCCATTCTTATTAACTACAATCTGCCTTCTGACTCACCATTGCCCTATAATTTCTCTCGTGAAGGTTAATGACTTTCACTTTGGGATTAAAACCAGTTGAGATCTAACTTGGCTTATGTGCAAACATACAGAAAGGTCACTATCCCATGCCTGAGGATGAAGGAAGGCTGCTAATAGTGCTGACATGTCTGAAAATTTTGTTCTTCTTGTCATACCCCTTTCTTGATCTTCCAACTGTTCATTCTACTTCTCAGACCATTCCTTCTCTGTTCCCCTTTCATGTTCTTTAGAATTTGTATAGCCTCCCCTTCACTTCTTATTCTATTGCTTTCTAGGTGATGTATTAATACTAATTCCTCTCTTTTCAATTTCCACTTATAAATGTACATATCCTATGATCTGAGCCAGACATTCAGTATTCTCCAGAGTGCCAGACTACCTGACTATTTAATGGACATCTCTACTTGATGCTCACACTCAGATTCCAGAACTACAAAACTATTTGTAGTTTTTATCATTTTCTATTTCCCACCCTTCTCCTGGTCAACTCTCCTTTTCCTACATTCCTCATTTAATAAAATGACACCACTACTACCACTTTGACATTCCCCCTTTCTTTCCTCATCCTCCTAGGTTTCTCAACCTAGGCACTACTGACTAGTATAACAGTATTCAATTTCTTTCATGTAATTTCTCAACCCTTTCCTCCCAATCCAGCGTTAAATACTAGAAGCTACTCTTCATGAAAAGACAAAACTCGAACAAAAATGACAATATTTTAATAATCTCTCCCTGTTTACCGCCACAGCTTCAACTTTCACTACTCATTCCCTCAAACTCTATACTCCAGTTAAACTGAAATTCTGTCTTCCTACCGCACACACAAAACCTTTGAAGATTCTGCTTATGTCAATTTTCTCCTCCCTTATCTGGTCAATTTCTACTTATTTCTTCACATGTCACTTTTCCCCAAAAGCCTAACCCTTCAATTCTGGGTTAGCTGGCTCTCCCACAGGTTTGCAAAAACACTTAAATGATAAAAGTACCTCCCATTGCACAGGGCACTGGAACTGTCTCTGACTGTACTCATTCAAGGTCTATCAGCGACTGTCCTTTATTCTGTTCACCAGTGAATCTCCAACCCACAGTGCTCAGAAGAGATTAATTTTTAACAAGTTAAAGACAACTACGACCAAAAAAAAAAAATTTGGAGCAGATTCTCTCACAAGGTTGGTCTTGACAGGCAAGTAGAACTGGGAGAAAAAAAGTTGTTAACCAGCGATGTGCTTTAACATATCTGGCTAAAACTGTATTGCTCTGAAAGTCTGCCCAACTGTTAACACTTCCAAGCTCTGCACCCTTCCAGGGAGCTCAGCAGCTCTTAAGGAGTAGATCATTCTCAGACCCAACCTCCCAGCCTAATGTCACTCAACCTAACAAGTCTTTCCTAAGTGCCAAAGGCTGTTTTCTGTTAGTTTTTCCTCCGGAGTCAGTATTTGAGTGCACAGAATGTAAAAATAGTGTCTGAAAAGGCGCTGGCGGGGAGTGGAGGAATCAAAGGGGTGTTATGAATCCCTTTCATAAAAGCAGAGGTCATAAATGCTATTTTCTGCCAAGTCCCGCGCACCTGCCAAGAGAGGGCTAACTACCGGGCTCTATCACTACAGGGTCTGCCCGAGGAACAGCGACCACACGCTGGGGACACGCCCGCGCGCGAGCGCAGAGCGGCTCGGGCCGGAGCCCACCCAGGCCTCGGGCGCGCCGCCGCCCACCTCGCAATGCAGGAGCTCGGTGGCGGGCTCCTGCCGCGCCGCGATCCGGCAGAACACGCACTTGGCCCTGTAGTCCTCGGGCCCCGGCGACTTGGAGGCGACCTCGGCGGCGTCCGACGCCGACGTCGGAGCCTTTGCAGCCGCCGCTGACTGCGCGCCATCGCATGCCGGGGCCTCGGCCATCACGCCCGCCCTCCGCGGCCTAGCCGGGGCGGCTCCGGGACGACGCAGCCTGCGCAAGCCCGCCTCCTGCACCTCCCCGCAGCCACCTCCGCGCGTCGCCAGTCGCTAGGCGCCGGGCCCGGCAGTGAGTCGAGGACCCGCGCTGCTCCTGGCCGACGCTAGAGGGAGGGCGAACTCGGTGCTGGGAGCCCAGCCAGCAGGGGTTTCAAGCCGGCAGCCGTCGGGGGGCGCGCGCGACTGCACAAAAGGGGCGCCCGCGGGAGGAGCCGACTGCGGATTCGCCCCGCCCCGGCGTCCTTAATAAGGACGCACGACGTCCAGAGACGCTGGAGCGTACCCCGCGTGGCGCGACGTGAGAGGGCGTCCTGACTCCCCACGATCGGATCGCTCTGTGCATATGGTGCCCGCAGCCGGTGATCTGGCGAAGCCCAAGACCGCATGCGCTGAGTTTTAAAAGTCGCATAGGCTTTCCAAGTGAATAAAACTTCTAGAGCTTTGTTTGCAAACAGGCCGTGTCCGACGCCACATTGTGGGTGACTTTTCCATGATCGGTGTAGGTGCTTTTGCTATGTCCAAAACTTGATGTTAACAGCACCAGTTATATCAAGATTTCTAGTTCATTTTTTTAATTAAATATATATACTTATTTACATCATTCTTCATTTTGTGCATCTTTAAAAAAGGGTTTATTTGTGCATACAGAGCTGGGGTACAGGCCAAAGGTGCAGGGCCGGTGAGAGGATTCACCAGAGACAGAGTGGGGAGCAGAACAGGCAGATGGACGAAGTGCACTGCTGAGGGAGCAGCGGGCGGGTCAGGAGAGGTCTGCCGCCGCCATGTGAGTCATCTCCCATGTTTTTTTCCCGTCTCAGTTGTAATCCCCATGGACTTCCACCACTGATTACCCATGTGCCATCACCATAGTCCCCTGTGCTCTTCCCACCCTAGTTTTGATCCTGTTCCCCTCTCCACCCCCATAGAATGTCCCTGATTTATAGTTAGCTGTTCTTCATTTTTAACTTTATTACCACTGTTTCCCACCCCACCACCCCCCTTCCCTTATGCTCCTACTATGAATAAAACATCCGGTATTTTTTTCTTTCTGGCTTATTTCACTAAGTATGATCCCTTCCAGCTCCATCCATGTTCTTGCAAAAGACATGAATTTATCTTTTTGACTGCTGAGTAATATTCCATTGTGTATATCTATCTTGGGGTATTTGAGTTGGTTCCACACCTTCCCTATTGTAAATACAGCAGTAATAAACATAGGGGTGCAGTATCCTTTTGAATCAATGTTTTTTTTTAAGATTTATTTATTTGTATATACAGAAATGGGGTACAAGCCAGAGGTGCAAGGGCAATGAGAGGACTCACCAGAAACAGAGTGGGGAGCAGAACAGGCATATCGTAGAAGAACACTGCAGAGGGGAGCAGCAAGTGAGGCTGGAGAGGTCTGCTGTGCCAAGTGGGTCACCTCTGGGGCAGGGATTGAACTCCCAGTAAAGTAGCCACTGCTTGGCTTCACAGTGCAGTGCTCCACCAGCTGTGCCACCAAGGAGGGCCTCGAATCAATGTAAATGAGGAATTTTGCTTGTTTCTGGTTTTGGTCAGTAAGTCTATTATTGTATTTTACTTACTGTTATTGTACCTGACCAGCATGCCCTCACCACACTTTTGTACCAACCAATCCTCTGCCTGCAATTCTCTTTCTGTAACTGGTCATGTGAATGACTTCCCTTACCTTCAAGTCTTTGTTCAGATGTTTCTTCCCAGTGAGTCCAATTCTGGTTATGCTTGCAAGCCACCATTTCACTTGGACCTCCTATACCCCTTCACCCTTTAGATTGCCTATTTTTTCCCTTGTATCCATTACCTTTTACATATTTTTATTTATATCATATAATAAAATTGTTAGATACATATTTTAAATACTACCTATTTAATTTATATATCATCTCTTTGCTCCTTGTTGAATATAATCTCAACAGGAATTTTTATCATTTTTTGTCTGCATTTAGTTTATAGAAGTATTCCCCAATGCCTGTATGTAGAATAGAGCTTAATCAAGGACAACTTCAAGGGCCTTCTTTGGAAAACTGGAAGACTGAAGTTTCAGTTTTCAAGATGAGGAACTCTGAGACAGGGAGAACCAGGCATTCAGTTCTGGGTGTGTTAATTTGAGATGTTTTATCAATTGGTTAAGACTAAGTTTGCTACAGTGAACAACACAAAACTCTTAATGCCTTTCAACAACAACAAAAATGTTTATTTCGCACATTTGTGTCCAACAAAGGTCATCTGTGACTGTATGGCCTTCATTCCATGACCCAGGTGGAAGGAGCAGCCTCTTCTGGAATGTTCTGGTGTCAGAATAGAGAAAAGAGTGAGCAGGTTGGAGATACATGATAGCCCCTGAAGCTTCTACTCAGAACTGGTACATGTCACTTCTCACATACCATTGGCCAAAGCAAATTGTGTAGCCAACTTGCAAATACCAGCAAAATAGGGTTCAATATAATACTAGTACTGGAAAAGGCTCCAAATATCTTCAACCATAATACAACCTGCTACAGATGCTTATTTGACATCTAAGTGGTAATATCACTAGGTGGGGAGCCTGAAATTCAAGAGAAGGTCTGAGCTAAAGATGTAAATCTTAGAATCTTTAGCATAGTATTTACACTTTGAAATGAGAATAAACTAAAGGAATAAGTATAAATAGAAAAGAAACTTCTGATTAAGTGTGGGGTGATCTAGCATTTGGAAGTCACAGAAAAGAGAAACAGTCAAATATGTCTAAGAAAAAGTGGCCTGTAAGGACCAAGAGGAGAACTAGGAAAAAGCAGTGTGTTGGGGGTAAGCAAAGAGGGTTTCAAGTAGCAGGAAATGATTTTACCCTGTCAGAGGCTGCTACAAGAAGAGAAGAGGCCTGGGAATTGAGTGGAGGATATTGGTAAAGCTACCAAGTTTTACTATGGGGGATTGGTTGGCAAACAAACCTGATTGCAGTGGGTTTAGGAGAGAATGGTACTAAATGAATTTAACACAGTACTTATGAATAGATTCTACAGACTATTCTCAGATAAAGGATGCACAAAGACTAGAGGCCACAAACTATACTGATAAAGATCAAGGGAGCAAAGCAGAGATGCCAGAACATCTAAACATGAGCAGAGTATTGCTAGCCAAAGTAAATGTATACCATTCATCTGCTCAGATGTCTCTCTTCCTAGCAACCTGAGGAAGCTAAATGAAATTTCCCCGACACCTCTAACTCCACTTTTATCATAAGGAAAATTTCCTTTCCATATAGCTCTTCTCTAAATTCTTTACGTCGAACTACCCCTTGCTCTTTATGTACTTTACCCTCTAGTCTCATGGAGTCTCAAAATTCAATAGGCAGTCCTGTGACACGCCCCCCCCCCCATTTTTAACTTTACTCATAACTTTCCTTCAAGTCAAAATCCAACTGTAAATTTGGTATTTCTGCTCAAATGTCCAAGCTGATTCAATGTGAATCTTGCTGAAGGTCTCTTATATTGACAGCTTCTGGTACTGACTGCAACAATCCAATCCTTCCATTGCTAGACATTGTTACTATTAGCTCTGTTCAAACCTCTAGTCTCATTACTTGCCTAATGCCAGTCCGTTAGTCAATGACTGAACTGTCGCCCAGTTCTATACATGCATGTTATAAGACAGTATGTCTAGTATAAATCCATCTAGCATGAGGCTATGCATCTTTAAAGTTGGATTGGTAAAATGGACCTGAAAAAAAATAGATACAAAATATATTTGTCCTATGATTTCTAGAGGAATACATTATAACGATGTGGTTTTTTTTTTCTTCTTTTTGTTTATATATTTTACCTCTTTAACAATGAAAATATATTACTTAAGGAAAATAGCCTAACAGATTTTGGAGGTTCAGGATTCCAGATAAACTTCACTTCCTGTAATCACTTTATTTTATATTCTCATTCCACCAGTTTTGCTCAACCCTAATGTCAGAAGATATTTGGCATTTTCAGGCAGATTTCTTGCTATTGCTGATGGAAATGGACCGTAGAACTGCTACAACTATATTTTGATACAGTGATGTGTTTCTTTCCATTTTACAGTGATATGGAAAGTGGTTGGTGGGTTTATCTTAATCTCATAAAGTATTATGTCAACAGCAGATCCCTTTACAGCATCCTAAATAGAAATTACCTGAATATAAATACAAAGAAACTTCCTCTTATATTTTAGTATAAATAACTTTCTATTTCATGAGTGTTTCAAGAATATTAGACTTTACTGAAAGTAAAAGAACTCGGCATGAACATATTTCTTCTTAGAAAATAGTATAAAGGAAATATTTAAAGTTAAAGCAATGGTTTCCTGGTACTATTTAATGTTTATTGGCCTTTATCTGTCATGAGTGAAATGCTGAGACAAAGGAAGAGGGAGGAATGTTTACGGGTGGGAAAAGAGAAAATTCCAGTTTCTGATTATTAAATTGCCTAACTTTGAGTTCTCATTGACAAATATTGGCACATGGCCTAGAGGCTCACCTTGTGACTGTTTGAGCTTTGTAAAGGGCTTAAAGGAAGTCTTAATCTGTTCTGAAGTGGAAACTAAATCTTTTGTAATAGAATGACAAAAAGAGAAAGCCCCTTCTTCCCCATTCTGCCACTTCCCTGAATAAATTATTTTGTTTACTTCTCCACAGAATATAATGTAGACTCTATGCTTTTTTTCAATAATGATTTTCTAAAAGCCAGCTGTTCAAACAAATCAATGAAAGCAGTTTCTACTTTTTATCACAAACATACTTTGCATTTCTAATAAAGAATTCAGCATAAACAGTGTAATGTGACTAACACCGTAATAGTACTACCTATGTTTGGCATTTTGTAATTATCTAAGGGACCTTCTTATATATAAATTTGATTCTCAAATCTAAGAACTCAGAGAAGTAGATATTGCTAACTGTATTTTAGGAATGGCTAAGATGAGACACAGGATGACAAATCAGCTTACACAGGTGGGTGACAGGGGTTCCTCTTGCAGTCCTTTTAGTAACATAGGGGTGAATAGGAACATCCAAGTCAATGGGCATGCCACTGTAAAGAGCACTTTCAGGTCTGCCAGCTAATTTTCTGCAAATCAAGGCTACATTAGAATTGTACTGCAATCCCAAGTCCAATAAAGGTCATCTATAACATTCATTCTAATTCTTATTAGTTACTCTCATAAAAAAATTTCTCCATAACATACCAAATTCCAAAAAATAGATGACTGGATCAGGAAGATGTGGTACATATACACAATGGAATGTTACTCAGCAATCAGAAAAGATAAACTCATGCCATGGATGGGGCTGGAAGGGACCAAGTTCAGTGAAATAAGCCAGAGAAAAAGAAAAATACTGGGTGGTTTCACTTGTAGGAGAAATGTAAGATATCAGGGGGAAAAAAAGTAATTACAATAAAGTAAAAATCAAAATCAATAGACAACTCTAAACCAGAGACAGGGAGAGGAATGGGATCAAAACAGGGGTGGGAAGAGCACAAGGTACTATGGTGACGACACTCTGGTGATGGCACATGGGTGAATTGGTGGTGTAACTCTGGGGGGGCTACAACTGAGATGAAAAAGCATATTGTCTATAAAAATGAGGAATGATTTTCAGAATATTTGACATAAGAGAGAAAAAAATTCGCTTTACTTATACCGAACTGTTCTTGGTTTCTTTACAATTTTTATTGCTGACTTCCTTTGAAACCATTTTCACTGTAAAGACAATGTTATTGAAAGCACTTTATACTCTCATTCTCTGCATAGAACTATACCTTCACCTTCTTTGCCTTAACTGAAACTGTTATAGGGCACCCCAAATCTTTTCCAGAACAGGGGGAGAGAGAGAGACCCCTGAAGCCCCAAAATCCTGCCTGCTCTAAGTGGGTTCTGCCATCCGCCACGTTAAGACAAAACATATAAAACTTTAATGAAAAGGGACTTTAATATAGTGAATATACAATATGGAACACAAAGAATATAACTTCTAAATCAAACACTTGAAGTTACCCATCCCCTCGCTGGCAAAAGTCAACCCAAAAGGGATTGGCCCAAAGCAAGGCCTGAAAGCTGCCACAAGACTAAAGCATCTTCTGGCCGGGACCCATGGAAAAGGGTCAGAAATGGCCAGACAAATCTGGGAGGAAAAGAGCAAAATCAAAATCAAAATCAATATAAACACTGCCATAGTCACCTCCCTACAGGTATCTCACCCACATGTGCCTTAACCAGTCCAGGGTCAGGAAACAAGCACGGTTTCTTCATCACATGCTTGCTGCTCCATGTGCTTCCTCAGGTCTCCTTCTGGCTCTCCATTCAGCTTTTCTCTTCTGCCCCTTCTCTTCTCTCCTTTTTCTCTGCTCAACTCCACCCTCCTTCTGGGTGGGGGAGGGAACCTGTAACTTCCCTTTTTCCTAGGGACCACCCTATTACAAAACCTGCCTTTTCCCAAGGATGTCATTTCCCTTGAAACTTGACAAACAAAAATTGCTTCTATGCCCCACCTTTCAGCATGTAACAGATTACACCTCCCCACACAAGGGAGAAATCACAACACAGGTATGAAAACCTGGTAGTTACCTCATATACTGTAATGCTTTCCACAACAGACCTTCCTCAGCAGGAAGCAGAATCTTAGAATCTTGTCTTACACCAGTAATCAAACAGATCCAGAATTCAAATGGCAAACATGCCCCAAACGAATTGTGTAGACAAATTTCACAGCAGCAAACCCTTTAGACTCAATATCTTTTCTAATTTTTCATATCCAGACTTTGGAAAATTCAAGCTATCTCCAAGAATCCATTAAGGTTACCAGCAGTTACTAGTTACTGATCAAGGCTTAGTGTTTCTTCTCATCCAAGCATACATTTGCTAATTTAAACACCACTGCTCCATTGTTGGTTTACAAAACCCCTAAAGCAGAGATCAGGGAGTAGTCAAAGTCAAAGCAAAGGAGGAAAATTATCATTGCCTTTAGAAATGCTAAAGACACTCATAAAATGGCTGAGATCACAAAAAAAAAAAAAAAAAGTCCAAAGTCATTAACTTTAGTTAATGAAGGAAGGGAAAAATCTTAGGAGGAGCCCAAAGGAACAAAAACTTCCAAGTTTCAGAGAAGCCAGCTAAGTGGTCTCAGACGCCATCTTTGATCTGGCCACATGGTCTATCTTTTCAGTAAAACTGCTATACTACTTCCACAAATATCAAATCTCTTAGCAACTGACTGTTACAAGGCAGGGAGAGAGGGGCATCACTGAACCTCCAAACCTGCTGTAACTGGGTGGTCCCTAGGAGAAGGGAAGTTCCAGGTTCCCTGCCCCACCCAGAAGGAGGGTGGAACTGAGCAGAGAAAAAGAAGAAGAGAGAAGGAAGACAGATGGAGAAGGAGACCTAAGGAAGCCACATGGAGCAGCAAGCATGTGATGAAAAAACCGTGCTTGTTTCCTGACCCTGGACTGGTTAAGGCAGATGTGGGTGAGAGACCTGTAGGGAGGTGACTATGGCAGTGTTTATATTGATTTTGATGTTGCTCTTTTCCTCCCAGACTTGTCTGGCCATTTCTGACCCTTTTCCATGGGTCCCGGCCAGAAGGTGCTTTAGTCTTGTGGCAGGCTTTCAGGCCTTGCTTTGGGCCAATCCCTTTTGGGTTGACTTTTGCCCACGAGGGGATGGGTAACTTCAGGTGTTTGATTTAGAAGTTACATTCTTTGTATTCCATATTGTATATTCACTGTATTAAAGTCACTTTTCATTAAAGCTTTATATGTTTTGTCTTGTTGCGGCGGATGGCAGAACCCACTTAGAGCAGGCAGATTTTGAGGCCTCAGGGGTGCCTCTCTCTGAATTGAGGTGCCCTATAACACTGCCTGCTCTAAATAGGTTCTGCCATCCGCCACATCAAAACAAAACATGTAAGACTTTAATGAAAAGGAACTTTACTACAGTGAGTATACAATACAGAAGACAAAGAATATAATTTCTAAATCAAAGCCCTGAAGTTACCCATCCCCTCATGGGCAAAAGGCAACCCAAATGGGATTGGCCCAAAGCAAGGCCTGAAAGCTGCCACAAGACTAAAGCACCTTCTGGCCGGGACCCATAGGAATGGGTCAAAAGTGGCCAGACAAGTGTGGGAGGAAAGGAGCAAAATCAATATAAAAACTGCCATAGTCAACCTCCCCATGGATCTCTCACCCACATCTCTTTCAACCAGTCCAGGGCCAAGAAATAAACACGGTTTCTTCACATGTCTCCCTTTGCTCCATGTGGCTTCCTCAGGTCTCCTGGCTCTCCATCCTTCCTTCCTTCCTCCTCAGATTTCTTCTCTTCTCTTTTTTTTCTCTGCTCAGCTTCACCCTCCTTCTGGGTGGGGTAGGGAACCTGGAACTTCCCCTTTTCCTGGGGACCACCTTGTTACACCCTCTCTTGTGTCCATACTATACTGTTGAAAGCCTAATTGTTAGCACCAACTATCTCTTAGCTTCACAGCTTTAGCAGTCTGCTCCCAAGTATTGACACACTCTGCTGTTTTGTCTGATGGCTGCCCATCCTCTGCCCTTGGGGAATGAGCTGAACTGATTGGCTAAATTCCAAAGTTTTTGAGTATCTCAAGGAGGAGTTTTTGCTGCAGAGATTTAAGACACACCTTATCATCCAAGATTGTTGAATGTAGTTATTTAGCAATTTCCTCATGGGTACAGTTAAACTAGATTAGGCTTCCTTTTTGCAACCCTAGAAATGGAGTGGCATTCTTATTGGGGATCAAAAAGACACTAAAGTTTTCTAGTAGTCTCTCCTCTAATATCTTTTGATTGCACTTGATTCTAACAGCTGAATAATGAAAACTTCCTCTACATCAAGGCAGGTTGTCTGGGAGTTCATGTGGCTGGCAGGCATCCCAGCTGGCAAATTTAGCAAGAAGATTCGATGTTGAATAGAACCATCTCAGGCATTCTTGGTGGTTCCATTATTTCTTGATGGTTCTAAAACTGAATGTACAGTTCTGTGTAAGGAATAAATTATCTCTCCTTCTCGTGGTCCATCGTGCATTTTGGATGGATGCCTGGTGAGGGAAAATGTATCCTACCAGGGTGTCTGGAGCAGAATGTACAATATAGGAACAAAATGTGTGCCAAGGGCCAAGGCAGGAAATCTTAAGGAAGACAAAGCTTGGCCACTGGGAGAAATTTTCATTGCTTTTAGTCAGAGATGGGAATTAATCCCAGAGAACACCTGGAAGAACTCAGAGGCTACTCAGTGGTTACTTTATTAGCTGACTACCCAAATGAGACTAATAATTTTGGTAGCACCAAGCTGGAATAAAATCTGCAATGGCAGAAACAACTCAGAATACTTAGAGCCAAAGGTTTAATTCTGTTACAGGATTAAGTCTTGAATGCATTGCCAATGAACATGAACTGTCTGGGCCAAATCTTGATCCGAGTTGTACTGTCAATATGGCAGCTACTGGGCACATGTGGCTGAATTATCATCCATGATTGTTGAATGTGGTTATGTAGCATTTTCCTCAAGGGTAATGTTAAGCTAAATTAGGATTCCTCTTTGTAGCCCTAGAAATGGAGTGGCTGATGGGGTCTATTTTGGTGGTCCAATAGGACAATAAAGTTATCTAGTAGTCTCTGCTCTAATAACTTTTGATTGCGCTTGATTCTAACAGTTGAATAATGAAAATGTCCTCTACATCAAGGCAGGTTCTCTGGGAGTTCATGTGGCTGGCAGGCGTCCGAGCTGATAAACTTAATTAAAGTTTTATAAAAAACAATTGGACTCCACAGTCATCCATGTCACATTTCAAGTGTTCAGTACTAGTATGGCCTCTAGCGGCTACCACACAGAACAGTGCAAATTCATGGAACATTGACATCATTGTAGGACTGATTTAGAAGATAAAGAATAGGTCCTGAAAGATAGTCCATCAAGAAACACCATTTGGTGGCTTGATTGTCCACACCAAAGAAGCCCTGTCTAGTTGTTATTATGAATCAGTTGAGATTTGAAAACAAGGCAATGAGACCTTAAATATTGGTGTGAATTGTAATACTTAATTTTCTCAGTAAGTACCTTCAGTTAGTGGATTATTATGGATAATGGTCACAGGTGAAGAAGCAGGAGCAGAGGATGCAATGCTCTGATGTTAGAACATCCGCTGAGTGAGGAGTGTCTCACCTACATGGGCCAAATAAAGTGATCAGAAGCACTTTTGATACTTGTCCAAGGGTTGAATTTTGCTGATCTCGAGTTTCAGAAAAGTCCTTTGGTTCTTCTTACCTTTCTTTTCATTAAACTGGTAAAACTTAGGCATCCTAAGGAGAACATGAATCTTAGGTTCCATTTCTGGTTTAAGAGATTCTCAACGCCTTCCTCATAAGGGAAGTACAGTTGACTCTTGAACAACACAGATTTGAACAAGGTGGGGTCCACTTACACAGATTCTTCTATCTGTATTCTGCATTCACATACCCAACCAACCTAAGACGCCAGCTGATTGAATCCCTGGGTGTAAAACTACCTTATTCAGCAAACCAACTAGCTATAAATTATGTAGAGATTTTAGATTGCATGGGGCAACACCCCTTTCCCTTGCGTTGTTTAAGAGTCAACTACAATTCTAATTAGTCCTGTTTCACATGCCTCTAAAACTTTAAAAGAAAACCATGGAAAGGAAAGAGAAATCAATTGAAGGGCAATAGCATTTCCTATATTAGCTTAGGTTGTCCATAGCGCTTGAAGTTAAAATCATTTCCAGCACCCATGTCACGTGATGTAGACTCACACACCGAGGAACTAAGATGCAATGAAGACTGTTTGACATCTTCATTTCAGGTTTTAGGAGAAAGTATGCCAAAGAAAACTGATCGGAGGCTAAGGTGACTGTCAAGGAACTTAGGAAACTGGTCAACAGAGAGACATTTAAAGGAAGAAAGGCCACTAATCAAAGAATAGTCTGAAGGACTGAAAACAAATGGTAGGTAGAGCCAAGAATTCTTTTTGGTAATTATAGCGGGGCAGTTTACTTGAGCTGATGCAACAATATGAGGGTGATCACAGGGAATGAGGAAGGAATTTCTAGGATAGCAATGAAAACATGAGCACTAGGTCTTAGATATTTCATCATCTCTTCATATTATAAAACTCTAGCATCCAACAAATACCTGTTGAATGAATCCTCAGGAAGGTAATCACACCGTGTGCATAAATTCCTTTATTGAAAATATTGGGATAGCACTGCATTACATATATTTAGTATCCATAAATGAAGGGCCACACATTTATGATAGGACAATACTGTTTTAAATAGAGAACACAGCATTGGGATATGCTCTCACAAGTATATCATCATGGACTAAACTAGGTAAGAGTGAACTATATGCAAAATGACCATTTTGTTTATTAATTGCATATGGTTGCAAATGATATAAATAGTAAACATGATCACCATGAGACATTCCTGATATCTCACAACAACACATTACTCAACAAGCAGATTAAGGTCAAAAACCGCAGGTATGTTGTTCATCAAGAGTTCTCAGTAAGTGAACTTGGGTGAAAGCACACCCAGGCTACAGATTTACAATTTTTAGCATCATTTAAACTTGCATGAAATGTGAATGGAGTAAAATAATCATTGATTCTGATAGGAGGTCACTTGGAAATTTGTTCTTCCTTAGAGTCATTTTTGAAAAAGAAGACTCTCAAGGAAATAAGAACTTTTATTGTTAATGCAGGTATACAAATACTTAGTATTAAGCTTTCCTTTCACAGATCACTAAGAGACACTTCTTAGCTTTGGCTCTTGTTTGAAAATTTTTTCCATTGAGTCTTTGGCTTTCATAAAAGTCTGACAATCAGTAATATTTGTTATTTTTTAACAGACTTTCTTATTATTTTTAAGAAATGTTTTATGATGTGGAAATGGGTTGATGTTAAAAAAAATTTCCCCCCAAATTTTGGTATGAATGCATTTCTTTTCATTGCTTTTCTCCAATAGTAGAGTCAGGAACCAAGATAACTTGATGTTTTTCATTTGATATAATATATGTAGAAATTAAAACACCCAGATCCTTTTAAAACAGAGGCCTGTTTGCTAATGTAAAAACTGGGGGAAATGCACTGACACCATGAATATAAGGTTTTTGTTATGAACATACATGAGTTTAAAAGAAGCAAAATATATTTTTTTAAAAGCAGGATATGTCCTAAGTTGCGTTCATAAACATATTTGCTTTTGTAAATACCAACTTAAGATAGTGAGAAATGGCTTGTTCTTTTTTACAGGATGATGTCCCTAATAAGTAACTAAAAATGTATCTTTTTAACGACTCATTGGGAAACCAGTCTAGCAAAAGTCAAATCAATGAACATGGGTAATGAATTTTTAAAAATTCAGAATTATGCATATATAGATAGATTGATATACTACTTAAGACCTGTTACCCTAAACAATCAGGGCAAAAAAAAATTCAATATAAAATTATATAAATCAAATGGATTTGTTGTCAAAACATAGCACATGTGTACATGTATTTCAAGATTTGACACATTAAAAGAAAAAAAAACTGCCAACACATTTCAGACAACATACTAGAAGTAATAAATAAGATCTTTTTTTAAAAAAAAAATCATTTATTCCCTGTAAGTGCTATGCACCTTCGATTTTTCTAAATGAAACTAACCTTTCCATGGCGAACAACAGTATACTGTACATTTTGGTAATGAAAATTATGTTGATAAATACACAAGGCATGTATATATTTCCACAGTATCTTTTTTTCACAGTTACCAAAAATAAAAATTGCATTCAACTAATACATCTATAAATACTCTGACCCCTCACTGAATGGATTTGAAGGAAGTGGCGTATAAGGTTTTCAACAATCTGGACTTCAACCTCCAGTGTCCGCCCTCCACATGTGCCCTTCAGAATCTCTCTGCAGTATGGTCATGCGCTGAGGTGGTGGCAGAAAGCTCGATGAAGGGATGAGGCCGTCTGGGCTGAAGTTTCATCTTCCAGCCAGTTTTAGAAAGGCTGGTAGAACCCAGTATTTTTCATGTTTTATTTTAAGGCAGTCTGAATTTCACTCGAATGTCCATACCTCAAGGTCCTGAACTATGAAGTCTTCCTTTTTGGAAAGAATATCATTATTGAAAGTGCTGCAGGAATTGCTTCGTCCATGGTATAAATCAGCATCCAGCCACAAACCAAACCGTCCCCTGAAAAGTTTAAAAAACAAAGAGGTGAAAATACAATCAATCTTATGTGACACTTGCTGTCCTTCTTCACCCCATCTTCTTTCCTTTATGCTACAAGCTCTAAACTGCTGGAAAACCAAGGGTACATTTCCTTTATTTCATTTAAATGTCTGGTCCTTCTAAAAAGACAAGTGGTAATAATCCCTCATGTAGACACACAAATAAATCATTTTGTTTTTGGTTCTTAGTGTCATGTGTTAGGCTATGGTCCTAACTAATAGAAACACACAGACTAGTTAAAATCACCTGACGCCAAGATTTTGGTTACCTAGGTCAAAATAGACACATTCTAGTAACTTAACAACAAGAACCTTACCCTCCGCCACCAAGTTCTAAGGAACTTATGTCTCCATTGATAAAGTATGAGTTTTCTCCACTCCACTTAAAGACCTGTGGGCAGAAACAAAAGAGAATAAATATTTTTATCTGGAGAACTAGCAAGGAGGGAGTATCAGAAAAGAACTATTGGCTGAGGGAGCAACCAACTCCAGAATATTGCCTCACCAGGATGAGATCCCAAAGGAGTAATAAAATGGGAAAGACCTTTCAAGCACATGTCAGTTTTGACCTAAAACCTCTCCCTGAATCCCAGACCATAAAGAGTTTCTCCCAGACCCAGGCAGAATCCCCAAGAAGTGCGTGTGCCCCAGCCATAAAGTGCTGGGAGAGTCCAGATGAGGCTATGGGCCAGCTGCGCTCCAGCAACCCCCCCGCCCCCCCCCCACAGGACTAAAACTGCGATACCAAGAAACCAAACAGATATTTTTACATTAGGTACCTTGAAATTAGGGCTAAAAGTGTAGAGAAAAGTTTCGCCTGTTCCATAATAGTGGTCACTAAACTTGAAAGGATGCGTTGCATATGCTCCAAAAATCTGTCAAAAACCAAAAACCAGAAGTGTTTATCTACTTTTAAACCTAAGCCTTTCCCCAAAAAGGTTTCCGAAATATTTTTACACAATAAACCAAGTTAGAATAAAAAGAAAGATAAATAAAACATCCCAGCTCTAATTGCACAATACACTTGTCTGTCAAAGGACAACTGTTCTACTTGAAAGATGTTCAAAGTTCACTACAAAAACACATTTACTTTAATAAATATATATGATACATTTTAAAGATTCAACAATAACAAGATACATCTTTTACACAGAAGTGAGTTATTGGGAGAATAAAGTCTTGTCTTGTGTTTTATAAATGGAATCATGGATCAACATTTTTCCAAAGACATGAAAGGACTTCTAAGTCCAAAGACTTATTACTTATGAAAATGAGCTCTTAATGTGTTTACTAAAACTAACTTTAACATGATTCACCTAATATATCTTAGCTTGAAATAGCATAAAAAAAATAATTCAGGTCCTCCCTGGTGGCACAACAGGTTTAGGATGCAGCACTGCAAGCTAGCACAGCCACTTCAGTGCGAGTTCTATCCTCAACCCAGGAGCTGACCCACATGGCACAGCAGACCTCTCCTGCCTCACCCACTGCTCCCCTCAGCAGTGTACTTCATCATTCTGCATGTTCTGCTCCTCACTCTATCTCTGGTGAATCCTCTCACCGCCCCTGCACCTCTGGCCTGTACCCCAATTCTGTATGTATAAGTAATAAATATTTTTTAAAAATTCTATATTCCTATGGTTTTATATGTGATTTTCTAAGGCAGTTTGAGGAAAGCTCAAAACTCTTCTGATCTGTCTCTTCCCCTGCAACAAGACAAGGGGGCTCTGTTCTGGAATTGGGGTTGGACAGTGGCTGCTTCTTTCAGAGGAAACATCTTGCTTTATAAGCAGGAACCAGTCAAGGGTAAAGGCAGCTAGCTAGTCTAGGTCACCTCATGTGACATGGAACTTCTGTCCATGGGCAGTATAGACCCCTTGTTCTCAGTCTGCTATGTTTAAGTTAAGTATCTGCCCTTGTGCAGGGACTGTGTGGAGAAACAGAGCCCGCCTCTCTGCCACCATTACCTGGAATTGGCCACAGATACTGGGCAGGGGGAAGAAGTGCTGGGTGCAGGCTCTTTAGAAGAGGTATGTCATAGCACCTGCTTGGAGCTAGGGAGAAAGGAGGTTCCATCTTCTTGTCTACAGGTGCCTAAAGAGGGCAGCACCATCAATCTGGAGGTGGAGGGAGGTGTAGTAGGTTGGGACTCCAGTGCCACAGAACCGCACCATTATTACACAAATTTGTTTGATGTTACTGAATAAATGTTTCTTTTTGTATGCCCTTGGGACAATTTCCAAAGACATTAAGTGATTATTGTTTCTATAATTTCCACTAGTTATGGTTGTTTCAATGATTCTGCAGCATTCCTCATTGCTGTTATTTTGTGTATGTAATATTTTTATGTTAGAATTTTATATGACTCATTTTCAGATAAATTTACAAACATGTTCTATCATGTCTTAAACACAGGAAAAGCTGCATTCTTGTCTTGGGGGCTCACTGGGTGGAGAAAGGGGGGTTACCATCCAGGTGTCTTCAAGCAACATAAGTGCCTCCAGGGGAAGAGATTCAGGAAAACTCTAGTCCTGACAGAGCATAACCTACAGCTGTGGCCCTCCTTGACATCCTGACAGGATGTTGGATCAGACTGTGCTTCAATACCTACTCTCTGCAGCCCCCACATGTCCCGAGCTTGATATATTTCGTAAGTGAGCAGGAAAACGAATCTCTCATCATGATGAGGACTTGCGAATGGTTTAAACCCATCCAGTCACATCTCATCTAAAAGTTAGCCCCCATCTCACACATTGCACTAAATCCCTAAGTAATTTCATCTTAAACCTTCGTTACGTTTTAATTTTTAACTTGACTCTCCTCAGTCAGCTGGGATCATTATTTTTTTTTTAAGATTTATTTATTTATGCATACAGAGCTCAGGTACAGGCCAGAGGTGCAGAGGTGGTGAGAGGATTCATCAGAAACGAGTGGGGAGCAGAACAGACCAACTGACGAAGTACACTGCTGAGGGGAGCAGCGGGCAGGTCAGGAGAGGTCACCCAGGGGCCAGGGATTAAATTCATGCTGAAGTGGCTTTAGCTTCTCAGTGCTGTGTCTTAACCCGCTGTGCCACCAAGGTGGGCCCTCAGCTGACAACATTATTAAGTAAAATATTACCAATCAGGATGTAATCAAAGTAATAATAATAACTAATACTCTTAAAGACAGTTACACTGTCTCAGGGAGGATCGCCGTTGAGAAGGACAGTGTCTTCTTTATCCTCATCCCCCTGTTAATTTTTCCTAGGAAAATTATGACAGCAAAGACTGATCTTTCTAAATCGGTCCCAAGCCTATGACTTCACAGTCAAGTTTTACAGTGTTTAATCATGCCCCATTCTTAACAGGCATTCATTTACACATTCACTTCAGTGGGCTAATAGATACTGTTTCCTGGCCAGGAAGAATGACATCTACATCTTAACATGTTAAGTATATGTGGCAACATCTTGCTAAGTCTGGAATCTGAATGATGGAATTCATTGTACCTATCTCTCCACTGTTGTGCAGATTTCTAAAAACATTATATTATTTTAAAACATTATGCATAAAGAGCTGGGGTACAGGTCAGAGGTGTGCAGGCTGAGAGGATTCACAAGAGACAGAGTGGGAACAGAACAGGCAGAAATACACTGCTGAGGGGAGCAGCAGGTGAAATAGGAGAGGTCTGCTGAGCCATGTGGGTCACCTCCCTGGCAGGGAATCAAACTCATGCTGCAGTGGCTGCTGATAGCTTCATTGTGCTGAGACTTAACCCCTTGCGCCATCAAGGAGGCCCTGCTGTACAGATTTAGAATCTTCACTGAAAAGTGTTTTCTATGACAGGGACAAGCCTTACCTGATTATCCATATCTTTGATGACCAATAGGACCGGGCTGTCCAGAGATGCTGACTTCCGGTACAGGGTTTTCAAGCTGGTCCCGTGCTCTAATGTGCTATATGCGAGTCTCCATGGATACCCTTGTACCCTTGCTGGAAGGCGCCGTGCCAGCTGTGGAGCCAGAGCCAGAGATGTAAATTTGTGGTGTGCCCACAATCACTCATGAACTTGCAACACAAAATAAGTTGGCTTAAACAAAATCACACATGTGGAGTGTTCCCTTTTATACTGGCAAATGCTTGCTTCTCTGAACCAAGAAAGAGAAGGAAAAGTCACTGCCTGACAGTGTTTACTTTGACAGAGATGCTGCCCAGGGTACGTGTTTCCTTCCCCTCCAGGACCTGACTATGCTACTATCCATTTGAGGATACAGCATATGGTTTGATAAAGAGGTATGGGACACATGCTGTCCCCTTCACGCTTCAACCTGACTTTCACCAAACAGTTCCTGTTTCTCTAGTTGTTCTTTCTAAAGCCTGGTAGACTCAAGAGGTGCTACTGACAACTGCAGCTCCCTACACAAGTGACAGCAAGAAAACAAGTGTTTATGCTTCTAGTGAGGTACAGTCTGCCCTCACCTACATCCATGGTTAACTGACTCTTGGCTGCCATTTCTAATTATAGAAATGCATCTCTCTTCAAAACTTTTAAGGAAGGAAGCAATGGTATGAAGCCTTCCGAATGCTTAACTTATAGTACCAGCATAACTTTGTCTCTGTAACTGCTCAGTCTAATCTCTTTACTTTCCTGGGCCTTCACTCATTTGTCAATTGAGGGAGGTTAACGTGATGAAATTCAATTTTCCTGAATAATTAAAAAATAGAAATTCAGGCTTTTTAGCTGGTGGATCCCCAAGAGATTCCATTATAACATTTCATAAAATTAAAGTGATAGTTTCACAAAAATATGAAGCACACAAAGGAAATTACATAAAATGGGATTTTTTTTTCGAGTGCTAGATGGTTGTTATTAAGTAAATTGAATGTGTTAGGGCTCTTATTGAACCCCATAAATGGAAGCCACTAAAACTCTACAATAATCAGTAGGAAAAAATTGCAATTATGTTATACCTATGGTGAGACACTTTAAACATTGTTTTTAAGACAAGAAATGACTTTTCATTCAGGGTTGGGAAGGATGACCCACTCCTTGCCTTCCCAAGAAGGCCACACAAAGGGCCTGCAGACAAAGGGATACCAGACTTGGTTAGGTGCTGAGTGTTCTTCCTTGAAACTTTGCTCGTCATTCACTCTCAGCAGGAAAAAGCTGCTCTAGGCCCCTGAGTCCTCTCTCCTACCTCGCCCGGGAGACCCCACCTGCTCTATGTGCATGTTCTCCAGAAGCGCACTGTGGGGCTGCAGGGTCGGCAGGGCCTCCTCATCGTCATCTTCATAGTAGCTGCACGTGCTCTTCCTACGCTTTGCCTCCTCAACTGTGATGATCTGAAGGACAAAGAAACAAAGGAGAAGCATGCATTGTGTTACCTTCACACAGAAAGGACCTCATAACCACAACCGCCTGGAGGTAGAATTTTAGCAGCAAGACCTAAATTGAACTGGGACTTTTAGAAAAAAAAAAGAGCTCGTTTTTCAAGTTTAGAACGTACGCAGAATTTAACATAGTACAGCTGAGGTGCTTCACCTGCACAAGTTAAAGTTGCAAGTTCTCCACTTTTACTCTTGCTGCCAATTGCTGCCTCAGAGTAAGAATTAACGTGTAACTCCACAAGTAACCTATAACCTCAAAATACCTTAAATTAAGCTCCTTTAGCCTGCGTCTAAATCTGAATTGTTAGAGAAAATGACTAACCAGAGATCATTCTGTAAGTCTTCTGTAAATGAGAAGAGAACAGCTTTTTAATTAAGACTTCTAATATTTTCTCTCTACGTTGTACAAATAGCAACCTGCACGCATAGAAATGACATGGTAACAGCTACCAGGAGCAACAGTCCAGAGAGAAAGTATAAGTCAAAATTACAATTAGGTTAGCATCCTCTATGTACAGTTCAGAGACCTTAGTTTTTCCTTCAAAGCTGAGAAACATGTTTCTTTATATTATTATTATTATTTCATTATAAATTACATTCATAAATAACCTAAGTCAATTTCACCTTAAAAATCTATTTTTATCCCACCTGAAGTCTGGATAATTCACTAAATTATTTTAAATCGAAGGATATATATACATAAGGTGAATAATTTATCAAATTTTCTGAGTATCAGTATTAATGACTTTTGCATCACGGAAAACAAAATATTTAAGTGACATGTAACAAAAACTGTCAGAAAACACACTACTCAAATTTTCAAAATGCACAGAGGTAGACATAAATCTGTCATCTGCACTAACTTGTCTGAGGTGGATAGACAGCTAGGGAAATTAGCCTATAAATTTTATTATCTTTTCAGGACATAAATTACATAAATAAAATACTATAAAAGAATCATAAATCCAGCATTTAAAAAAGCACATATTTTTGGCGTTTCTACCTTTAACTGATGTACAAATGAGGCTGTGGAAGGAAACAAATACAAATCTGATTCCAAGGGAAAGGGGCAAACCACACCATATTCACCCCCAACATAAATACCTGTTACTATTGAAATGCCAGCCCAATCCTGCCAATCTTAGACATGCTTTCAAAGCACACTGAGTAGAAATCTCTGAAGCTTCACAGGCACCTGGCTAACTCTCCCGGACTCCAACTCACCTTCACAAAAGGCTCTTGGTCCGGTCTGGCACAATAGAAAATCTGAATGTCCAGGGGCAATCTGCGGACTCTCATGGTGCGTGTGCAGTCTACTCGCGCTCTAATGAGGAACAGGTTTCCTGACTATCTGCCTCCACACCACGCTTATTTGTAGCCACGCTGAGCTACAACTGTTTTTGCTGTCTCTAGTTTCCTGCATGATTAAGTTTCTGTTTCCCTTAGGAGAGAGTTCAGCATTTCTCCAGGAACACACCCAAATTAGGATTTAGAGCAAACACTTCCTGTCACGGTTAGCAGTGAGGCTGTAAAACGACACTTTCACCTTTGAACGGTAGTTTCCTAATAGTACAACAAAACCCTATTGTTCAGATTTTTCTTTTTTCTTTTTACACTTTTCTTCCTATTTGTCCTCTGGCTAAGCTGGCGTTTCTGGCCCAGTCTTTTCTGAAATTGTACAGTGTCTCCAAAGTTACACCTCCAATTTATTATTTTTTAAGATTTATTTATTTATGCACACAATAACTGGAGTACACGCCAGTGGTGCAGGGGTGGGCGTGGGGGGGAGGGGTGAGAGGATTCACCAGAGATAGAGTAGGGAGCAGAACAGGCAGATCGAATGAAATACACTATTGAGGGGAGCACATGGCAGGACAGGATAGGTCTGCTGCACCATGTGGGTCAGCTCTCTAGCAAGGGATGGAACTTGTGCTGTAATGGCTGCAACTAGCTTCATAGTGCTGGGCTTTAACCCTTGTGCCACCAGAGAGGGCCTGACCCTCCATTTTAAATTAATATTCCTGAATCTCACAGCAAAGAGGAAAAGAAGCCTTTACTAGAGGTGGAGGTACATTCACTACTCTGAGAACAAAGGCATTTCACTGCAGTCCCATGTCAAGTGTGAGGGACTTAAAGAATGGGAGAACACTGGGTTTACTTGAAACTGAGAAAAATGTTATTTTAGGTGACATTTTTTAAACAGCCAAACAGTTATACTTTCTTGCCTTTTAGAATGTTAATCTTAATGACTCAGAAGGATGATGAGTTCTCTACTCCCCAGATCAGATGTCAGGGAGTTGGAAAGAAACACAAATCACCATTGGATCAATTTTCAGTGATCCTTCTGTGACTTTTCCAGATCCAAATGGCCTTTTGTTCCCAGGGGCTGTTGAGTGGACTAGGGTGCAATTCAGAGCTTCTCCTCGGGGGTGAGTTACAAAGAGGGCTTTGGAAGGTACTTAGTGACTAATCCTAGGTCAGCCAGAATTTATTCTCAATGCAAGCACCCAGACACAGTTTGGGCCAAAGGACCATTCCTTCCCATACTTGACACTTCATGGCAGCTATTTAAGTGCATTCAGTATGATGGTGAGTGCCAGGTGCTTGAAACAAAGCAGCCTGTGGTCTTGAGTGGGTGAGAGAAGAGTAGAGTCATTTCTGAATAAATGAATGTCATTCCCTGTGACACAAGTGCTCACAGTGGGGCTACCTCGGGAATTCTGAGATGGACTGGAGGTGTGGGATGAGAGCAGATGGTAGGTATTGGGGAGACAGCTCAGTGAGCATAACAGGAACACAGACATAGTCTATGTTCTAACCTTCCCATGGCTTGGATAGAGAAAAAGGGAAGTAGAGACAAAGCAGAGAGGTTGGGAGTGAGAAAGTATAGAGGAAAATGAAGAATTCCTCAAAATCACCTAGGAGACTTTAAATGTACAGATTCTAATATTTTCCTGCTAGGCTTACTGAATTAACCTCTATCACGATGTGGGTCTAACATTTAGTTTAAAAAGATTTCCAGGGCCCTCCCTGGTGGTACAGAGGGTTAGGGTGTAGCACTGTAAGCTAGCTGCAGCTGCTTCAATACGAGTTCAATCCCCAGTCCTGGAGATGACCCACATGGTGCAGCAGACCTCTCCTGTCTTGCCTGCTGCTCCCCTCAGCAGTGTACTTCATCAATCTGTCTATTCTGCTCCCCGCTCTGTCTCTGGTGAATCCTCTCACCCCCGGCACCTCTGGCCTGTACCCCAGTTCTGAATAATAAATAAATACATCTTTAAGGAAAAAAAAAGAAAATGACTAATGTGATCAATGGCAGCTGCTGAGTATTTAAATAAGGAAGCATATGATCACACTTCTGTACTTAAACATGATAAAAACAATAAATTTGTATAGTACTTTTAAATATGATGAAGGGAATATTATAAATCACTAAATAGTGCTAAAATTATTAAAATATTACCTATCACATATCAATTTATCAATTATAGATTGTGTGAAATTTATACTGCAAGGCCACCTGTATATGCAAGCATGGCAAGAAAATGTCATAAAGGAAAACTGTAAGTAAAAGACAAAAAATAGGAAAAGGCTGTCAAAAATACAAGAGACAAAGAGCTGATATCTTTAATCACAAAAAGCACAAACAATGTAAATGAAACTATGTAGGTTCCTTTAGGAAATGGGCAAAGGAAATGAGTGGGCATCAAAAAGGAGGAAAAGAAAAGCAATATGTACACACACATACTGTCCATAACAGCAATGAAGGAAACAAATTAGAATATATCTCAGCTTCCTACTAACAAGCATTTTTAGAAAGGAATAACAACAGTATGGTATTGTGGGCATTCGTCACACTGCCAGCAAGCTGAGTTGGCATTATTTAAAAACAAAGTACCCAATACCAACTACCTTCACTTTCAGGAAACTAAAAATTGCGAATCATTGCATCCTTGTGAAAAACTTGGACCAAGACAACTATTCCCAAAAGTGGAGAATTGCTAAATTATAATAAAGATTAAAAATATCATGTAATCATTCAAAAAGAGGCTTACATTATTCTTCATTTTGTACATTTTTTCCATCTCAGATATATACATAAGAAAAATATGTATGTGTAAGGGAGAGAAGGGTGTAATTAAAAAAAATTAAAATTAAAAAATATATGCAAAAAAAAGAAAAGAGGCTTAAAAACTTTTATACAATTCTCAAATATATCAAGCAAGGGAAGTCATATACAAAATAATATGTAGAATATAAATACATTTTGCAAACATGAAATTCAAAACTCAACAACCCCCACCACCGTCCCACCTGGAGAGCACCTTAAAAAGAGAAAAAGAGTCAAAAGAATTGTGTAAAAGTGTTAAATGTGCTTAGGTATTACTTTAAAATTTTCTGATTATTCTTTTCTGTGGTTATCAGATTTCAATAGGAGGCAAGTGCTACTTCTATAAAGTTAGAAAATAAAGCTGATTTAAAGAGCTTGCACATGGGACAATGACTTGCTGGGCAGGTTTAGGACCTCCAGATATGTCCTTGGGAATTCAATTAAAGGATGCAGACAGGCTGAGTAGGGCGGGGGTGGTAGAGGGAAGTGGAGGTCCCTGCATCCCCCAAATTAAAATCAACAAGACTCTTATCGGAGATGACTGGCTAGATGTGTTGGTGAAGAATAGAAACAGGTAATGTCCAGGTTTCTGGCTTGGAACACCACTCAGGAGGATGGGAAGACAGAAGGAGAGGCACTTTTAGGGAAAGATAATGAGTTGATTTAGACCTTCTGAGAATCAGTCATACTTGTTATCTTCTAGGGCCCTGTAAGTTTCCTCTTCCCCACCCACAGAGGAGGAGCAATGTTGCTGTTGTGGCTTGACTTTAAGGCAATGCTTGTAAGCATTATACTCGCCGCAGTTTGGACTCTTTTCTTCAGTGTGGAAAGAAAGAAGGGATAAGGTGGCCTCGACAGTCCAATCATGCTCTCTCTAGTTTTCTTTATAGATGCTCCCAGTGTCAACAAGAATCCTAGGGGCTTTAGCAAACCAACCCATTTCTCCATCCTTTCCATTCTGTTGGCCTCCTAATCCACCACAGATCCAGAGACGCCTGCTGGAGAGCTTAGTCCTTTCCTTCTTTCTCAGGGCCTGGGTCACAGGCATTCTGGGGTGGCCTGTCCACGCACACTTGACCCTGAAGCTGCCCTTTCTCTTGCTGCATGTTTCTGCTTACTTTCTATTAGTTCCTCAAATGCCCCCAGGCTCTCTATTTCTTCTTGGGTCTCTCCACAGATTTTTCTCTCTCACAGAAGTTTTCAATTGGCACTACGAGCCCAACTACCTATACTCCCGCGTTTTGTGCTCTCAACACAGCTCTCTCCTGGGCGACTCTCCTTGCTCTTCCTGGCTGGGCGCAGGCCCTGGCCACCAGAGGCTCTTGCGCTTGGCAGCACTTCTCCTGCAAAGGCAATTACCTCTTTAGAATGTAATGATTTATCTAAACTTCTTGATGCTAAATGCTACTTCACTCACCTGCTGTGCCCCTAGCATGGGAAGGGCTGGGTAAGTGCTCTAAAATAAGGGAGTGTTTTGCAGATCAAATTTTGAAGCCGTAATTTATTCCTGTATATCAAGGGAGCCCAGAGCTGTTTTTAAAAATGAAAACAATATATTCTGAGGTTGGGGACCATCTTTACAGTGCCTGCCACGGATCCAAGACACCTACTTAGCATCTAGCATTTAGTTGGTGCTCAAATAGTCACTGAATGAATAGTCTTTTTAGAAGATAACTCCAGCTAAGTTGTGGTGAATGGATTGTGCTGGGAAGGCTCAATGTGGTGAAATCAGTCAGATGTAAAAACGTAAAAGCAAGTAAAGCTGTGTCAGCAAGGAAGGATTATAGAACCAATCCCGGGGAATGAAGTGAAGAAGAGGGAAAAAAAGAGCAGATGATGATGCAAATCTTTCCAGTTTGGGTTATAGGGAAATGGAAACATAAACCACAATGAAGACTTCCGGGGAGGCGGGGAATAGAACCATGGAGAGAGGTGAGGGAAGCCGATAAATGCCTGAAAATGGTCAGCATTCAGGTAGTCACTGAGCACAGGAGATAATGTGAAATTATCTAAGGATGACAGGCTAGAACATGAGAAGAAGCTTGGGAGAATTCATGTAAGAAGACATGTCTGGAGGAGAAAAACATGAAACATGAATACAATCTCTGGGAGAGAAAACCATGTAAGAGGGGTAAGGCAAAGACAAGGGAGGGAGCAGAAAGATATACAGAAAGTGAAGTCAAGTTGAGCATGGTGTGTGCAAGTTAAGGGAAAAGAGCTTAAGAGCTTGAGGGACAGCTCAAGGGGATTCATGCAGCAGGAAGAGAGTGAGAAGGAGGTCTATGGTGCCTGGAGGGGGTGATTTCCATGGTAACTGGAAAACATGCTGGCTTGCAGGTTGGCACAAGGGCAGTTGAGAAACTGGAAGCATAGAGTACGATCCAAATTTTTTAAGACGTTTGATGCTGAGAGAAAGGAGGGTGATAAATGAGAACCTAGAGAGAAATTAGGGTGAATATGTTTCCCCTTTATTTTTATTTTCTTCCTTTAAAATTTTTTAAAATATTTTAACAAAAGAGAAGACCCAGAAGGGAGAGAGCAACGACAAAGAAATGGACTGCTATTACTGATAAAACAAGAATAAGAAAAGAATGATCCTTCCTCTGGGCCCAAAATAAATGGTACAATAATAGGTACGTTAGAAACAGCAAAGGGGGAAAGTGAGAGAAATCTTATCCAATGGCACCCTCTTGGTGAAATAAAGGAGAAAATCACATCTGGGATTGATGGAAGATGAAGTGGGCTACACAGTTTAAGAAGAGTTAAGGCGAAAGAAAAGAGAGGTGGGCAGGGACAAGTAAGGGATCTCTAATCATGGATAGGCCCAGGATTCAGAAATCATGTAGTTGCAATGGTATTGTTCTCCCTGGTAGAAAGGTTTTTGTCCAGCAATACTTGGGTTCCTAAGAGCAGAAAAAATGTGAGGGTGTATTCACCTGGGATTGCAGGCTGACTAGATTGCAGTGAATGGGTTAAGAACAGAGAAACTCATGAGTCCTGGCAGGGGTGTCCCTGAGTCATTATAGCCACCTGTCCCACGGGGAAAGGAGAAAGTCTATGTGGAGTCCAGGAGTGAGGCAGAACAGGAAGGAGTCAAGATATCAGGTGCTCAAATCCATAGGGACATTTACCAGCCTCTACATAAGCTCTTCTGTAAGATTATTAAGCATGGAGTGCTTGATACAGGGTTACCTCATTGTATGGAGAGAACAGTTATAATCCAAAGGATAAAAGTCTATGTCTATCAGCTACATCCAGCCACCATCTGTGTAAGATGGTATATGAGCTAAGATTGTGTTTTATATTTTCAGGTGGTTGCAAAAAATTTCCAATGAATAGTATTTTGACACATTATAACTATATGAAGTGAAGTGCAGCCATGGTCATTTGTTAATGTTTATTGCGGGTATTTTGGTTCTACAATGGCAGAGTTGAGTAGAGGTGACAGAAACAATGGCCCAAAAAGCCAGAAAAAGTTTGCTGACCTCTGACCTAAGGCATGGAGTGATGAGTGAGAATATAAGTGGATCTGTTTAGAAGTCCCAGTGCCTGTATGTGTTGGTATGCACTGTGGTGCTGCTGGTGGAGTCTGACACACAAAACTAGTTTCTGACAGAGCAAGAAAGACACTTTCCTCTGTAACTTCAAAGGTTCACAGAGAGTCTGACTTGTTTCAGCCAGTCACTCAGATCCGGACAAGAGTATTTGAAGGGATCCTGTCTTTTAAGGTTCGTGACAGTTTATTCCCCTCTTCTGCTCACCTCCCAGCTCTTAGTGGTCGGCTCACTGAAGAAGTTGTCGATCATATTCAGTTCTTCCTTTTCCACCACCACAAAGCCTTGCTCTTTGGCATCTTTCCCATAGACATCAGGAGACCATTGAACAAAGAACGTGTACAAATGATCCACCCTGAAAAACACATTCGTCAGAGGAGTTACCACCAAATCCACTTTCCTGGCAGGCACTGGGAGCGACCTGGGCATGTAACCTATCCCTTTTCAGCTTGGCAAATCCATTTTGCTAATTGGGAAGGTTGCCAGTACGGAGATGATCTCTACTATTGTATTCCAAACTTAAAATAAATCAACAGATGAAAGCGGAAGTCCACAGACACCAAGAAACTATCTCCAATCTGAGGAAAAGAATGAGAGACGGGATATAAAATAACAAACACAATGACATATTTACATCAAATGTTTCTCACTGGGCCTTACTTGACTTTATTTTCACCTGTACTCATTAGGAAAAAACTGACCTGAAGCTAGTGGCAAATGAAAATATACAGTATTCCAATGGGTCATTGGTGAGATCGATGCGCTATCAAGACTTTAGTAAAACATTAGAAAGAGACCTAATTTTACTGACATGGGGATATAGTTTACTTCCAGTTTCTCTGTTTTCTTTTATAAATTAAACATCTCCAGATTCCAAAGCATCTTTCCAGACTTTTTCAATCGACACTTGCTAGGTTTTGAGAATAGAATAGAAGCTCTGGGTCCCAGAACCTGTAATATCCCTCCAGGTGTCAGGAGCACACCTCTCACCTTGGGTCTTACACCTGCAACCACTACGGCAGGGGACAGGCTGGGAGACTGGATTAAATGATGCTTTCCCAGCTACAAAATGATAACGCTAACAACTATTGTTTGAGATAATGCTAACTTATTGCTATTTTCACATATAACAAACAAATATGCCTTGACCCTGATTCAAATGAAAATTGTGTACTTACTGACAAGAACCTACATGTCTATGGAAACGAAGAAAAGCATTTTGACCCACTGGAATATCAGAATTGTAGGTGATATTTCTTTTTTTATTTCAATGCCATTTACATTTCAATGCCATTAACATTTGTCTTAACCTATTCAGGCTGCCAAAGCAAAATACCATAGGTTGGGTGGCATGTAAACAATAGGAATTATAATAGTAGTTATAATTACTTAAAATGTTATAACAATATTACCGCAACCTGAATGTTTCTATACCCTCCTCCCCCCGCCCAAAAAAAAAAATTCAGAATAGAAATTTAGACCTCATCACAGTGGTATCTGGAGTTAGGTCATGATGGTGAGGTCCTTATGACTGCTATTAAGACCCTATATGAGTGTTCATTAGCTCTCTTCCCAAGGACATGGTGAAAAGACAGACATCTATAAACCAGATGCTGGCTTTCACTAGAACTAGAAAATAAATCTGCCAACAGCTTAATCTTGGACTTCCCAGTCTCCAGAACTGTAAGAAAGTAATTCCTATTGTTTAAGTGCCACCCAATCTATGTTATTTTGTTTTAGCAGCCTGAATAGACTAAGATAAATGTTAATGGCACTGAAATAAAAATGAAATGTCACCTATAATTCTGACATTACAATGGATCAAAATGTTTTGTTGTTTCCTTAGGCATGTAGGTTCTTGTCACTGAGTATACAATTTTCTTTTTATTTTAATCATGGTCAAGACATATTTGTCTGTTACACATATATTAAATATTGTACTTTGGCCATGTTGCTCATCTTTGTACTGTTTTTTAATTAACACATTGCATGAAAATAATAACCAAAATTAGCGTGGATATTGATCTTGTTTGCTTATACAAATAATGTTACAATGAACATCTTCAATGTCTTTTACCTTGAATTATTTTCTGGAGACTAGTTCCCAGAAAAGGGATTAGTGGGCCAAAGGGCATGATTTTATAGTTTGTGATTCATCCTGACAAACAGCTTTTGAAACTGACTAGCTTACTCTGATACCAGCATTATAGCTTGGGTGTGTTTTGTAACAATCTTATTTCTTCTTTAAAAAAATAAGTTTTACCTGCATTATTATTCATTTCTTTGAATTTTAGTGGGTTTTTTTTCTCAGATGTTGTTCCCAGCTGCAGCTTTCTTTTTATAGGCTGGCTCTTTGTGATTAGGGACTCACCATTTATCTTTTCAATAGTGGGAGTCTTCAAATAATGTACCATTAGCCTCTACCACATGTGTTTCTAAGCTGCGATTTTCCTTTTTATCTTAACCATGTCTTCTATATTACGGAACTGCCAATTTTCATATACTTAAAAGTATATTTACTTTGAGGTTCCTCTACTACCCAAGAGCCTGGAAAGCTGTCACCCAAGACAAGGTACATATATCAGCATGCATGATGCACTACCATTTTTATTTATTAAAAATATCAATGATGGTCCTCTCTGGTGGCCCAACGGGTTAGGACACAGCACTGCAAGCTAGCACAGCCACTTCAATGCAAGTTCAATCCCCTGCCCGAAGGTGACCCACATGGCATGGCAGACCTCTCCTGGCCCGCCTGCTGCTCCCCTCAGCAGTGTGCTTCCTTGGTCTGCCTGTTCTGCTCCCCACGCTGTCTCTGGTAAATCCTCTCACTGCCCCTGTACCTCTGGCTTGCACCCCAGTTCTGCATGCATAAATAAATGAATCTTTAAAAAAATATCAATGATAATTGTACATGGATGTAATAAATTATATGTGCCAACTTAGCTAGCTTTGGCTTCCTCCCTCTGTGGACACATCCCACTGCTGTTTCAGCTCACTGGTTTTGTTGCTCTGGAGATCTTTTACTACCAAAACAGATTTCTTTGAAATCTCATTTAAAAATAGTTTGTCCTAAGGCATGAAATAGGGTGAGAGAAAGATATATTCCTCTCATACATACCTTTAAGTTATTTTCACTTTTGGAATAACTAGTACATTTTCATGGTTCAAGGATAAAAATTACACTTTTAAAGCATACTCTGGAAAGTTTCCTTCTTACACCCCTATTCACATTTGTTTCTATCTTATTTCCCTTACAGGTAATCACTTCATTAGTTTCTCATGTTTTTGTAGCTACTTAAGGCAATATACATTAATATGAATATACATTCTTTTTGCCCATTTCTACAACAGATAACACTATTCCCTAGCTTACTTTTTTCACTTAACATCATATCCTGGATCTATTTCCATATCATATATGGATGTTTTCCTCATTCTTTTCTAGCTACACGGTACTTTACTGTGTGTATTTACCGTAATTTATGTCATTCTCCTCTAGATTACATAAACTATGGACACTTGGTGTGTTTCCAAGATTATTCAGTTAAAAACGATGCTATAGTACGTAACTTCACACTGAGTCATTTCACGCGTATACAGGTAAAAGAATAGGATATATTCCCAGAAATAGAAGTGCACTGGAACAGCTCACTTACAATTTTGATACATAAGAACATACCGTCCTTTTTAGGGATGCCATCATTTTTCTTTTTTTCCCCTCCCACCAGCACTATGTATACTCATTTGAATTATTTTTATCATTTACGATGAAATTTCCTACTAAGACATTTCTTAGAAAATAATGAGCTATGCCCTCCCTGGTGCACTGCAGGTTGGTGCTGCACTGCAAAACTAAGCCATGCACTTCAGTGGCCCAACGGGTTAGGACACAGCACTGCAAGCTAGCACGGCCACTTCAGTGCGAGTTCGATCCCCGCCCCCACGGTGATCCACATGGCGTGGCAGATCTCTCCTGTTTCTTAGGTTGCTCCCCTCAGCAGAATACTTTGTCAATCTGCCTGTTTCTGCTCCCCACTCTGCCCCTGGTAAATTCTCTCACCACCTCTGCACCTTTGGTCTGTACCCCATTTCTGTATGCATAAATAAAATCTTAAAAAAAAATGCGATAAGTCACCACTCGAGAGACGTTTGGTAAATATATAATTCTAACATTTAGTTCTTTAACACTTAACATTGGGGTCACCTTAATTATATTTCACAATATAGCTGAGAAACAAACATGCTTCCTTCTAACTTCTGGAAAAGAAGATATCTCTTATGTGCATAACCACCTGTGAGAGGCTGCCTTATTGTTTATTAACTAGCATACTTAAGAGAAAGTAAAAGTAGCACCTGGCACCTGGGAGTTAATCTGGTCCTATTAGCCAGGGCCCTAGTGTTGCTAGGAGCCAGCCTTTTATTCACAGCCAGGCCCTGTAATCTCTAGTTAAACAATTTTACAGAACATCAAGTCAGAGAAGGTCGCACCATAACCATAATGAATCACAACAAAAGACTTCTGTGCGGCCTCACATCTAAGCACACATAAAAACAGTGACATTGTCCAGCCACAAAAATGACTAAACATGCCTCCAATCTGGCCAATAATATGATTGTGCTTCTTTGCCAACTATCACATTTGCCTCACTAATCTTCCCTCTTTCTGGATAATAGCTTTAGTGAAATATTCAATCACAGAATTCACTCTGCTTCCCAACAGCTTCCGTTCCACAGTAAAGTCCTTCCGGCTTCCACTCTTTCCTGAATCACCGAACACAAGCCTAAACCCTGCAGCTCCTTTCTGATAGTCTCTTACTGAGAGGGTCCATGTTCCATTGGGGTGAGTTCTCCTTCACTTCAAGGTGTCAATCCATCCACTCAGCTCCAGGTGTGTTCATGCTGGTTCTAGCACAGACATGGCTTCCGTCAAGAACCCTTTCTATGTAGCTACTGTGTGCCAGTGACCCTGAAACTTACCTTTTGGAATATGACAGCTAGAAGGGACATTGCATGTCATCTCCTCCTCCCAATATTCCTTAAATTAAGGGGGCCCTGAAATCAGCAACCTGCATCACAGTGAGGACAAGATCTGAGTTGGCAATTGGGGTCTTTTAATCACATTACAGAGTTCTCCCCCTGCTGCCTACTGATTTCTAAATCATCTTGGAACTGGTTTCCATAAAGGATTGCTCTTGACTCCACTAACATTTTACTCTCACAGGGGAAGCTGTTGCCCAAGCAAGGAAACCAAAGAAATATTCTGGGAAACACTAGAAGCTCATGATGTATGTGCCTGTCTGAAGCTGCAAGGGAATAAGACACAGATTTGGAGCTAAGATTTAACTTCTTCTTAGACATTATTAGAAAATATAAGCTGTGAAAATTGCAGCCAATGAAACTTAAAAGTAAGAGATCCTAGCAGAGTAATTGCCATTCGCTTCGCTTTTTGGTGATAGACATTATAATGGCTGGGGGAACCATCTGAACATTCCAGTTTAATTATGTAAATGTAAGGTAAGTAAGGCTTATTGTTCTGGAGAAAGAAATACATCGATATTCTTTGCCTGATGAAGTTCCTATAACCCACTGGGAATATGTTTGGAATGGGAGGTCAGAGAAACAAATGTGTACACAGTCTAAAGGGTTTGCTAAAGGGAATGAGGACTCTCGTACATAAAACTTTTTCAAAGTGCAAGATAAATAGGATATCTCTGATCTCTACAGTGGTCTTAATAGAGGCAAACCCATAGGAAAAAAACACCCTTTCTTACTCCCCATCTTTCTTGAAGAAAGTTTTCAAGGGGGTGGGTGAGTGGCCTGGTCTAGACGAATGGAGGTAGGAGCCACATGAATGCAATCAGGTTAACTTGGGTAAAACCTAGAGTGGCCCTGCCACAGTGGTCACAGTATGGAAGGGAATAGCTGTATGTGTATATGTAAAATTCTTACGCCCTGTAGCAAGTAGGGGAAGAGGTGAGGGAGAGGGTGAGAGCAGGTAAAACCAGCATAAAGCATTCTTGCCTGATGTATCATTCTTCACAAAGGGAACAACTTAATCTGGGCAGGAGTCTGGGCTGCACAGATGAGGAGTCTTATCCCAAAGCTCTTAGGAGTGCCAGGTTCCGGTGACTGGTGAATTAACTTCTGAATCTGTAGTTGGTGTGTGGGCTAGTCTGTAGCCATCAGCAGTGGGTCAAAAGCAGACAGGTGCAGCCCTTCAAGCTGAATAAGCACTGGGCTTATCTGACTTAACCACAGAGGAAAATCTTTAAGCAAGGAGGGGAGAGTAATTCTAAAAATACCACAGGAAAGAGGCACAGAGTCACAAAAAATTTCATATTAAACAAAATGTGCCATTTTAAGCAATACTGGTAGATAAAACCAGTCACATAAAAATAGAAGAAGTGGCTCCCCCCTGTTTAGGGACCTGACATTGCACAATTTTTAAAAATATACATTTTTACATTATTCCTTTTTGTACAATGTATGGCTTTCTCAGGTGTGGGCCCCACAAAATTCCCACCACCCATTCACCTGTGCGTCACAGTTCCCTGTGTAATTCACCATAGTCCCCGGTATAAGAACACATTCCTGGGCCCTGCCTGGCATTGTAGTGCGTTCAAACACATTACTAAGAAGCTAAAGCCACTTGAGCAGTTCAATCCCCACCCCAGAGGTGACTCACATGGGGCAGCAGACCTCTCCTGACCCACCTGCTGCTCCCCTCAGCAGTGTAATTTGTCGATCTGCCTGTTCTGCTCCCCACTCTGTCTTTGGTGAATCCTCTTACTGCCCCTACACTTCTGGCCTGTACCCCAGTTCTGTATGTACAAATAAATAAACCTTTAACAAAAAAAAAAAGAACACATTCCCTCCTTTGTTTTGATCTTTCGCCCTTTTTCTCCCCTGCAGAGTGTCTGATTAATGGTTGCCTGTTAATTTTGTTTAATTTATTATAATTATTCTTTTCCTGGTCATTTATTTGATCCCCTTATAAGTTAAATCATCTGATGTTTTCCTTTTTCCTTCTGACCTATTCCATTGAGCTTGATCCCTTCCTGCTCCATCCATGTTGCTGCGCGTGGTATGAGTGTATCTTTTTTGATTGTTGGATACATTATTCCATAATGTATATGTACCACATCTTCTGGATCCAGTCATCTATTTTTGGGTATTTGGGTTGCTTCCAAATCTTACCTATTATAAACAGTGCTGCAATAAGCATAGGGGTACAGTAATGTGTTTGGGTCGGGTCCTTTCCAAGTAATGTGTTTGGGTCCTTTAGGTAGACTCCTGAGAGTGGAATTTCTGGGGAATATGGAAGCTCCACTTTTAGTAATCTGAGGAATTGCCACACAGCCTTCCATCGTGATTGGACTAGTTTGCATTCTCACCAGCAATGAAGTGTTCCTTTTCCTCTACATCCTCACCAGCATTTGTTGTTTCCTGTTTTTTTTTTTTAATATTCATTGCACAATCATTCTTAAAGTCTTTCTAACTATCCCTAAAGACAAGCAAAATAAGGCCCAGACATTGAGTAATGTCCATCAATCTAAGTCTCTTTTTTTATGAACCTGAACTCAAAGGAACACATGCACATTTTTGCACTTGTCACAGAGGCTTCATAGTACAGATGAAATATTTCCTTAATTTGGGGTTATTAATGAAGCTTAAGCAATATTAGTGAGCCGTTGGGTGGCCTTTTGGGCACGTGCTGCCCACTTGGCATTCCTGCTCTTAGTCCTGTCAGCAGGAGGCACAGAACACTGCCTTGCAAGCACTGGGCCCTGCCAGCCAACACTGTGCCTAGGGGACTCCACTCAGCCATGTCACCTGAAGCCCACTCAGGGCATGGTCCTCCACTTGCCACAGTAGAGAGGGTAGCAGTCCTGAACAGACCCTTCTCTCTCAAGGGGTGAACTCTGTTTTTGCTCTCTACTTAATGAACTTTATTCATGGAAAGCGTCAGGTGAGGTGAGATGGGAGATCTTCAGAACATAACCTGTTGTACATTAGGGTACCCTAATGGGAAGTGCTTCTGTTTCTTCTCTCAGTCAGGACACTGGTGCACCCCGATTTCCCTCTGCAAAAGCCTTTCACATAATTTTTCCTCATCCTCTTCTGTAGAGAGGATCTTCATACCATGTGGCTCTGAGAAAAAGCAGAAGGAATGGGGAACTAAAATGACCTGTTCCAAGAGAGAAAACTGAAGTTCATTTGGAAACAATTCGATTATGTAATTCTAAGGACCCTTGAGACCAAGTAGAAGGAAACATTGACCTTCTTTCCAGATCTACTTTGGCTCAAATAGCCAACCTTTGCTTATGCTCCTTTTCCTATGGAATTGGAGAGAGGGTAAGAGGTTATGACTTCATATTTTTTCCTTCTAGATTAAAGTGGCCTTAAGTTTAATTACCTTAATTCCTGAAAAGGTTCTTTTTTTCCTAACTGGGTTTTCCTAGGGCTTAGTTGCCAGAACTCAACCCTGCCTTCTGTAAATAGTTCTCAAGTTCTGAAAATCCCCTTCCTCGTCCCTCTGGCCCCATCCTTCCTGATTCCACTACTCCTATTCTCAGCTTGAATCCCTCCACACCACCCCTCTACACCCAGCAATTAGTCCTTCCTGGATTCACACACTTTCAGGCCAATTCCCATCTCACTCCTTCTGATGGCCCCTTAAGGCCCACAATTTCACTTCTATTGCACCTGCCCTTCCAAACACCTTCCCCCAGAAACAAACACAACTATCTCTAACTCTCGGGAAGAAGGAAGTTGCTGATTTGCTTCGTCATGCTTAATAGATCTATGACATACCAAAGGCACCCAAACTGGGCTAGGAAAACCCTCCCACATGGGGCTCCTACTCATCTCTGGCTCTGCTCTTTTTCAGTGCCACACCAGCTATTCTAGACCTCTGTTTTTGCAAGGTCCCCACCTTGCTTGCTAATTTGCCTCCCTCTGACTAGAGGATTTTGCTGTACTTTCTAATGATGCTCTCCTCTCCACTGTCCCCTTTCAACTCTCTCTTCAGAAGAAGAGAATCCTCCTCTAGAATTTTGAACTTCCTCTCAGTACTTTCCACAGTCCTGGTCCTTAGTGAATTTCCTCCATCGTTTCTACCTCAGCTCTCTTGTCCTCTCCATTCCTTTATCTCAGTCTTAACTCACAAATCTATATGCATCTCCCATTCTTCAAAAAGAAATGCCTCTGTTGGTGTTTTGTTCCTAAAGCTCTCTTCCCATACCTAGTTTTGTTGGTATACTGTTAATATTTGGGTTGATACATTTTCCAGCTTTTTTTTTTTCATTCCTTAACTATTCTACTCTGATCTTGTTCACTTTTTAAATAAATGCTGTTTATTAAACCTGCTATAGGTACTTTCTGGAAAAAGGAAGTTTTGCACCCTGTTCCCTCTCTCCCTACCTTCGGGATACAGATGGTCTCAGAAGTCACCTACTATCAAATTCAAGTCTTTCTTAATGACTTTTTTGCAACTCATCCAGTGACTCACCCTATGGGTTCAGATGAGGTATAGAGCTTCTCCAGCCTTTGCTGCTTCAGGACATTCTCCAGGGCTTCTGGACAAGTCAACACAATACCAGTAATTCCTGCCACCCTGGAAGCTAATTTATCCTGAAGCAATAGGTATGGGAACACACCTGTGCTGGGAAGGGTGGGTCCTGGAAAATGCTTATGTGTGCAAAAAGACACAGCATTTTAAGAGCAGGGTGGTACTGGAAGGAGGTCAAACCAGATGTGGCAGAGAGAAATGATAATACAATGTGGTCTCTGATGACTTAAGAGAGGATGTGGTAAGAGGGACAGAGCTGCTAAGATGCAGGAGACCAGGAGCTTCCTTAAGGAGAGTTTAAAAAAAAAAAAAGTCCAATACAGTGACCGAGTCAGTGAATCTGAAGTGAGGGTAAGTGTTGAATGGGAACTCATCATGCAGGGGAGGAATTCCTGACTGGAAAAGTGAGATGTATTCTTTGCTTAATGGAGTTGCAGGAAATGAAAACATAAAAGCCAAAGAGCTGGGTCACAGAATACCTGAGCATCAGATAAAATGCTTAAACACTATCCTGGGGCCACTGTTTCCCAGCATGTGTGGGAGGAGAGGGGGTGGCACCAGTGACTTCAGAGGGCACATAAAGGAACATACTTTAATAGGTACATACTTGTTAAGAAGATTGGCAGTAAATACAACTAGCACATTATACTTCTGACTTCTCAGGTATAACTGCTCAGGAAAGGCAGTTTTTGTTTGTTTTTTGTTTTGCTTTTAAGATTTATTTATTTATGCACACAGAACTAGGGTACAGGCCAGAGGTGCAGGGGCGGTGAGGGGATTCACCAGAGACAGAGTGGGGAGGAGAACAGGCCGACTGATGAAGTACACTGCTGAGGGGAGTAGCAGTCAGGTCAGGAGAGGTCTGCCACGCCATGTGGATCTCCTCCGGGGCAGGCGGGGATGGAACTCATGCTGAAGTGGCTTTAGCTTCTTGGTACTGTGCTTTAACCAGCTGCGCCACCAGGGAGGGCCCAGGAAAGTCTGTTTTTAAAATGATGTACATCCACTAAGGAGAACTGTTAGGTAAATCACAGCACAAGTGGTGTGCCATCATGAAGGAAGTGTGTGCATGACTGAAGTTTGAGAAGAATGGCTCTGAGCATCAGGGAGGTAGCACTAGCACTTTAAGAGAAGGCCTGGACAGATCCGGGGCTTAGAAAGATGCCATGGAGCCAAGTAGGGAAGGCCAGGACAAGATAGGACTGACTAAAAACAAAGGCTTTGTTGAGCAGGCTAGGAGAGACGCAACCCAGAGATGACCAAGGCAGATGGCGGCAATGCACTGGGCGTTGGGTCAGCATGTGTGCACAGGCCTCCAGGCACAAAACCAGCCCCAGCCCATCCAGCACCGGCTACTCCCCAGACCTGGCACTCAAGCATTGCTTAGATTTCCTGTCTAATTATAAATCTGAGATTTATCACATTTCTTCAGAAACATCAAAGGATTTCATCATCCACACATGGCTCTTTGAGGGAGTCACCCCAGAAGAGACACCATAATCAAGAGACACATTCCCGTTTACCAGATAAAGTTGTCATCTCTGAAGACTTTCAGAGAAGGTAAGTGACACCAGTCCTTGGAAGGCCGCACCTTCGGCAAAGCCCTGCCGACGGCAGGAGTGACAGCAACAGCAGCAGCAGCCACGACCTTGCACTGATGGGGAAACAAGCTTTTTTATTGTTTCACTGTAACCCCCTGAGGGAGCCACTGTATTTCTGTTTCCTATTTATTGGTGGCAGACACAGATGCTTACACATATGAACTATGTTGTCCAAGGCCACACAGTGTGGTCGGTCGACCTGAGACCACCCTCAGGCCCGTCCATCCTCTCAACCACTCTGCATGACCCCTTTCTCTACAGTCAACCTCACTATCATGGTGTCACCACTTCATAAAAATCTGACTAAGTTGTAGGATTGAGAGGCATGAATCCTGATGCAAAAAATCTGAGTTGATGCTTAGGAAAAAAACCCTATTCTACTCTCCATACTTTGTGTATATGGGTAGCAGGGAGCCTATTAAGTGAGGCTCACTGTTAGTCATTGTGAAACTTTATTTCCTCTTGCATTCTCCTCTTTTTCTCTCTCCAAACATAGTTGCAAGATAAAGAAAAGCTACATTTCTAAGTAAAAAATCTGAAATCTTAAACTATTTCCACTTCCAAGAGCTAGAGGCTGTGGGAAAATTCCTTAATCTCTCTGAACTTCTAAAATGAAGATAAGAACATCCAATTTCTCATTTAGGTGTCCAGAGATTAATGGGCAAGGACAATCACTTTACTTTTGAACATCTATTTCAGAAAGTTCCTTCCATGTGAGTATTTAAAATCTTGCAAAACATTTGCAAACCAACAATTTGACCCAAATGAGCAAAAGCAGTTAAGACATTCTTATCTCATCAGTTACCTGACAAATAGAAGAAATGGGAACTACACATAGCAAAACATAACAGCCCTAACACCCACCGGTTTAATAAGTTATAGAGACTATTAAACAATTTAATAGCTATTACTAAAAGCAGACTCCAGAGTACATTATGGTACAGAGAATTGGCAAGAAGACAGGAAAAGGGAAGAAAATGGGACCTACAAAGTTTTGAGATATATATGTTTGCCATTCTGTTGTTCACGGACACTAGTGATTCTAAGTAAAAGATCCTCCAGTACACTTAGTCTAAAACATTCATTTTGAATACAGCTGTGGAAGCCTAACAGGGTAGAGTGCTGTTGACCACAGAGGTTACTAGCAAACTGTGACCTTTTAATATCCACTTCAATGGCCTATCCCAAGATCCTTATTTGAAAAGGTGATTTTTTCCTTGCCTATAGAGTCCCCACTGGATTCAATATTCTGTCCCTCTAAATGCAACCAATGGATAGTCATGCCCTGGTATAATGCTCATTTTTAAAGGGTCTTAGTGTGTGACTAGGAAAATAAACCTTTACTTGTGAAGTACCAGCTAAATATGCTTCTTTGTTTTGTATCACTAAATGAGCAGTTGAGTTTTGAGACTCATTGATCAAAACAACAGTTACAAAACACCACTCAAAAATAAGTAAAAATAAAAATTTTATGTTAATATCAATATGGAATGTTGGGCTAGAGCCTGGATCCAGCAGAGGATGCACACTATTTAAAAACAAAAAAATTAAACAGTGGCTAGTACTTAAAAACTGGAGAGAGGGCCTCCCTGGTGGCACAAGGGGTTAAGTCTCAGCACTGTGGCACTATCTGAGGCTACTGCAACATGAGTTTGATTCCCAGCCAGAGCAGGGGCCCACATGGTGCAGCAAACCTCTCCTGTCTCACCCACTGCTCCCCTCAGCAGTGTATTTCAGTCCACCTCCTGTCCTGCTCCCCACTCAGCTTCTGGTGAATCTCTCACCCTCCCATACCTGTGGCCTATACCTGAGCTCTTGCATGCATAAACAAATAAATCATTAAAAACAGAATCAAGAGATGTGTCATATATAATCCACATATCAACTTTCTTTGAAAAAGATGGGAAGATCTAGCAGTGCCAGGCTCCCTTTCCCACCTATCAGCAGGGGACTGGCTGGTGGCACAGGTCTGCAGCAGCTGCTTTGTACCACAGGGCCCTGTAATTAAGGCTGCCCAGGTCCCCTTCTCCTTTCTCCACCTCTGCAGGCATTTAGGCTGGCAGTAATTACTGTTTCTGCATACTTACTCCTGAACACTGTGTGCAGCACCTATCTGCAGAGATTTATTAGCCTTAAGCAGAAATGCCAGGAGTTCCTCTCCAAAGTGCTGGTGTTGACTCCTGTAGCAGAAAGCACAGCTGCCACCGCAAAGGGTTTTTTATAGAGTGATCTTTTTTCATGAGCTTAGGTCGTTTTCATGTCACTGATTAACTCAAAACATTTGCCAAAACTTGTTAATGAAGTTATTGAAGGATGTCTGCCTAATAAGATGCTTCTGGAAGGTGATGAATTTCTCAAACTTCAGGTTGATGAAACAAAAGGTGAAGAATGTGAGGAAGTAAATGCTTCAGAACATTCTAAAATATTTTTAAAAATTGAGACTATTGGGCCCTCCCTGGTGGCGCAGCGGGTTAAAAGCACAGCACAAAGAAGCTTAAGCCACTTCTACATGAGTTCCATTCCGCCTGCCCCAGAGGAGATCCACATGGCACGGCAGACCTCTCCTGACCCGCCCGCTGCTCCCCTCAGTTCTTCGTCGATCTGCCTGTTCTGCTCCCTGCTCTGTCTCTGGTGAACCCTCTCACCCTCCGCATCTCTGGCCTGTACCCCAGTTCTGTACGAATAAATAAATCTTTAAAAAAAAATTGAGACTATTTAGTTATGTAAGTGACTAACTGTCTCTGGTGAACCCTCTCACCCTCCGCATCTCTGGCCTGTACCCCAGTTCTGTACGAATAAATAAATCTTTAAAAAAAAATTGAGACTATTTAGTTATGTAAGTGACTAACAATCCTATAAATTATTATTCAGTAGTTTCTTAACACTTAGATTTGCATTAAATAAAAATGAAACGTAGTGATTTTTAGGGACTGCTTTGGATTTTTTTCTTCATTAGCAACATCATAGTAAAAAGTATGATATAAAGGTGTGTGATACTTAAAATGTATGGGGTTTTACTAAGAAGCTTAGGCCGCTTCCGCATGAGTTCGATTCCCGCCTGCCCCAGAGCTGATCCACATGGCACAGCAGACCTCTCCTGACCCGCCCGCTGCTCCCCTCAGCAATGTACTTCGTCGATCTGCCTGTTCTGCTCCCCACTCAGTCTCTGGTGAATCCTCTCACCCTCCGCATCTCTGGCCTGTACCCCAGTTCTGTATGAATAATGAATCTTTAAAAAAAAATGTATGGGGGCCCTCCCTGGTGGCGCAGCAGGTTAAAGCACTGCACTGAGAAGCTAAAACAACTTCCACATGAGTTCGATTCCAGCCTGCCCCGGAGGTGACCACATGGTGTGGCAGACCTCTCCTGATCCTCCCGCTGCTCCCCTCAGTAGTGTACTTCATAGATCAGGCAACCATCCAACTAACATTTAGAAATATCAGTTAAGTACTAAACGCTATGCTGTTTCCAAGACATAGGACAAAAAGTTTGGCTCTGCCTGCAGAAACTTTAAAGTTCAGAGGGAAAAGTCACAAGTAATCCACATCTCTAGAAGAGTGTGAATACAATACAGCAGTATCTGAAGATAGGGAAAGTTTCTTAAAGGAACAAGAGACATTTGAACTCATAGGTGTAGGTAGAGAAGGTGGGAGAGGACTAGGTAGCTAGGCATCTTCAGTAAAAATGTCTTTAATTCTGACACACTTTACTTTAAAAAAAAAAAAAAAAAAGACTTATTGGGCCCTCCATGGTAGTGCAGCGGGTTAAAGCACAGCACTAAGAAGCTAAAGCTACTTCAGCATGTGTTCAGTCCCTGCCCCAGTGGTGAACCACATGGTGCCACAGACCTCTCCTGACCTGCCAGCTGCTCCCCTCAACACTATACTTCGTCATTTGACCTGTTCTGTTCCCCACTCTGTCACTGGCGAATCTTCTCACTGCCCCTGCCCCTCTGGCCTGTACCCCAGTTCTATATGCATAAATAAATTTTTTTTAAAAAGATTTATTTACAAATACAGAACTGGGGTACAGGCCAGAGGCATAAAGGAAATAAGCTGAATGTGATGTTTGAACAATGCAGGGAAATTATGCCCACATTCTGGTTGGTAATATTGGTTGCTATAATGGAGAAAACAGAGGGCATGAATTGTGGAGACAGAAGCAGGTATAAAGGTTGGAAATAAAAAATCCCAGTTTTGGGTATAAGTCTTGAGTTTGGATGATCCAAATACTGAAGGCTACTGGGTATGCATGCATTTGGGGACTCAATAACAATGTCCAAGGAGAGCAAGAATGCCTAGCATATAAGAAAATTAAATTACTAAGTGTATACCACTGTACACTGTACCACTGAAAAAGAAAAAGAAATGTAAAAAGTAACATTTAATAACGAAGCAGGGAAAAGGGAAACTGGGAAGGGATGAAAGAAGGAAAGAGGGTGTCAAAGAAAGGATGTACAGTCATTCAGGTCAGATACTGCCAACGACATATTAAGTAGGGAAAAAAGCAGATTGCAAAATGGATTCTGGCTTATCTGCAAGTTTGGGTGTTGCTAAAATTATCTTCGCGTAGTTACTTTCTAGTTTAATTTATAATTACCCACCAGGTTCTCCCTTTTTTGCTTCCTGTCTCCTCTTATTAGCTCACTTATACAAAATCACACTAGCCAATTAATTCATCTTGGGCTGAATATTTATGCATGACTTGGCAAAGTATACATAATTCCTGCTATTTAATTTTATTTCCATTTTATTTTAAAATCTGAATAATAGGAAATCAGTTATTATGAAACACTTCAGAGATTAAGAGGCCCTAAACAGGGAAAATATTCATTTGAACAGAAATAATTGGTTACTTCTTATGCAATAATTTCTTGGCTGTAAAAAAAGAAAAAGTGTTTTTATCCAGAACAGTATTCATAACATAGGTTAATGGCCATAGATCAAGTTTCTGGAAAGTGCTAAGAACTATTTTCAATACTTTTTTCTTCAGTTCCTCAGGGTAGGGTCTCAGTCTTATTTATCTAGAACTAGACAGTGCCTGCCAGGAAGGAAGTACTCAGTAACTGTTTGCTCAAGTACAATCTAATTACTGAGCACTCACAATGACCCATTTTTCAAGTTAAGGCACTATATTTCAAATGGATAAATCTTATTTTAGTTCCCGGAACTCTCAGAGATTCTCATTCACCCTTGCCCAATGCTGGGCAGGAAAACAGAATGGCCCAATTACACCCCTCTTCAGGGGCAGGGAGTGGGATCGTTATTTTCTTTTATTTTAGATAGATTCTAGCATAGGCTTGTGCAGAGTGAAGGTGCAAAAATAAATGCTCATCAATGTCAACAATCTTATAGCTTATAATAGCCAATCAAGATAGGATTATTTTCCAGATAAACTGTTCCTTTCAAGGCAATAGTGCTGGGTTTTTTTTTTTTTTTTTCATTTTTTCTTTTTTTAAGATTTATTTATTTGTACATACAGAACTGGGGTACAGGCCAGAGATGCAGGGGTGGTGAGAGGATTCACCAGAGACAGAGTGGGGAGCACAACAGGCAGATCAATGAAGTATACTGCTGAGGGGAGCAGAGGGCAGGTCAGGAGAGGTCTGCTGCACCATATGGATCACCTCTGGGGTAGGGATCAAACTCATGCTGAAGTGGCTTTAGCTTCTTAGTGCTGTGCTTTAACCCACTGCGCCACCAGGAAGAGCCCGCAATAGTGCTGTTTTTATAAATACAAAATTATGGGTTGATAACTGGCTTAAAATTTTAGTGAAATTCTTTGCAAAAAGTATTATGATTTAGAAAAGGAAAAAGCTTTAAGTTATTGATTCTCTAAGTTATTTGTTTATAACCTCTTTCAGGATAGCGTACAGACTCCTGTCTAATGGTCCTATATTTGACCAATGGTCCTCAAGGTGAAGTGATTGTTGTCCCTCAGAAGATCTGGACACACTTTTGGTTGTCATATATGGGGAGCTGTTACTGGAATCAAGTATGGAGACGTCATAGATGCTGATAGATATCCTAAAACACATAGGACACCCTTCAAAGAACTATGCATCTCAAAATATAGAGAGTGCCAAGATTGAAAAATCCTTGACTAGATGATAAAATGAGATACTGTTATTCACTGTTCACATACTGAAATTTGTATCAGGAGTGAAGCAGACATACCCTAGATATTCCAGGCTGGTTTCAGGCCAATTCTTAACACTTGGCTAACCTCCCAAGCACAGCAATGTCATCTTCAGCAGATTCAAGAGAAGTGCATGACTCCGCAAGTGGCAATGGAGATGACAGTGTTCTCAATTGATATCACTTGATTGATCCTCAGCAAATGTGAGTATGTCTCAAGGAGCAATGCAAGAAACTATAAACCTTCTGAGACCAAGATTTCTACCCAATAAAACTACTATGTACACAGGCAGTTTTGAGCTACGTCACATCTCTAATTTCTAGTATCTACTTTTTTCTTTAAAGATTCATTTATTTATGCATATAAGAACTGGGGCACAGACCAGAGGTGCAGGGGTGGTGAGAGAATTCACTAGAGACAGAGTGGGGAGCAGAACAGGCAGACTGATTGAAATACACTGCTGAGGGGGGCAGTGGCAAGTCAAGAGAGACCTGCTGTGCCATGTGGGTCACCTTCCTAGACAGGGATCAAACTTGTGTTGCAGTGGCTGTGGATAGCTTCTTAGTGCTGTGCTTTAACTCACTGTGCTACCAGAGAGGGCCCTCTAGTATCTTTTTTTTTTTTTTAAAGATTTATTTATTTATTCATATAGAACTGGGGTACAGGCCAGAGATGCGGAGGGTGAGAGGATTCACCAGAGACAGAGTGGGGAGTAGAACAGGCAGATCGACGAAGTACACTGCTGAGGGGAGCAGCGGGCGGGTCAGGAGAGGTCTGCCACGCCATGTGGATCTCCTCCGGGGCAAGTGGGAATCGAACTCATGTGGAAGTGGTTTAAGCTTCTTAGTGCAGTCCTTTAACCCGCTGCGCCACCAGGGAAGGCCACCTCTAGTATCTTTTTAATAACAAGGTTGCAATGGCAGAAAACCACCAAGAACAAAAGAAATAGTGACTATAGAAGGTTCCTATTGTTGCTTGCAATGGTCACTTTCTTACTTGTTAGACTATTTGTTCAATGATGGTGTTAAGGAAGCCACACAGGAGACCATTCATGATGAAGGAGTATTTCAATTGAGTTGATTAGTACTAACCACAAAAATATGGGAAAAACCAAACATTTAAAAAATAACAAAACACATTTGCAAAGTAATATCAAAATATTATTCTTCTGTGATATGGAGCTTTGGTACATTGCATGAATCAGAACCTGCCCATGAGAATAAACTATCACATCACATAGATCTATGGATTGACACTAATACAGAAGCCACTGCTAGGTGATTCCTTCACTCTGCTGTTGAAACCCAAGCATGCAAAGATCCATTAAACAGAAAGGCAAGTAGAAATGCTCTGTTGACATAGTCAGGGAATACAGAAATGATTAACAGAGTCAGAAAAGCATTCCCTGCCACCTTTTGGTTCCTTACAGACTTCCTTGAGCCTAAACTCCTGAAGAACTAATTGAAAAAAAAAACTGAATTTTACTTATTTCTTACTGTGCACTTGGAGGGCCAGGTGGGAACTACAGGACTTCTCCATCTTTCCCAATTTGAAACTGAATTGCGGTTTTCTTTAAGGAAAACCAAACAGGAATAATCAACACAATTTCCTGACATCGATAACACCAAAAACTATCATTAACATAGTGAAATATAATAATTCTGAGAAAACCATTGGTTAATGAATAATTAGTTCAAGAAAGAAAACTAACCACAGACAAATAGGTCACAAACCCTATACAATATAATGGAATTCAACAAGTGACCTACTTTTAAAAGCTCACATAATCACTTGCATAAAAGGTCAAAGAGATACAATTTCAGCACTACATTATTTTTTTCCCTCTGGGTTAAAGAAACAATGGTAAAATAACTTCACAGGGTGTTACAATAATTATTATGGGAGAGTCCTTGGAGCAACCACCTCATTAAAGATAATAAAGTTGTAGGGAAAAAAAAAAAACTACCTTGTAAACTATATATTTTTCTCCCAAGAAAAATGGTCACTTTTCTTATAAACCCCAAAAGTCCAGACAACCCACAATGTGGCTGAAAGTTTCAGTGTTTTGTTTTCTTGGGCCATAAGGTCAGAAATTAGCCTCAATTTCTAAAATACTGTGAGCTGAGAAATTCTGATTTTAGAATTCTGATTTTAACAGGGTTTTAGAAATCTAACTCGACCCCTGTTGAAACATTTTTAAATAATAAAAGACATTTCCTTTCATCTCCCCAGGATCCTTAAAGTTTAATGAGATATTGCAAGGCTGCAGACATTGGAGATGAGTATATTACACAAACACAAAACAAATATGTTTAATGTGGCTAAGAGGGGGAAAGTGGATATAAGCAAATTCATCCATTAAAACCCTGTCAGTTATTTTTCACATTAAATTATAATACATTAAAATGAGACAAGTAGCTTGATGGGAATTATTTTGGGTACCCATCATCAGAAAGTATGCTCTTGTTTGAATTTTAATTTCGCTCTAGTTATGCTTATAGAAACTCAGTGAACCTTCATTCTTGGTAGGGGTGATAGCCAAAAGGTTTGTCCATGTTAAGTCACAGAAGGCCAACCTCTGAGGTCAAGACAGTCTTTGGCTCCCCCAGAATTTAGCAGCAATTTCAAAATCACAGTCATGCCCTCTATTGCACTTAGAGGGTTCTGGATCTACTCCACAGTGTTCCTTTATTTTCATAAAAGAGCACCTCCAATTACAGGCACTTGAGAATATCTAAATCATCCTTCATTTAAAATTCAACTGGGTAGAAGGTGATGAAAGTGGTTAGCACACATTCCATTCCATCCAATCTGCTAATATGAAAGTGCCTTAAGTACTACTCAAGTCATTAAATAATTCTAAAATACTATCCTTCTAGAAAAGGTACAATTAAGAGAATCTTTTATTCAAGAATAAAAGTATTTAAAAATGAAAACTTAGTAGATTTTCATTGACCACTTTTCATGACCCAGTGAATGTTCATGGAAAGCTAAATGTGAGGTGTATAAGCTTCTCCCTGCAGTGCGTGTCATATATATGAAGTTCTACCGTTGTCAATCCTTAGCATCTACCTCTCTGAATTTTCATGAATATCTATTTTCACAGGGTAACTATTTTATATAGACGGGCAGTAGCATACAATAAAAAACTTAGTGTAGAAAAAAAAAATCTCATGGGCAGCTGCTTCCATGTGAGCCCACACTCACCTCTCCCGAGGGACAGCAAACCAGTACTCTGGCTGCTTTCTTCGTCTGCTATACTGCTGCACCATGGCTGCCGTGTGAGTGGCGAAGGATTTTCGCATGGGTTTTCCCACTTTAATGCACAGAAACATGGGTGGAGTCTTGCTTTTCTCCTCTTTTGAAGGAAGTATATCTGAGTCACACATGAAAAAATTCCTCAACATTGACAACAATGGTGATAGCAAAACCTTTCTACTTACAAAGAATAGTGTTCAACCCCAGCTTAGCAATGAGAGGTCGAATCATCACCGAAACATTGAACTAATTCAAATTTTCAGATCTGTAGTACATAAGGGAAACGTTTTGGATGTTTCAGGTTGGTCTACATCATTTGAAACGAGCCACAGGGTAAGTAAACAGAACCAAAAATAAATAAATAAACAAACAGGAACTATTGTAAATAGTGAAGCGTTGTGACAGTTCATAAGTCTACAGATTAATGGGTGATAATGAGGATGTGGTGACACCATAATGCAATGCAGTTTAGAAATGAAATATCTCCAAAAATACTTTAGATTTAGAAATTCAAGATAAAAAAAACTAAAAAATTTATTTTTAAATTTTAATTGTTTAAACATACTTGCTTTTTTAGAGACTTTCTCACCTTAAGTGCAGTCAGCATAATTTCTCACCACCAAAGTGGCCACAGTCCTCCACCACACACCATTGTTTCAAAAAATCGTTCAAATGACTTTTGAAATAGAAATACATGTCATAGTTCAAATTCCAAAGTTGTTAATGTTAATGTATCAGTAAATATATGCTCAAATATATACTACTTTTGCTGTTGCATGTGCAAGTTTTAGAAATGAAATTATATAATTACATATGTAATATAAAAGCATTAAAGAAATGTGGCTTACCTTCAATGGGTACCTGAATTCTCTTTAAAAGCCATAATTGAATTTCTGATTTATCATCCATTTGTATGCTTTGGCAGTTGTTGTCCACAGCAGAATCCAAAGTGGAGTCTAGGGAGTCTTTCCTCAAATTTTCTTCTGTGGAAGAGGCAAGTTGCAGTGCAAGGGGCTCTCTCTCTTTCATGCAGGTTATGCCTTGCTCTTTATTGCCCTCATTTGGGGGATCTCCTGCCCGGGGAAGAGAACTACTAAGTGTGATGTCTATTCCCACTGATTCAAGGCATTTGCCATCACTTATTTCTGCCTTCTGCAAGTTCTCAGATAACTGTGACCCTTCTTTGTTCTTATTAAGGTAATATTCAATGAGTTTGACTTTATCTAGATCTTCCTGTATGTTCAGTGCATTCTCTACCTGGCTTTCTGGGGAACCAGACTGCTTGTCCATCTCGGGCATTATATCTTGTTTCTCACAGGCTTCTAAATCTAGGACCCCCTTCAGTTCAGCATCACTCTCTGTTCCTGAAAAGTTCAGAGCTGACTGCACTTGCATTTCTGAATTAGAACTGATTATTTGGGACTTAGCCTTCCTTAGCTTCTCTGGGTCAAGAGAAAGGCACTCTTTTGAGGCATCTCTTTTATCCATTCCACTATTGGTTTGAGAGGAAAGTTCTTCCAAGTCAACAAAGCCATCATCTTCCCCTAAAAGGGAGTTTTCTTTGGCTATAGAGTCCGGTGCACCCTGAGCGTCAGAAAGTTCCTTGCTGGCCTTAGCCACCGTGGTGGGTACACTGGTGGTCTCCACAGAGGACTCCTGCTTCTTTAACTTTTCTGACAGAGGGCTCTCTGAGCCCTTTGTGGGTGTGCTGCATTCTGCCGACTTTTCCAAAGATCTTGTCGATTTGGAATCTGAGGTGACTATTTTCTCCCCATTCTGCTGCCGTTTTTCCTTGTTGAGAGATTTGAATTTACTGAATGGGTTGATATCCTTTTCTGAAGCCAGGTCTTCCCATTCTCCAGGCCTGTACAGAGGACAAAGATCCTGAGGTAGGTCACTGTTGGGGGAGAAATGGTGGGTGCACATGGAATGTTAAAAACAAAACCAAAAACGAAATGGAGGAAAGGCAAAACTAAAACAAAATCCAACCAAAAACTAAAACATAAATAAATTATAACTTAAACATGTTTAAGTGACTTTAGCATAAAGTCATGAAATCAACAAATTGACTTTTAAACAAAACATAAATCAACTATAAGAAGTGGCAAAACAAAGGACCACGAGAGTCTTCTACTAGACGTAATGATGGCATTTGAAGTCATTTATGAGAACGGCAATGTCACCAACCAGATTTTTATATGATGAAATCATGTTCTGGTTTGCATGAAGGACAAAGGAAATGTTTTAGTACTGTAACTAAAAAATTTTTCAAAGCTTTCCCTATTTATAAAACTATATTTAAACCAATTACATTTATTCTAAAATTCTCATTGAATTAGTAGCTACTCATTTAACTGTTCTATCAAGTGACTGATCCCAAACCATAATTTTGGATTTAGCTTAAGATCTGATTCTACCAATAACCAACATCCTCTAACTTCTAAACTGATATAAGATCCACCATTGCTACGCTCTACACTTTAAATATTATGGAAAAGTAAATCAAATAAGTTCTTATAATACTCAGTTTAAACTTTTAATTTTTTCATTCTTTTAACAATATCATTTTACTTTATCAGCTGAATCATACTGTTCTGGATCTAGATTATTCCTGCATAACAGACCTTTGACATCTAGATTAGAATACTCAAAACATCTTTATTGAATATGGTCTCCAAAGTTAAAAATATATGGTCAAGAAACACACTTTGTAAACAATGCTTGAAAATGCCCTTAGAAACCCATATTTTCACTTGCCTTCATATTTTTATGTCTATAAAAATAGACATAAAACCTCACTAAAAATAACATTTTCAAACTCACAAAATATGTTTATGTTCTAAAAAGGTTTGATTGTATTCAGCTAACATTTTATTATTTTTTAGCTTTGAAATAAATAATGATGACAATAAAGCAACAAAAAACCAGGAAGTTCTCAAGTTACAAGACCTTTGCCCAGTAGTATTCCATAAATCACTTACATGGCACATCCATACTTTTCCCAATATAATATAAAAGCCTACATAATTGTTAGGCTTTGACAGAGTTTTAAAAGGCCTCTGATTCATAATTCACTTCAAGTCAATAGCCTTCAAAGAGCCCTAAATGCCACATGATACAAGATGATTGTGACCATGTCTGCTCTGCAGGAACTTGCAAACACAAAACCCTTCTGCCCAACACTGGCATCCAGGAGATGTAAAGAGGCTTCAATCACCAAGTCAAATGAGTTAGTGTAGAATGACATAGTTTATATTTTGAGGCTCAAAATATAATTCAGCATATTAAAGATTATAATAAGCCTGTAACAAAGAAACCCATTTCTTCACATATTTGTTTAATCAGCAGATATTTCCAGTAATAGCCACACAATTTCTCATCTCTTTTCTCTACCTAGTGTGACTCCTACAAAGAGTACATTTGGGCCCTCCCTGGTGGCGCAGCGGGTTAAAGCACAGCACTGAGAATCTGAAGCCACTTCCGCATGAGTTCGATTCCCGCCTGCCGCCTGCCCCGGAGGAGACCACATGGCGAGCCAGACCTCTCCTGACCCGCCCGCTGCTCCCCTCAGCAGTGTACTTCGTCGATCTGCCTGTTCTGCTCCCCACTCTGTCTCTGGTGAAGCCTCTCACCGCCCCTGAGCCTCTGGCCTGTACCCCAGTTCTGTATGCACAAATAAATAAATAAATCTTTAAAAAAAAAAAAAAAAGAGTACATTTGACTGCACTCTAACCAGACTCCTAAATTACCTTATCTACGCCTCTCCTTTCTTGTTCTTCTACCTAATCAAGCTGGGTTTAATTTAAGGCATCTGTTTTTCCTATCTTACATTTTTAAAAAAGATTTATTTATCTATGCATACAAGAACTGGGATACAGGCCAGAGGTGTAAGGGTGAGAGGATTTACCAGAGACAGAGTGGGGAGCAGAACAGGCAGACTGACAAAGTACCCTGCTGAGGGGAGCAGTGGGTGAGTCAGGAGAGGTCTGTTGCACTATGTGGGACACTTCCCTGGCCGGGGATCAAACTATTGCTGCAGTGGCTGCAGATAGCTTCACAGTGCTGCACTTTAACCCATTGTGCCACCAGAGAGTCCTGCCATCTGCTTTTCTCTGCATTGCATTTGGCAAATATTACAAGGGCAAAGTATCAACTGATTCAGCCATTAATGTTTCCTATACTCTGCAGGTACCTAAACATATTCAGTAATTCCTTCAGTTGTTCCCTTCCTATCCTCTGTGACAGTGACATTTCAAAATGTCTTATACCGTAAAAGCAGATGATGATGAAGTAGAAAATGGAGACATTGTACACACATACACACACACACTTAAAAAAAAAAAGCTATACATTCCAGCTAGGTAATTTGTACTTCCTGCTTTACAGCTTTTATTAGTAATGAAATTTTAAGCAACTTTATAAACAATTGATGGAATTCTAAAGTCAATCTTAAATTCATTTCATACTGATTCCACCCATACATTCTAATTGGAGCACATATAATTCATGAGGCTGAAAAATCTTTATATACCCACTTGTTAGGCAGGATTCAGTGAACAATTCTGAAATGATTTCAACACACTGCAGTCAATTCTTAACTCGTCTCTATCCCTATTAAGGAGTTAACTCTGCAACCTGGGTCAGTAAACACAATCTCACATCTCACATTGGGAGAAATATTTCTGTGATGATGTACCTTTCCATCTGCATTAAAAAGAATCATCCTAAGTTGGAGATATGCAACAGTACTCCTAAAGTACTCCAGTACACCACTGACATCATCACGAGGCAAGAAATGCCCCATAAGCCTGGCTATTCACTTCTAAACTTGGCTATATCTTTACCCACTCTTACCTCCTTTCCTCTTGTCACAGAGAACCCGATGTCATTCCTTCCTTCCAAAATTAACTCTTTCACATTCTCTTTGTCCTCTCATCTAAGACTCAAAAGCCATTGGCCACTCCCAAAGATGGTCTTTCACAGGGAGCATTCTATGTTCCCAGAGCATTTCATCACCAGTTCTGTCCATCTGTCTGTCCAGTTCCTCAAGGCCAAGGGCCATGACCCACTCATCTCCATATCCTCATCATGCAAGAAGCATGAATTAAGATACTGTAGAAGCCTCAGTTTTCTTGGATAAGTTTCCCAGAAGTTTCATGTATGAATTAAGGTTCAACTAATTACAGCCTACAAATTATTAGGCTCCAGGCTATTTCTAATATTTCAATAAGCAGATACCTCAGTGCTTTAGTTCTTACAACAGCTTAGAGTTGAAAAACACTACCTATTCCATTTTTTACAGTTGAGAAAACTAAGGTTCGAGATTGACTAACTCATGAGGACACAGAGCCAGTAAGTGGCAGAACCCAGGTAACCCAGGCAGCATGGCTCCATGGGTTGCCAGTGGGCCTCCAAGGCCACCACCCAGCCTCAGAAACCCCCCAACTGATCATGTGGTGGTAAATTTAGAAACTACCTAAATCCCTGTGTTTGGGAGGTGACATCGGTGGCTGCAGCTGATCTGAGTGGATGAGATGGGAAAGGCTAGAGAAATCCCAGGAAACCGTAGGTATGAACCCTGAAGGGCTCCATGTTTGGTTTAGTTTTGTAGTTACTGTTGGTTTTTCTTCTGCATTGCAAGGGTTAGTTTCTCTGTGTACTGTTGAGCCCCATATCTTTGCCTCTCTCTTCCTATAATTGAGGGTTTCTAAAGATTTTTGCTGCTAGCATACAGAGAAACAGACACATTGGCAAAATGACAGAACCAGATAATAAGGAAATCAATTTGTTGAATGATCTGAAAACCCTCTTTCTCCCTGGGTAGCTTCCCTGTCGATCAAATGAGTGAATGAATGAATGAATCCCTCAGCTTTATAAGTTAGAAGTCACCAAGACTAAGATAACACTCATATGTACGTCAGAGACAAAACAAACCCAGATCAATTCCTCTCATACAACTGAGGTAGCCTAATATAGGGTCGGTGAACACTCACTCAACTCTCTTCACGCAAGATTCAAGAAGACAGCCCATCCTGGAGTTTGAATGAAAAAGAACCAAACTCTGCATAAACATTAAACCAAGGAGAAAACACTAAAACCCTGTCTGAGAAACTTCACTTGTTCTTTCACAAATTCACTAAGAACACACATTACTTTTCATAAAAATAATGCAAACAAATTTTTATGTGCTGGCTTTTTTTCATTTTTTGCTGGTAGGTTGAGCTTCTTCCCTATTGTAAATGTTATTGTTTCTATCCTCTTATTTTTCTATTTTTGTCCATTTATCTATGCATATCTTCCACTTCAAATTTACCTACATGCTGCTCACTGTTCCAAATGCCCTCCCTTCTCAGCTATGTTTCATTCTCCCCATACCCCTTTTATTCTGGCAAATAAAGAAATGTCTCTTACGATGGCAAGGCATCTTTGATCTTCATGTGGGAAATGTCATTGTACAGGGCAATGGAAACCACCTCCTCCATGGGGCAGATGAGCCCGTACTCCTCACACCCATTTTCAATGACCAAGGGATCAGACTTGTGAGGGTCGAACATGATGTTGTTAGGAGTGACAATCATGACGCCTCCGACCACGCCCTGAGGAGAGAGGACAGCGGGGTCACCATGGGAGGGAAGGCACGTAGCACAGCAGCTTGGTGGATTCTTGCTGCCATTCATTCCCCTGACTTTGTAAATGACATTCCCTTGGAAGAGGACTGGAAAAACGGTTGAAGAAATACCACGCTGGATGCTATGTGATGAGGCAGAGAAGACAGACAGGACTCGCTGTGGACAGCGAAAGGCCTGGCTCTAGCACAGCCTCTGAACAGTACACAGTTGTGATTGGACACTGGGTCACACAAGTTTGTCTCAGATTCTCCAGTTCCCTGTCCGTGCAACCCAAGGGGCTGTCCCAAGCACTTACCTGACTGAAAACTGGGTGATGTACAAGTAACTCAGTATACATTCACCACGTGTCCCAAGAGGACATGAGGGTGCAGTTGTCACCAAGCCATCAAAATGGCCCTGCTATTTTTCTTTCAAATGTTTAGAAAATCCACATCCCAAAAAATTTAGAGCAAATAGGAATATTAAACTTTTGCAGCCAGGAGGGATTGTAGTTGGATTATGGAGTGTCAAAGCAAAACCACAGTAGCCTGGTAGAGACTTATGTTTGAAGTGTGGTCAGTTACATTGATGGCCAAAGGACTGTTATCTATCAGAGGCAGCAGCATACAGAAGGTTCTCTTCGGTAATAATTTGGCACTCAATGAATTTAAAGGTGACTTGCAGAGTTTTTTTATTTATGGCATTACTTAATCTTGGCTGCAAGTTATACATGCATATCAATAATTTATGGATATTTGGAAACTGGTATAAAGTCTCTATCGGCACAGGAATTCACTTTATATCAACATATACCCTTCTTCAGAGCTCACTAAAAGTTGAATTTGTTCTTTGGGAAAAACACTGACAAACAAAAAAAACTAAAAACATGACAGTAGATATTTGCAATACCGTCATCTCTACCAGTAAACAGGTTGAGAACATCACATTTTCTGGATTTTGGTGCTAAGCTCTTTACATGAATTTTCTATTTTAATCACCATACCTACTAGTTAAATTTATTATTGTCCCTATGTTAGAGAGGAAAATAGAAGTTTAGAGAATGTAAATGTATTGCCTATAATTCAGAGTTAGTGGATAACAGAGCTGAAACTTAAATTTAGCAAGTCTAATTCCAATATTGGCTATTAAACACTATACTGTACCCCAAAAATTTATAGCCCAAAAACTAAAAGATAAAACTGATAAATCCAAGATCACAAAAAATAATATTTCCACCTAATGATGAGACTTTCTTTTGTTACAGAAGGAAGTGTATGATGCCACTCATCCAAGAGAAGAAAATTAGTAGACACTTGTCAAATCTTAAGTCAGTAAGGTAGTTTAACATAACCTGCCTTCAGTACTTTGGAGCTTACTCTACTTTGCCCAAGATTCCACAAACAGAAAACAAATGGCTTGATCTTATACCTTTCCATCAGTGAAGTAGCGGCAATTCATTTTTAAGAATTTTACCACGCCTGGCTCATCTTCTTCAGAAGTAGACGATAAGACTCTTTCAATGGGTTTTAAGGCCTTTCTTGCTAAATCAGCATCCTTTAAAAAGCAAAAATTTTCAAAATCAAATAAAAGTACTTTTTTAAATCTGACTATTTCTATATCAGGCATAAATTTTCTGTTAAATAATTTATTTCTTGAGCATAGAAAGAGACAAATGTCCATTACCCTTCAGAAAATATCACAACTATAACAATAAGGAATAAAGTAAAAGTCAGGTAAACAAACAAACATCTATGGATTTGTATGGATCCATAACAATCACTCAACATACGTCTTTGGAAAATAACCTAACTAGGAGAATTTCTATTTGCTTCTTACTTCAAAGTCTCTAGAAAAAGTAGTATAATAACTACCAGTCTCGCTGGGAATTGAACTTTATGTTTTTACAAGGTGTGCATTTTTGCCTTTAAGACTTTTTTTATTTCTTTTTTTTTTTAATGAGATAACATAGGTTTAGCATACTGTATGGGATTTGGAAATATAGTATGACACCTCTTCAGATGTATGTTGCCTCTGAGACTTTAAATGTGAACAGATTTCTTTTGGATGCATCCTACAACTAATAACAGATCACTTCAGCTCTTCAGGGGAAATTTCAGATGAAATCGTGTGGAAAAAAAGGATGTGATATACTACAACTCATAAACCTTTTTGATAAATACACACATCAGTGCATGAGTGACATACATACAGGCAGTTTGTCATATTCTGCATCTGATGATGAAGGAGAGATGGTAGCACCAGGACTGGAAGATGATAACCTTAAGGTACTGGAAGGAAAGTTGGCATCTGGAACGAAAAGGACCTGAGGATGGAAAAGCGCTGGGTGAGTAATCCCTGAAGCCATACTGAGGAGCAGGAATGTGTACAATGGGAAGGCTATGGGTCATGGGAGGCGGTTTAGGTGTTCCTTCTGACTTGAGATAGGAATTTGGGTCTCTTCCAAAACATGGGTATAAAAGGGGTACTTGAAGTTATGTTCTCTTTACCACAGAACAAAACTCTCATTATTTTAGCCTAGAATATTTTTCTAAGAATGTGTAGCCAAGGTGCCCATGCATATAAAAAACCCCTGAAATTATATATCTACACGGTAACTTTTGAAGGTGCTTAAGATAAATTTGAAAAAGGACATTTTTATACAAGTTTTATATAAGTATAAAAGAGTCTCATGTTTCAGGTTTTTCATAGTTTGTCTGAATTTTTTTTTTCTTTTTACGTCTTCTGAAACAACACTAAGCTTGGAGTAAGATTTGAGTTCAATAAACTCTCAAGCAACCTCTGAGATGTCATCTCCCACATGTGGCCACTCGCCTGACCAGACCAGCTTTCTTTCCTATCTCAAGGTGGCCATCAAATCAATGTGTACAAAGGTAGTCTCAAATTTTTTGGAGCCAGGGCAGATAAAACCAGTTTTGATTTATCATAACTGAGTGGGACACCCCTCTCGGAAACCAGGACAAAGTACTTAAAAACCATTGAAATCAAAAGGGCTTTCATTGTCACGGTTCTTGATTCCTTACCTTTATCAGCAACATCACAAGTAAGTCAGGTCTAAGACAACTAACAGCACATAACATTTTAGTTACGTAAGGGCTGGACAGCAGATCAAGGTCTAGAAGGGACATCAAATATAAGGCAGCCCAATGGAATTTTTCCCATTATAGTGGGCATATTAAAATAGTCCTTATATCTCCATAGCTACCAGATCTTCATCCAATACCAATATTTTGTTTATTGATATAGTAAAAAAATTAATAAGTTAGTATCATCCCAAATTATTACATTCTAGTAACTATAGTCTTCAGCCTTGAGTTAGTAAATCTATGCCTTGGATTTCTGCTATGGTCCAATTGTACATCACAACACTGTCCCAAACTATCAATTTTCTGATGGACAGAATTTATTAATTTCTGAAGACTTGTAATGCCTGTTACACCTCAGGTACCTGGTAATGGCTGCATATAAGTTTGTCCTGTTGATAAGAACCTAAATACCAAAAGCCTAAGGGCACAAAAAATGGCCAACTTATGGGCGGTTGCTTCATGTGTTGCCCATGAAAAAGGCCTCATTGCCTCACCACCATCACCTGGATGAAGTTATACTTAAAAGTAACAATATCTGTCCCCAAATAGTTAAATGCCATTACTATGTACAGATGCTCTAGTAAATCAACTCTGGAACCAAAATGTGTTCAGAGCAACCAAGAAGTACTGTGGGTGAACTAGAGACCTGGACTGAGCCTGAATCTACCAACAACTGGGTCATCTCCATTTGGTGGCTAAATGTAGTTCTAAAGTATAAACATAAATAAGAATGTCTTATCATGAAAGCATATTTTGCTAGATTAATTATATTTTATACAGAAAAATAAAATATCTGCTAGGGTGGCAAAAGTCACATCATGTGTCAATTTAGTTCTACTTAACAAAGTTCTTAAAAAGTGGGGAAAAAATTGTGGCTTTTTCTTCATCCTGAAGGTCACAGCCTATGGCTGGCTGTTTTTGCTATGCTATCAGATCAAGACAAAGTAACAAAAATTCTATCTCCCTTAAAATAAAATGATGGTCATAATATACCTGAGGGTTGAATTTTACTAATTTTACTGAAACGTAAAATTAAAAATCAAACATTTTGAGTTTTGCCATTGGGAGTCCTTCTGCTGCTGGACTATCCCTCTGTGGGTAGTGTCAGCCTGAACAACATTCAACAGTCACTGTCTCTAACGAGAGCAAGCACCAATCAGGATTTTGTGCTGATTAGTTCAGAGACCCCTCTCTTTCCTCCCAGGCAGACTACAGACAGTGACAAAAGGTGTAGAGTCTCTCTTTGTGCATATTGGGTATGTCACAAATTTATTAGGTCAAGAATGCCAAATAAAGGGTTTCAGCCTTCACCTACAGATCATAAAAAATACTGTGAGGATCCACAGCACCCTAATAAAACTGCATATTGTTACTAGAATAGCAAGTACAAAAAGATGTCCATATTAGGGAAAAGATACAATAAAGACACTTGGGCTAGAAAAATACATACTCCTCAAGTTCATGAATATCCCTTCAACGTATGCAGTTAAATTTTTGATATAAGAATCAAGGCCCTGAAAACTGCCACTAAGATTCCCAGTGGAGGAGCCCGTGGTAACGTGCCTGGCAAATCCCAAGAACTGGCAGTGTCAGTGACCACGAAGAAACGAAGTCCTAATGCCAGAGTAGTTTCAGATTAAAATATGAAAATCATTTATATTTAAAGGTGATGAGAAAGTGTTGTCATTAAAAAAGATGTGAGGTAGCGCTCCTGCATGTATGTAGTCACAGGTGTCTCCCAAAGCTTTTCCTCCCCAAAGCAGCTGCCCTCCTATGCAGGCACCTCTCTTTTTTCTTTCTCCTTTTCCTAAGAAATCTGTCCTTTTAATTATATTTTTAAATGATTTTAAATAGTAACAAAACAAACATCCTAAGAGTAGCTGTGTGATATGTTACAGGGGAATGATCTCATGAATTTAACTTCAACGTCAAGGAAACATTCACAGTGTAATCTAATGGCAGGTGAGAAGATTGCTCATCATTTGCAAAGCAATTCTTCTGAACAGCTAATAAGGGCGAGGATATCTTTAGAATGGCTGGATCAAAAAGAAAGGAAAGACTGAATCAATGCACATTATCGCTGATAATCATTCTGTCACACTAACAGTAAACTATTAAAAATAAAGCACAGATGTAAAATTTCTGAAGGAACATGCAATAGGAAATTGATTACCTGGCCTGGAACAATAGTATGGGTGAAAAGTTTATTCAGTTCCACTAATTTATTGGGAGTGATGTTAAACTTCAGTGCTATGGAGTTGAGGGTATCCCGGCTTCCAGCCTAGAATAATCCAACAAAGAGACATTCAATATATAAATAAACAAAACTTCATTTTTGATAGAATATTAATCTGTTCGTGAAATGAGTGAATTAAGAAGAAATAACGCCTCTGGGAGTGAATACATTCTCAGTTCTTAATAAAACCCATACAAGCAAAGGTTTCTCCCATTCCCCTTATCTTCAAATTCTACGCCCTGTTAACAGCTTTCTTAACTTTGGCACAACTTAGCTCAGTAGTGGTCCTTGAGCTAGAACATAAAGCCATAAAGAAACCAAAACAAAAAACTTAGTGCCACCCATAGGGAAAATGGAGCTCTCTTGAAACTTTCTATCTGGCTGGTTCTTACTGCTCTATTGGCTCCTGGAGGGTGGCCCATTAATGGTTATTTTCTATTTCTCAGCACAGAGCCTGCCCCAAGAATACCACAAAAATGTGATGTATAAACCCAGTGAAACACAAGTAAATCTGAAAAAAATTTCAGATCAGCTAAGAATTCTCAGTTATTAAAACAACAACTTCCATAGTCAACAAATTATTTTCTAAATCTATGAAATTTGTGACATATGTCCTTGACATACAATTTTTTTCCTTTTATAAAGGAGAGTAGGACTAGTGAGGCAATCAGACTCCAGAGTAAAGACAACCAGACTCCACACACACAAAGTCCCTCCTGCTAGTAGTCCATTTAGCTCCCAGGGTAGACTTGACATCAGCATTGGGCATTGTAACATTTTAATGAAGGTTGCTCTGGAGAATGTTACTGTGACTCCATTAATAGTCCTGGTCAAGACTAGAAGCTGTCTCCGCAAGCAGAACTGAATCCTCAACGCGGAACTTTAAATTAGGTAGAGGTTTGAGTCGGCCACAGGAGACTGAACACTGGTGGAGACAGATTTATAGAAGTTCGCTCACCACTTGCCCTTAGTATAAAAAACCCTATCAACTAGATGAATTGTTTTAGGCAAATCAAGTTATAGTTACAGTTTACACTTAATTAGACTCAAAGACTTTTCAAAATAAGCTAGGATATGAATACTCATCTTCGTTTTTAAATCATCAAAAGTTTACGAGCCCACCTTTACCCTGAATAAAACTATCTCTACTAAACACTATAAGAACGTTTCAAAGTTTACAAGTATATTTGCCAGTATTAGTTATTTACATTACACATTCATGCCCAGTCAGTACAAAACACAGCTTAAGAATACAGGCGGGACCCTCCCTGGTGGTTCAGCGGGTTAAAGCACAACACTAAGAAGCTAAAGCCACTTCAGCATGAGTTCGATCCTTGCCCCAGAGGTGACCCATATGGCGCAGCAGACCTCTCCTGACCCGCCCACTGCTCCCCTCAGCAGTGTCCTTCATCAGTGAGCCTGTTCTGCTCCCTACTCTGTCTCTGGTGAATCCTCTCACCGCCCCTGCACCTCTGGCCTGTACCCCAGTTCTGTATGCATAAATACATAAATCTTAAAAAAAAATACAGACAATAGCCAGAATTTTAGATTTGAATTCTAAATCTGCCATTTGTTAGCTGTGTGACCTGTGTGATTTGCTTAACTTCTCTGTCTCTCAGTTTCTTCATCCACTGAATAGAGATAATTTTAACTCGTACTTCATAGCATTTGCTTCAACGCAAGTGATCAATAAATTTGCTTCCTATTTTTATGAAAAAGAAACTTAGAGAAGACTCTATGTATGAGACTCAGAGAGGACGACTTGAACAATCTCTAGTCATCACTCCAGCAGACAGACATAGAGAACCAAGCCACAGACCCTGGGAGCGAGGCTGGTATCAGAAAAAACAACAACCACCCAAGCGCAAAAAGCAGAGGAGTAAGCACTAGCATGGTTCTCTAAACAAGAAATGATGAATCCCCTTTTATTTCTAATAGCAACTACACAAAAATAGTTAAGTCAAACTAACTTCCATAGCATATTTACCAAACTGGTGAATATAGACGCATTACTAATTTGACTGTCTGTTACATATGAATTAATCTGGGGGGAATGGGTGGGTGATTTTCACTTTCACTGCATATGTGAAGCATCCTCTAGCAAACACTTTTCATATCTTCGGAAGGGCTTGGATACACACAGGGCTTTAGAATTAATACAGTGACTATTGATAAATAATTTTTATCTAATACTTCTTGAGTGCCTGCTATGAGGTAAGGCACTAAGCCAGCTGTTATGGGAATCAACAACATATTGAACATATGGTAGATAGTGGTAACTGGAGGTATATAATCATTCCAAGTCTTTTCTGGAAAAAAATTGGCTTAAAAGATACAGAAAGGTACCTAGAGGTGTTTACAGAGCACTGTGTATGAAATGCCAGAGCTCTTCACTGGGATTCGACAGAGGCATGAAGGTATTTAGCATTCCCAAAGCAGTAGCAGGAAGGGATCAGGTCTTACTGTTTGCCTTATGAAGAGCCTGGCATGGCATACAAATTATGAGTAAAAAATAAATATACATGAGGAAAACAGACAATGAGAACAACACTTCACTTCTTGGAAGTTAGAATGCTCCTCAACAATGCCCCTTCAGCATGAATTAAAATAGATCAGTGACTGAGTATTCACATTGTACCAGTACAAGATAGATAAGGTTCAGCTCCTGCCTCCAGAAGCTCATGGTGATGCAAGAGTTCAGCACACCACTCGGTAAATGAGTTAATCAGGTTGGACACCACTAGCCTCTGTAGCTACCACCTGTGACCTTGGTCGTGTTCATACCAAAGGCACGTGGGAGAGTGGGCTCCTGGCACAGGTGCCTGATTGTGGATACCTGGAGCAGGGGTGTGCACACCTGAACCTAGAGGCCAGGGATAGAAAGGCAGCATCATTTTAGTCTCTCTCCATGACTACATGAATTAAAACCCAAGACAGATGTTAACATAATGAATCCCATTAATGAGTCAAAATGGAAAACTAAGAAATTACATAAGGAAACATGATTCTACAAGAGTAAAATTAAGGAAACCTACCTAGTGCTGCTGGATGATCACAGAAAGTACGATGAATGTAATGTCAACCAATATAAGGGTCTGGCTGATATAAATGTGTTTGTGAAGAACTATTGCTTCTTGAAAAAAAAAACAGTCAAGTATGGAGGTAGATGTTAAAAAAGCAGCTGAATATATGGTTTTGGAGCTCCATATATGGATGGAGACCTAAAATCAGCAGTCACAGACATATCAAAGGTAACTGAAATCGTGGTTTATATGAGGTTGCCCAGGAAGAAAATACAGAGGGAAGAGAAATGACAGATTACAGATCTTAAGCGGCTTCATTATTCATAGTTACAAAGAAGGAAGCTAAGAGACAAAGTGAGTGAGGAAAAACAGTGTATAAATCTTGTACTAACACACACTCAGAACTCCTATTTATACTTACAGTGTATTCCATGGTACCATGGGGCTTTTGAACCAGCATCTTCTTCTCTTTTTTATCATGTGTTTTGTTTTGATTGTCATCTGAAGAATAAAATGTAATCAAATAATTTCATTTTTAAGAACTGAAAACAAGGTCATCTATAGTATATTCAAACCCACTTTCAAATGACAAAAAAAGAGACACTTTTAGAAAAATAGACTAAAGGTTCAAATTGCCCATTCTTACAAAAACACAATCAATAAACACTTGGATAAATGACCAATATTGACTACAATCAAGTAAACCAATAATAATGAAGTAATGTTTTATAGTTATTAAAATGGTTTAAATGATAATATATAATATTGATATTAGAGTACAATCTTTATAAATGATACACAACATATAATTAGTCAACTGTTTCATAAAGTTCTTTGTCAACATATAATTATAAAAATGTTGAAGACAAGTTCAGTCTTTAACTCAAAAATCATTTTAGAAATTTATCCTAAGGAAAAATTCAAAAGAAAAATTCTGTATGTCACAGCATATGGTTACTGCCGGATTATTTATAATAATGAAAACTTAGACAGTTCTAAATGACAATGTTAAGCTGAGCAATAGATTTTGCTGTTTTTATAGGTCAAAAACAGTCAACCATTGGCAGACGTATGGTATTCAGCATACCTGTTATGGTTAAATAAATCTATCAGCCAAAATTTAAAACCAAAGAGATAAGTTGCAATGGATGAAAATTTAAATGACAAAAGAATATAAAATCAAATTAAGTATGAAAGGATGCTCTAACTTAAATGTAGTCAGAGAAATGCAAATTAAAATAGGGTATAATTTTATACCTATTAACATAACAAATCAGAAAGCCGGGTAATTCTAATGTTGGCAGAGATGTGAAGTGCTACTAGGAATGTGAACTGGTACAGTTATTCCAGACAATTAAGTAAATAGTGATGTAACTCTAGAGTACATTTAACTCAGAGATAAACATCATAAAGTGACCTGCTTGTGATGGCCACCACTGTGTCATCTGTGGCAGTTGGGAGTTAACGGGTAAACAAAATGTGGTAGGTATGCTCTTGAATTCCAGGCAGCAATTAGAAATAACAAGCTGTAAGTATATACACAGCAAGATGATGACATTAAGAGAAGCAGAATCTAATGAAGACAATTACATCATTATGTAAATATAGACTGCATGCACACAGGTGAGGTTAATGGACCTCCATGTTCACTGCAGCATGACTGACAACAGGCAAGTCATGGGAACAACATAAGTGTCCATCAATGGACTGATAAACTGTGATTTTATACACATATACACACACATACCAGAATACTATTCAGTCATTAAAAGAATGAAATCTTACCATTTGCAACAACATGGATGAAACTTGGGGACATTATTCTAAGTGAAATTTGTCAAAGAAATATTGAATGATTTCACTTACATGTGAATACAAAAAAATACAAAAAAAAAAACCCCAACAAGTTCATATAAGCAGTACAAATTGGTAGTTGGTTGTCAGAAGCTGGGGATGAGGGTGCTCAATATGAGTTAAGTAGGTCAAAAGGTATAAACTTCCACTTAGAAAATATGTCATAGGGATTTAATGTACAACATATTGAGTATAGTGAATAATTGCTTATATGCAACTTGATAGGAGACTAGATCTTAGAAATCCTCATAAGAAAAAGACTGTCACTATGTAACAGGTGCTAAATTAACTTATTGTAGTGGTTATTTTGCAATATATACAAGTAGTAAGTCACTGTTATACATGTGTGTAGGCTTAATGACGTTATCAGAGTCTTCCTCTCGTCGCCCTCCAACCATTAGCATCTATGACAGGCACCTGTGGTCTAGCATGAGTCGCTATAATTATGGACATCTGGGCCCAGAGAACATGAGGCATTCACTGTTGAGGGGACATATGGGTGGCATCACTCTGAGGGGGGTCTACAAAGGAGAGAACGCCAGAGAAATACAGAGAAAGAAAGCTGTCCTGTCTCCTGATTCAGCATTAAAGGCCTGTAAAAATCTACCAAAGGCTCCAATATTTTCTTTTCAACTGTGAGAACTGAAGAGGAACTTAGCCTGGAACAGTTGCAAAACAAACTGAAAGTATATAAATTATACATACCTCAAGTCAAAAACAGATGCATACAAAACAACTACATACATTTTTCAAGGCCACGTAAAAATAAAAACTAATATACAAGGAACACAATAGAAAGTTTAGTATGGAGAAATGGAACTAGGAAATGTGGATGAAATGCAACCAAAGAATAAATAATGGAGTCCCGCTCTGACCAGTGACATGTCACAAGCCGAGAAGAGCTTCATTCTTCTACTTCTGAATGCCTACAACTAACTCCCACCTCCCTCAAAGGTCACTGGAATCATTTCATCTACATCACTATGGTGTACTGAATAAGCACTGGAAAGTTAACACCAAAATGTGAAAATAGTTACCTAACCTGGGACTATCTGACATTAAAATGTTTCCTTTGTATTTAAAGTTAAAAACATGATGCTGCCGTTAGGATTGCTTCCCAGCTATTTGTATGTTCACATCAGATCCATTTGTAGAACCAGAGAACCTGACAATGCTTCTAGACAACAAAAATGGCCTCTTTTCTTCAGGTGGCCATCAGCAAATTACTTCAAGACAAGAGTAAGGACTTTTCAGATGCCCAGATGTTATACAACCAACTCAAGCAGCCAAATTTTAGTATTTTATGTTTTATGGTCTAAATGTTCACTCCTTTCAACATCTCAGCTCCATTTTCTGTCCTGCACACCTACCCTCTAGGTCTTCTTCCTTTCCAAATAGTTTCTTCACATACTTTTGCAGGTGCTTCCTATTTTCAGAACCTAAGATATGCTCCCTTCTTCTCCTCTGTGGCAGCATCTGGTCCATACCACTTCATAAGCAGTAATAGTTATCTCAAGTCCAGTGGAAATACTACCAGAAGCTCCCAAATCATGAGTTTCCCTATTATTCAGCTGCAAAAGATGGACAGGTGGTGGATTTTTCAGGGTGAACGAGGTTCATTTGAATTAGCATAAACTTCCAAGTGGTAAGTCAGAAAGATGCCAAACATGGTAATATTCCTTAACAGTCATGGTGAATGAGCCCAATGAGTTTGGTTGCTGGCAACATTTTCACTCACAGAACCTGACCTGGAATAACCAGTGTAGGGTAAATGGAAGTGATCAGGTTTTTCCTGCCACCCTGCCATTAGCAACAATAATTAACGCTTGTGGTCTTAGACTGCATGATGGCGGGCACCTGGAGGGCGTGTGGGCATGTGTTAAGTGGGAGAACCTGAGCCAAGAGACTGAATGTAAGCAGCAGAAGACGTGGTGGTGGAAGACCATGCAGCAGAGTGCAGTGGAGCCCAGGGGAAGAAACCTCCAGAGAAAGCCAGAGAGTCCAGGAGTTGGCTCGCTAGGGGCTAGGATGCCTGCCAGTCGCTCTGCTCCCCTTGCTCACTCTGCACCTGGTTGCCTACCTGCAAGTGGTATGGCAGGTCATTAAAACCTAAAAAGCAACTGAGGTCTCCAGGACTCCTCCTTTACCTGTCTGCCTGGATCATAGAAAACCTGCTCTGTGCCTCGCTGGCACAGCAAACACGCTGCTAGCAAAGCCACAAACCAAACACAATGTGTGACAGGTGACTCAATATAGAAAGCAGACACACAACTGGCATATCTTAGGGACCTAATTTAATGATCTTCTTAACATTATATAGCACAAATTAAGATTTCATATGGCTTCCTCAATATTTTTTACAGTACGTTTTAAAGATGGCCAAATACGTGTCCCAATAAGTAAAATCTGTGATACCTCACCTAGATGTCTGTGCAGCATAGAGTCCACAAAGCCAGGGAGAAGATTCCAGAGTTGGAGAAAGCTGGGGAAAGGGCCCATCTGCCTTGGCAAAGAGCTAATCGGCGGCACTTGGAGCCGTAGCATCCCTCCAGTGTTCCAGGCGAGGGCCCATGCTATCCACAGGGTCGAGCTCTCCACGGACACTGGTACCTCCTTTTCCAACTTGAGGCCTCTTCAGACCTTTTCTACTACTCCAAGTTCTGACCCTTCTCCTGCTTACCGGCTCCTGAGGAAAATGACCGGAAAGATCTACTCCCTTCTAGGTGTTCCTCAGAACATTCTGATTCATCATTCAGGAAGTATCAACTCAATCTCTGACCTGCCCCACCTCTGAAAAGAAGTCTCCAAGTCCAGTTTTTCCTCAGTGCAATAAGGAAGTAGCTGATAAAAACAGACCAAAAAAAAAAAAAAAAAAAAAAACAAGCACCCTGGAGAAATGAAAGGTGGGGCTTTTAACCTAGCTGTCTGGTTTTCCATAGATTCTAGAGGTAGGGCTGGTACGGGACCCTACTGATCTCACTCAGCCCCGCATGGATCTGTCCATAAGTCCCGCCTCCTCCCTCCCTCCTACCGAAGGGGAGGACCAGGAGTGTCTGAGAAACAAGGATGTTGGCTCCTGCATCTGAGAGCCTCAATACAAGATTAGGAGAGAGCCCAACTCTTCTATGTGTTGGAGTTAAAGGAAGTGAACATTGGCCTTCCTGGTGGCGTAGGGGTTAAGTCTCAGCACTGTTACTGCTACAGGTCTGAGTTGGATCCCTGGCCAGGGGACTGACCCACATGGTGCAGTGGGCTTCTCCTGTTTCCCCGCGCCTCCCCTCAGTGGTAGATATTCTGCTCCCCCCTCTGTCTCTGGTGAATCTTCACACCCCTGGCCTACATCCCAGCTCTTGTATGCATAAATAAATTTTTTAAAAAGAAAAAGGTAGTGAATGTTCAGGACTCTGTCTGGGGCCTGCAAGGACATGGAGGCGGAATGTGAAGGAATCCTCTACAGTGGTGTTTGTTGGGTCTTATTTTACATTCCAAGCACCAATGGGGTACATTTTAAGAGCTTTACAGTTTGAGGACCTGTACAGAACCTAAGGAACATTTAGACATGGGGAGTGATTATACGTGTGGCTGATATGATCAAAAAAGATAAACTCATGCCATACGCAGCAACGAGGTTGGAGCTGCCAAGTGAATATAGCCAGAAAGAAAAAGGAAAATATCAGATGGTTTCACTCGTAGCAGGAGTGTAAAGGGTCAGGGGCAAAAAAAACAATTGTAATCAAGTAAAAACGAAAATCAACAAACAACTATAAAACAGAGCCATTCTATGGGGCTGGAGAGGGGAAGAAGATCAAAACTGGGGTGGGAAGAAGAGCACATGGGACTACAGTGATGGAACCTGGGTGAACTGGTGGTGGGGAGTCCACCGGGATTACAAGTGAGATAAAAAATGCACAAAATGAAGAATGCTGTAAATATATACATACATATATACACACACCAAAAAAATGAATTTTTTTTTTTAAAAAATTTAAAAATCGAGGCCCTCCCTGGTGGCGCAGCGAGTTAAAGCACAGCACTAAGAAGCTAAAGCCACTTCCTCATGAGTTCGATTCCCGCCTGCCCCGGAGGTGACCACATGGCGTGGCAGACCTCTCCTGACCCACCCGCTGCTCCCCTCAGCAGTGTACTTCGTCCATCTGCCTGCCATGGAAATCTGGAAGTGAATAACTGTGAGATGAGATTTTCCAGAGTTAAAAATAAAGACCCTCTAGACAGACAGTGCTAAAGATCAATAAAGCAGGGGTAAGATAACTAGCTAAAATTGTAACAAGGTGAAGATGGAATGAAGGCTTAAAGGATTGTGAAAATTAGAAGTTACTATAGAAAAATAAGGTTTCAATAATGTGACTATTAAGATGAAATAAGGATTCATCCAGCATAGGATCTCAACACCAGGCAATGCACCAAGTAAGGAGTAAAAGAATGCCTTGTAGTAATGGCACCTGTGGGTAGCAGCTGCAGCTACAGCAGTGGTAGGTAAGGGGGTGGGATTCTGGCCTTAGGAGGATGGCACAATGTATCCGTTTCCTGTTGCTGCTGTAATATTATGTCAGTGGATCTAAATTAAAAATAATTATAAATTTACTATCTTACTGTAGTGCCAGGAGGCACAGAGCAGGTTTTCTATGACCCAAGTTAAAGGAGTCCTGGAGCTCTCAGTTACTTTTTAGGCTTTTAATGATTTTTCTCTACCATTTGCAGGGAGGCAGCAGGTGCAGGGCAGGCATGGGGGCAGGAGGCTGGGACCTTGCAGGCCTGCTAGCCCCATGTGAATCTTCATCCTTTCTAAGCTCTCTGGAGTTCTCTCATGGTCTCCCTGCCTCTTGTCCTCTGCTGCTGCGCGTCTATGCTCAGTCTCTCAGCTCAGGTACTTATGCACTCCCACACCCACTTACACACGTCCACACCTACTCCAGGCACCCTCCATCAGGCATCAATCATAGATGTTAATGACTGGAGGGTGGAAAAAACCTGATCGCTTCCACTTACCTTACACTTACAGGTCCATAGCTTCCAAGTCTGATGTAGGTTTCCATGAGCTAAAATCAGTGTTGACTGGCAGATTCTGGAGAAGGATCAACTTCAACACCTTCTCCAACCCCTAGAAGTAGGCTACTTTCCTGACTCAAAGTCCCTTCCTTCATCTGTTAAGCTAGCAATGCAAAGTGGAGATGTTCTCTCACAGCCAGTTTTCTAGTTCTCTCTTTTGTTGCTTCATTCACTTTTAAAGACCCTGGGGTTTACAATGAACATACCTGGACAACACAGCCTAATCTCCTTAAGGTCAGCTGATGTGCAACCTAAATTCCACCTTCAGTTTTGACCTTTGCCCTGTAACCTAACAAACAGGTTTTGTAAATTGGTTCACGCACATCTGGAGGTATTTCAGCTACCACAAATGCAGTATAGGTTTATGGGAAAGAATAAGAAAAGTCCAGATTCAAAGAAGAGAATTCAAGTAGAGATCATAAGTGTTTGTGTGCTGGGAAGCTGGGAGTTAACTGGGGGCTGGTAAGGGATTTTACACTGGTTACATGTTCTTATTCTGAGAAAAAACAAGAATGAGACAACAGCAATGTTATTCAACCTAAGTATCCTGTGACAGACCACCAGGGCCAGGTGCAGTCAGGAGAGGAGCCAATATTCACTGCTGTACTTGAAAACAGTAGAGACACCTGTCTCTACTGACTCCTGACTCGTGAGTGCAAAGTATCAAGGTAGTCATGGGAAGGAAAGAAGAGACCACATATAGCCCCCTTTTCCTGATATTATTTTGACAAGCACAAACAGAATATTGAAAATGACCACATTTTCAAGTTACATCAAAAACAATTCTCACTAGTCTTATACTTAGTTTGTGTGTGCTTCTCATTGCTTACGCCCCTTGAACAGTCCATTCTTTCTCTCCTTCCCTTTCTCATAAAATCATCTGAAACAGATACACAGACTGACAACACCAGACCCACAACATCCTCTCTAAAGAATGAAGAAAATGTCATGGCATCCACACAAAGGGACTCATACAGGCAAAGACTTCCTTTCTAAGGAAGGGATATCTTTATAGACAGGAGAATCTATTTACAATGACAGTCGTAACCCTATCCTGCGAACTGATACATTTGGCTATGGCAGTTTGATGTCACTAACCATAAAATCAGGTCATGTGTCAGCTCCCTCATACCACCAAATATCTTTCTGATTACAGTTGGTCTGGGGTCAAATGAGCTGGGTTCAACTAACAACACTGACACATTCTCATAGATATTTGATGATTATCAAGTTACTTGAAATCTCTGTGCCATTTATCTATAAAGTGAAGTGATGCCTGATAATGTTCTTCAAATAATTTAATGAAATAATTCAAGGAAACAGCAATTTGAATAAATAGCATGTTAAAAAATTATAAATAAGTTTTGTTCCAGAAACACAGAGTGATATAACATTAATGTGATTATTGTATGATGTCTAAAGGAAACAAACCATTTCTGTTTACTTGATACATGCTTAAAAATTTAACAAAACTAAGCGTGACCACAGTCTAGTTTTATAAAAGAAAGATTCTAGGATGTGCAGTGGGAGGGAACGATACTCATTACCCAACTCTACTCTCTTCCTTTTATTACTGTTCTGGGAGAAACAAGAGCCTAAGAGAAGTTTCAGCAAAGCTTTTAAGGCTTCTGGGCATAATAGCTCCTACTCCACTAATTACAATGAAAAAACTAACCTAATGTTTTGCAACTAACCACAAGTATTTAAGGTAAAAAAAATAAACTCTAGTGGAGATGAAAGCAGAAACACTACAAACATATGGAGACAGTTTGGAAAGCCCAAGCATGAAGGGGGAATCCCTGCCATTCACTAGAAGCCACTTTTTATGGCACTGTAAGGCAACACCCGTGTACAAAGGTACTCCGGGTCCCACTTGTTCCTTAATGGTCTCTCGAAAAACTAAGCACTATTGTAAACTCTCGTAAAGCGTTATCTGTTTAAACTGAGGTAGTGCTATGTCAGAAACCAAACCAAACATTAAAAGTAAAACGCAAACCAATATAAATACAAGAATTGCTACTATCATGGTGATATTTTGTTTTGTTCTGGAATATCCATTTAAAGTAATGGATAAGAAATATTAAATCTTGAAGAGAAATGAAATTTCCATTATTAGCATATAAATTGCCTACCTAAGAACCAACATCACAAAAACACCTAGAAACCATAAAGTTGTTTAATGAGGTGATCAGATATGAAAATTTTTCATGCTTGTAATGGAAATGCATTTGGAAACATCCCAGGCTCAGAGCTCTCAAATTAGAAAATATATAGCATATTTATAAATAAATAAGAAAGATAAGGTACACATATACATATGTATGTAGGTGTATGTATATGAAATGTTCCTCAACAGGAAATCTCATTCTTGTAAATACTTTATTTTCAAATTGATATTTACATTTAATGCAACAGGTAAATTTTTTTTTTAAATATGGAAAAGAGAAACATGCCACCTTGATAAGCAGGTTTATCTGGAAACTTAAATGCATAATACAATCCAAGATAATTTTTAAAAGATAAATGAAGGTAAGAAAGCCTTCTGGAGGTAAAAGTACATGATTATAAAGCCTCAGAAATTAAAGCACTGTGGTGAAATAACTAAGAATTGGAACTGAAGGAAAGACATTAGTGTAAAATAAAAGTGCCTTTATAAACCAGTAAGAAAAGATTGGCTTTTCCCCATTTTTGTCATATAACTTCATGCCTGGAGGCTTCAATATCAAAACAAGGAGTCCTACTCAGTCCCTGGCTCCAGGTATGTCCTCGACAATTAACATTATTTAATCAGTTTTCCAGCAAGAAAGTGAGGATGCTTTCCATGGAGTGTTCCTGTCAGGACTGGATAAGGCAGTTCAGCTCAGGTTAAGTATTATGTGAAGTGAGAAGCAAGGACTCAGGACTTTCTTTTAAAAGCTTAAGGACTATTATTAATTGATTAGGGTAAGCATTGGCTGACGTTTGGAGAAAAATCTAGATTATTCTCAAATCAATTCAAATGAATTGAATTTTTTTTTTTTAAGATTTATTTATTTGTGCATACAGAGCTGGGGTACAGGCCAGAGGCTCAGGGGCGGTGAGAGGCTCCACCAGAGACAGAGTGGGGAGCAGAACAGGCAGATCAACGAAGTACACTGCTGAGGGGAGCAGCGGGCGGGTCAGGAGAGATCTGCCACACCATGTGGTCACCCTGGGGCAGGCGGGAATAGAGCTCATGCAGAAGCGGCTTTAGATTCTCAGTGCGGTGCTTTAACCCACTATGCCACCAGGGAGGGCCCGAATTGAAGTTTTAATAGTAAAAAAAAAATGTCTCTGAAGAAAATATAGGACTAGTATTTACCTAAAGAAATATCTCTTCCTCAGTGACGTACACTACCCAATTTTTGGTTTGTCAAAAGCACAACTGAAATTTTCTGTATTGATACGTAGAATCTTCAGTGTAACTACTGGAATACCTGAATAATAAGTTGTTATGATGACATTTTAAAAGGTCTCTCATGAGGAGCCTTCATGTCCTATGCTTGAAAAGTGCAGTGATATGGGGGAAGAATTAACTCCATACCAATATAAACTCCAGATTTTTTCCTCTGTTGACACAAGGGGAAATGCCATGCAGGAGGTGTTATTTTTCCTCCTTCAAACACTTCACAGGCAATATAGTCCTTGATGAAATAGCTGTAAGGAAAACAAGTCTGCCATACAAGAAGGACAAGAATGTTGTTTATCAAGCAACACTTTACCTCTCTTCCTCAGAGAACCCTGTGAGCACAGAGCGTGTCCTTGTGTCCGGTGAAATGACTACTAATTTACTCTGTAGCCAAAAACAGATTATTCTGGTTGTTCTGTCAGCATAAATGACTTATGATTCATAAAACTAGTGAGTGTTTTTAATGTAACTACATATATGACTAGGTCGGGTAAGTAAGTTCACAGAGAAATTTCAACCTTGCCATTAATCATGTTATAGCTCAGGGAAAAGTAACTCCAAGTATAGTCAACTTCTCCTTCCTTACTAAGAAACCACAGAGTTCTTGAGGCAGGGGAGAAGACGCTAATATATGTAACATTTGCTTTGTTTTTTTTCAGAACTGACACAGGGGAAGCAGAGGATGATTCACCTAGGTAACAGAAAGAGGGGCTCAAATCCCTGTTTCTCACTGACCCCCTGTGGGATCCTGTGATGAGTTACTCAGTTTCTAGATGTTTCCATTTGTAAAAGAGACTGCTACCACCTGAAGTAGATCATGATGGATAGTAAGTAATGAAGTAAAGTGTTTAGTCCACAGAGACACTCATCTACAATAGGTTCTTGCTGTTCTTTCCTTTATCTGCTGCTACTTCTTTCCTTCCCATCTCCTTTCTGTTCTCTGAAAACTCTTTTAAAATGGCCTTTTACTATTTATATAGATAAAGGGCTTAATTGAGTAAACTTAAACTTTAGAAAAAATGTGGAAATATAAAAATCAATTCTATATAAATCAAAACCATATAGAATCATTAGAAATTATAGTCAAACAAAAGAAAATACAAATCACCAATTTTACTCCCATTAAAAGTGAACCAAAATTTGCATTCTGGTGACCATACTTCCAGCTGTTTTCCATGTCCCTCTTTATATCTATAAAGGTGAAACAAAATGAAATCATAATCTATATGCTATTGCCAAACTACTTTTCTACTGTAGCAATATTTTGTGAAAATTTCCCACTTCAATAACAGTTTCTCTGTAGCATTTGAAAATGGCACATAGTATTTATGTTTGTTGTTTTTATCTTATTTTATCATTGCATTTTAAACAATGCAATGATAGTCACTAGTTAAGCCCCATATGCCCTTGATGATTTCTTTTAGATGAATTTCTACAAACAGAATTATTGTGTCAAAGTAGGCAAAAGGTTAGGACTCATAATAAAAATGATCAAACTATCTTCCAAAAAAAATTTGACCACTTTACTTTTCCATCATTAATGTATTAGAGTATTTTTCCTTTGTCCCTCCCCGTTACTTCCAATTTGATTTTTCAAAATCATTTAAGCTGAACAATCAGTAGTCATATTTAGTCTGATCTCTTATACTACCCTCAGCTCAAATCACATTTAGGCAATTTCTTTAACAGTGAGTTCTTAATGCAGAAGTGACATGACATGGTAGATTAATTAGGGAATGGAATTTGCAGACCACTATGATTATAATGGGACTAGACTGACCTCAAGATCAAAGTACAACAGGTTTTTTTTTGTTTTTTGTTTTTTGTTTTTTTTTTTGTCTTTTTAAGACAGCTGCTTGATTCGGCAACTGTACCTTTTGCTCCAACAATAAGAAAAGATTACAGTATATTTGATGAATAGGAGTGCTTGAGTTACGAAAGGAAAGAGAAAGAATGCCCCTTGAGCAAAATAATCACAGCCAGGTTACCAGGGGCTAGGAGATGGGATAAGCAAGGAGACCTTGGTCAAAGGGTATGAATTTTTGTTATGAGTACATTCTGAAGCTCTAATGTACAGCATGGTGATTACACTTATTAATATTGTTTTATATACTTGAAAGTTGCTGAGAGATCTTTAGTGTTCTTTCCACACCAAAAAAAAAAAAAAGTAATTATGTAACCTGATGAAGGTTTTAGCTAAAGCTATAATTATTACTTTGCAAAATTACAATACACATACACACACTTATAAATGCATTCATATATGCCTACACATATAAAGTAATGTCAGTTATATTTAAATAACTGGAAAATGACAATGATGTCATTTTGTATTTATAATCATATTTACAATGGTTATATGTTTTTATGTTCAATGAGTTGCAACATTCACCAGCAATTCTTTTATAATTTTTCATTCTTGAGAGTTAGATTTTGAGATATATATCAGTTAAGAAAGAACATCATTCCCTCTCAATAAATTTGTTTCAGGAAAGGTATGACCCAAGAGGGTTGTTTCTTAAGACCTTGCATGTCTGAGAATGTCTTTCAGCTTGAAAAACAACTTTTGAGTCACAATTCTGAAAAAGACGGAATTCCTCTTGTGTTTACTCCTGCATAAAATTCTGTGCCTAACTATCATTTTGCTCCTTTGTCACTGATGGCATTTTAAAGGACTGCTTTAGCCATATATCCATGATCTGTAAACATTTAACAATTTCTCTAAGTGAAGGTTTTGCCTTTAATTCTACCTATAGTAATTTTTTTGATTTCTAGACTCAGGAGTGATTTTCACCTAGGGAAAGCACTCTTTTTGTTTTCTTTTTACAATATTAGTTTTCTTTTTTGTACAGGCCAGAGGGGCAGGAGGATGAGAGGATTCATCAGACAGAGTAGGGAGCAGAACAGGTAGATTGACTGAAATACACTGCTGAGGGGAGCAGTGGGCTTGTCAGGAGAGGTCTGCTACACCATGTGGATCACCTCCAGGGCTGGGGATCGAGCATGCACTGAATTTGCTGCAGCTCACTTGCAGTGCTGCATCCTAAGCCATTGCTCCAGGAAAGCACTCTCACACAACATGGGATTCCTGCTTTGGTTCCCATCGCTTTAACCTCATCAGCAAGAGCAACTTTGATTCTCAGATACCTCCCTCAAACCTGTCCTATGAATCCTCGTCTCTTATTACTTGCATTCCTTCCACAATGATCCTGTGCATACTGGAGTACTCAGGTTTGTCCTGTTGACCACTTCATTTCCATGGTTAATACTCACTCAAACACTAAGCACCTACCTTCTTGATGACCCCAGGAAGCACCGGTCTAGAATTATTTCTACCCTAATTGTTTCCATCTATCTTATCCCCAAGATCCTCAAATCTTTATATTCTGTTTCATCAAAACAAAATCAGATTCTTGATTTTTTTTTCCACATGAAAATCCATCTTACACTGTATTCTTTGATTCTTTGAGCTCTAACATGCCAGAATGATCATTATTCTTGGACAGAAGAGTGATATCATTACATGTTTGTGGCTTGACCTACTTTTTTTTTTTGACCTACTTTTATGTTTGGAAATTAATTTGTCAAACTAATATAGCTGGTTTTCTGAACTTGACGTGTGAAGCAAAAACAACTGACAGCAATGAAATCTTCACATAATTTTTTAAAAAGTAAGAAAAAAAATGTGTAAAAGGAAAAGTCAAGGTTGTGGTTGGGAGAAATTAACTCAGTAGTGGGTTACTTTTATGTTGTGAAAGTCACAAATGTTCATCAAAGAAAAAATGGAAACTTTTACTGGTTATTCTTATTAAATATCTTGTGAATTTAGGAAGAAAACTGTTATTTTAAATATTTAATTTTAACAATACAAATTCATTATTAAAAAGCAAATTCATTCTTTACATTGCAAACATTCTCAAAATAAATCTGTGATCAAAATAATCACAAAACTGGCCATATTTCCTTTTTTGTGTGTGTTTATTTGTGATACAATAACCTCCAAATATACTTCTCTTAAGATTTCTATTTTATGATCCAAGATTCTTGGTGTTAATCTTTTATATTAAAAGCCCTACAGAATCAGATAATTATTTATTCCAACTTAGGCTTGCCTCCTGTATTTATAAAATGTCGCCATTTCTTTTGAATCTTACATTTACACACCTGTGTTTCAGTTGAACTTCCTTATTGATATGTTATGCATATTTGTAAATTTCCTATTCCCATCTGCATTTCTATAGGCAAAGATGGGTACTATTTTAAGATTAGGGAAAAATTAATTTCTTTAATAGAAGAGAATTGTGTGATATTATTCACATCAATTTAATTAATTTTAATATTATATTATGGCCCAATTTTTAATGCACATATAAATATCCCAACATATCTCTGTCAAATTTAAGGTATTAATTATAAGCTATCATAGTTATTAACTATAATAACTATAATATAGTTATTAATAACTATAAGTGAAAAAATGCTGTATATCTGAAAATACAAATGCAATCTCAGAAACACTGAGTTCACTTATTCTAAAAGTGTGTTTGATTTTTTTTTTTGCAATGCTTACTGTGTGCCAAGTGCTTTGCTAAGTGCTGGATCTAGAATCAACTTGGAACCATCTGCCTCAAATGTAATTATTCATTTCCTTTCTCCTCTCTCAACAGCAAAATAAAACATTCTTAGAATTGGGACTGTCCTAGTGATTCAATATTTCTATCATGTCTTTTTATCAGCATCTTAACCGATGTGTTTTTCTAAGTGTTGGGCCACAGCAATGATTACTCAAGACTTCCATTAGGTATAAATAAATCTACGGAACCAAGTAAAAACATTTTGTCAAATATACATCCTTAGCTCAGGTAGGTAATGTTGTAAATGTGGAAATGGATACTATGGAAAGTATTTTCTTTTGTGTTGCTAATAGAACTTTAAAATTGTCTACTCCTTTTACATTTACTCTATTATTAGTCTTCTATATTTTCTGATTAATATTAAAAATAACTATGAAATAAGTAATATGTACAAAATGAAAAAGAAATCAAAACTCCTTTGCAATTTTATACTGTCAATCATTAACTTTCTTAACTTTTGATAGTGTATTTCCTGGATGACTTTTTACACATATGAATTTACCTATTACTAATAAAGTGGCAATTTTTCACCCTTGAAAGTTAAGCCCTTCTTGACGTGTCCACTAAGTACCTCAAAATCATCTCTTAATATCAATTCACTATCTTTCTTCCTCCTTTTTCAGTTTCATCAAATCTTGATGCAGTTCTCTTTCCTCTTCACATTTCTCCCTCACACTTGTAACCAAATACTGCTCTTTCTGTGTGTACACAAACTCTCCTCAGAGTGCCCTTTCTCCTAGGTCCTAGTCTCCAAACAGAAAAACCTGCCTTCAGGCTCACTGCCACACAGCTATATTATCATAAAACAGAGTTGATGGAATTTTCCTATCTCCCTGTTGACAATAAGACAAAGCCCAATGCTGAGTGTGGCTAAGAACCTCCCATTTTAGCATATTTTCTCCTCTGACTAGAGACACCATAAGAAACAGTGAACTGGAGTTCAGACTACTCTTCACTTGAGTGTAATGCTCCACCTACTGGTGCAGAACAGTCTCCTGGGATGCAAAACTTAAGATGTGCTAGGTCAGTCCTGTGATATGAAGCAAAAATGGCAGTCAGATAGCCAGATGTGAAAATGGAAGGGAACTCTGGGATTCAGTGGTTTCATTCAAGCAGTGGATTTTCCTAAGGAAAAGCCCCAAATCTCTAAACAAGTTGTTATCACTGCCATTTCTGAGAAACAAAAAGTTAGATTGACATCTCTTTACTTATTGCTCCCAGTTATAATCACAGGATAATTGTGATCATATTATCACAAATAATATTTGTGATAATTGTGTTGTCACCTGTATCCTTCCAGGATTTCCATGAAACTCAAATCAAAACAGTGTTCATCTGTATGTTTACTCATCCATTCAATGCACATTTAAAGAATATCTGCAATGCTGCAGATTCTGCACAAGCTAACAATACAGCATCTAAATCATACAGCCTATAAATAGGGAAGCAGATGAATAATTCCAAGATGACAATGCAAAAGGGAAATCTAACCTTGACAGAGAAGGAGAAAACTTGCTGGAAGAAATGATCACTGAGCAGATTTTGTGAAGCTAAGTGAATTACATAGGTAGAGTCAAAGGTTTTGTGAGTTACTTAGGTAAAGTGAAGAGAAGGGTTTCTTTCAGACTCAAAGTATTACACATTCAAAAGAGGCACCGTTAAATGCTATCCCAACGTAGTGCCCACAGGGAACAGCATCGGCCTACAAAGAAACCTCAGTAGATAGGGCTCTACCAGCCTCTGTCAGGAAAACCATACAGAGCAAAATGTCTCAATTTAAAACACTATGTAAGCAACAGAATTTGAAAGAAGGATGAAGAAAGACACCATTTTAAACACTATAAAAAAAGCATTTTCAGGGCCCTCCCTGGTGGCACAGCAGGTTAAAGCACAGCACTAAGAAGATAAAGCCACTTCAGCATGAGTTCGATCCCCAGCCCCAGAGGTGATCCACATGACTCGGCAGACTTCTCGTGACCCGCCCGCAGCTCCTGTCAGCAGTGTACTTCATCAGCTGGCCTAAAATGTCTAATGTCTGTCAGTCATATATAACAGAATATGTGAACTGCAATTTCCCATAATATTCTTCCACTTTGGGGGAATATGGGAGAATACTCAACACTTTAAGTTTTTAAGAGGAAGTTTTCTAATCCCAAGGAAAACTCTTTCAATAAATTGGAAGTTATTGCATTTTATGAAATACTGAATGACTTGAGATTAAAAGTTAAGCTATTAAGCTATTTGATACTTGTAATCACACCAACCCAATAGAATGCTACATAGCACAGGCTTTTGGGGGGCACATCACTTGTTTGCCTCTGTTGGAACAATGTCAGTACTTACTAACAGCCTATCATGTGTGACATATAAAGAAAACATATTTCTCATACATATTTGGTATTCACCCATAGTTCCTGACTCACAGTTCCCAAACCTTCTGGACTTCCAAACGTTGAAAGTGTTCAACATATCTTTAGTTAAGATGAGCCCTCACTATTTTTGACAACATGATGGAAATGGAAGGGATTATGCTAAATGAAATAAGTTGGAAAGAGAAACACAACACCAGATGGTTTCATTTATATGTGGAATATAGAGATACAAGATAAAAGGGTCAGAAAAAACTGAACCAGTAACAAATTCCAGAAATCTGATTTTGAAAATGTGGTAAATAAATAAAGAGAGGTAATTCAATGGACTATGGTGGAAGGCTGTGGGTGCCTTGGAAGTGGGGAACATCTAAGGCTGTGGGTGCATCTGAGGAGATATAACCTAAGTCTTTGAATAATATATTATATTTAGACCAATTTTACCTCAGCGAAAATAAACAAAGGAGTTTTCTAGGGAAAAAGTCTTTTTTATATGAAGAAGGTGACCTTTGTAAAGTACCTGAAGGGGAGGGGGGCTGGTTGCCAAGGAAACCAACAATAAACAAAAGTTGAATTTTCAGTTCTGCCCTTTGATTTCAGAGAGGGGTTAGATTGAATTCAATTACCAATGGTGCATGATTCAAGTAGTCATGCCTGTGCGATGAAGTCTGCACAAAAATCAAAAGTAGGAGGGGCTCTGATGAGCTTCCTCATCAGAGAAGACCAGTGACCTTGCCAGACCCCAATTCCAAGGGGACAGATCTTTATTTTGGGGTACTTTATCCGATGTATCTCTTCATCTGGCTGCTGACATCTATGTTTTAGTGTCTTTTTAGTGTTTTGATGAACTAGTATGTAGATAGACTTTCTGAGCTCTGTGAGTCCCACTGGCAAATTAATCCAACTGAGGAGGAGGTTGTGGGTAATTCAGATTGGTATCTAGTTGGTCAGAAGCACATGTTATGAATAACCTGTGCTTACAACTGCCATATGAAGTAGAGGGCAGTCTTGGGTGATTGAGCCCTTAACATGTGGACTACTCTGATGCTATGTCCAGGTAGAGTCAGAATTGATAGTGCCATCTACTGGTGTCTGAGAATTGCCTATTGGTATGGGGAACCCTTCCCCACAAACTTACATTGGAATTGACTTCATGGACTCTTGTTCACACCCAAACAGCGGCCCATTTCAACTCTGATAAACATTATTAAATGTTCACAGAACTCCCTTTACTCTATCATTCAGCCTAGCAATCTTAATATACTATGTGCCACATCAAGTTGGTAGTCCTGCTTCCTTTTCTTTGCATACTCTTTTCAACATACTGCAGGCATATAGGGAAAAGAACAGTAGGTTGAGATGAACGATGCAAGCAAGATTATCATCTCCATGATATGGCCCTTTCAATAATGCAGTTTCAGGTCAATGACTGTTCTGAAGAACTATATAAAATTATGGACTCATTTTAAGATAATACTTAACCAAAACTCCCAAGTACTCCATTTTCTATTGTCTAGCTGAAGCCAAGAAGTACAGACAGCTCTACCAAAACTTTGTTGGATATCTATATATACTAAGAAACACACTTCTCATTCAGACAAAGTGAGCCAAAACTCAAATAATAAATATCACTTGATACTTATTAGCACAAACTGTGTTCTAGATGCTGGGAACACAAAGGTCAAGAAAGGCCACCACCATTATTTCATTGCCATCCCTTTACAAAAGATTATGTATGTAAAGGAGGGGCTGGAGGCACATAGTAACTTCTAAATAAGCTATTATAATGATGATAAGTTACAAATTAGTCTTTGAAAATTATTACAGATTTTATAAATGAACATGCTGCAGTGTTGCCATCAATACTCACCAACACTATAATATCTCTTTAGTTCTGTACGCCTGATCTCCTTTAACTGATTATTTTTTCTCTTTTTTTTTTCATCAGCAATATACTCTTCCACAGCAATGTTGCATTTATCTTGTTCTAAAGTGAGTGTATTAGTATCTTCGTCTCCAGTTTGTGTCCTTGCAGCTAGAGCTGAGGCTGTCTCTGCATTTTGTTTGGCTTGCTTTTTCTTTTTCAACCTAGGAATAAAGGGAGAGGGAAAATGGAGAAATTATTTGCTGGGAGCAATTATATTAATTTCATGCTGCTGTGTTTTAAGAAATTAATTCCTTGCTGCTAAGTGTTAAGAAACTGATATATAAAAACAAAAACAAAACAAAAAAAAACCACTTTGGGGCCCTCCCTGAGGGCAACAAATTATAGAGCAGCACTAAAAGCTAACTGTAGCTGCTTGGGAAGGAGTTCGATCCCTGGCCAGGGAAGTGACCCACATGGCACAGCAGACCTCTCTTGTCTCCCCTTACAGTGTATTTCAGTCCATCTAACTGTTCTGTTCCCCAATGTCTCTGGTGAATCCTCTCCTCCCCCCACCCCTTGCCCTGCATTTCTGGCCTGTACCCCAGTTCTTGTATGCATAAATAAATGAATCTTTTTTAAAAACACTTTTTTTTTATTATTAACTATATCCCAATTTTTTTAAAAAAAAGATTTATTTATTTGTGCATATAAGAACGAGGCCAGAGGTGTAGGGGGTGAGAGAATTCACCAGAGACAGAGTGGGGGGCAGAACAGGTGGATCTATTGAAATACAGTGCTGAGGGGAGTAGATGATGAGATAGGAGAGGTCTACTGTGTCATGTGTGTCACCTCTGTGGCCAGGAATGGAGCTAGAGCTATAGCGCTGGGGAGAGCTTCATAGGGAAAGCTGAGACTTCACCGCGTGTGCCACCAGGGAGCCCCTGTTTTTTTTCCTTTCTAATGGCAGAAATTCTTATATGTGTCCTTCAGGTTTAGATCCACAGAAAATTTTTTAAATCTTAGAAAACTTGGTAAAGTGCTCTGATCTGAGAATAAAACTATATACTTCTATAGGCTTATTAAATACTGTGGAATTTTAAAAATCCAATTAGTTTCCATATTAAAATGTCATGTTTGGAGTGTTCCATTTTTAAAGTACTTCTAGTTTTCAATGTCACCTTTGAGCTGATGCACATTTATAAAGACAATTCCTTTGTAATTGGCTTGCATTGGGTACAAAGATTTTGCAAGGTGTGAACTGGTTCAGGCCTGAATAATTCTTTCTCCCTTAAACACATACACATTAGTGCTGACAAAAGAACTGCATTTCCTGGGCGAGAGGATGCTCTAGTGACAACATAGATACATACATATATATATATATAGTTGTGATTACTAATAGCTGACCAATGCACTCATGAGCAATGAGACATGAGCTCTGAAAGTTCACTGTAAAATCCTCCCTTCAAAGAATGAAAATATATTGTTAACATCTTTCTAAGGGGGGATAGCTGCCAATCTGATAAATGTGATATAGGTTAATGCTGCTGAGAATTCTTTTTATGGTTTTACCTTTTGGGCCTTCTATTTTGTTCTTCAAGTCAGCTTACAGTCATCCAAATAAAACATTCCCACAACTGTGTTTTTTTATCATTAAGTTATGATAAACCTAAAAAAGGTCTTACAAGAACATAAACTCCCTTTATTTCACCTAACGTTTCTAATGATCCCAAAATGTACATATTTGCATCATGGACCAAAAAAATGTCAAGGTAGGCTTAATATTTGATTGCTATGACCCTAACTTTTGTTAATTTATTTTGTTATGCTACATTTGTCTTTCCTTAAAATATCACAGTTATATAAAACAAGTGCTTGGGCCCTCCCTGGTGGCGCAGCGGGTTAAAGCACAGCACTAAGAAGCTTAAGCCACTTCCACCACATGAGTTCGATCCCCGCCTGCCCCGGAGGCGACCACATGGCGAGGCAGACCTCTCCTGACCCGCCCGCTGCTCCCCTCAGCAGTACTTTGTTGATCTGCCTGTTCTCTTCCCCACTCTGTCTCTGGTGGATTCTCTCACCCTCCGCATCTCTGGCCTGTATCCCAGTTGTGTACGAATAAATAAATCTTAAAAAAAAAAAAAAGCGCTCATTATTCACTCTTCTCTCACTACTGTAACTAGCCCTGTCAACTCTAACTTTTTCCCAGATTCACCTCTATTTTTTTTATCTCTGCCTCCACTGGGCCATTTTAGCTTTATCTTTCTGACAACTGTTTGACACAATATCATTCATCATTACTTGTTTTATTCTGAAAATAATACACATGCATGTTGGAGAAAAAAGCAGAAAATACAGAAAAGTAAAAAGAATAACACAAATCAGATACTAATACTAAGAAGTAATCAGATCCCAGATATTATGTAAAAGCCAAAAGATAAGGGCAATTACACTAGTCAGATCTTACAGAAGGGCAGAGGATGGGGCAGTGTGGCTCAGTGACAGGAATCCAAGCTTCTTATTTTGCCTTTCTAGAAAGAGATACTACAGCACTGGAATCTACTGGCCTACTTACATTAAAATTTTGTACACTTGTAAGATATGCATTCCTCATATCTTACAGCATCCCAGCCCAGATTTAGCAAACTGAAAAAATAAATAGGATGACAGTGCTAAAGAAAGTACTCATGGTAGCTATATAAAAACATTCCTTTGGAGTTTTTTCCTTTTTAAAAGGAAATAATACTGGCAGCAATCAAAGCTCGGGCCTTGAGCAAGTTCCTTTCTTTGTCTCTGCAGAGGTCAGTCCCATTGGAGGCAACTGAACAGGCATCAAGTGCTCAGAGTAGGTTTCACTACATCAGCACTTTAGTGAAAGCTTCCTGAAGGCCGGGATTTAAGTTTTGTTAAATGCTGTAATCTCAGGTCTGCATGGTACACACCAGGTATTCCACAAATAGTTCTTGAATGAATGGGTGGATAAATGAGGCCAGGTTTGAACTCAGTTGAGTTCAAACTGCTCTTAGACAATGGGGTTCTACAACATGCCATTTCTCAGCTTTCTCTAATTAGCAGCATGTTTTGAAAAATAAACTCCTGTCTCCTTATTTAATTTAAAAAGAAAATACATTAACCCAATATAATTTAAAATGTATTAAGCTACAAATCTCTTTAAATAACATTAAATGACAAGTTCTATATGACTTCTTCATTAATTCCATAATTTCAGGTCCAAATTTTCTGTAAAAACTGTCAGAGGCGGGTCCTCCCTGGTGGTGCAACGGGTTAAAACACAGCACTATGAAGCTATCACAGACACTGTAGCATGAGTTCGATCCCATGCCATGGAGGTGACCCAGATGGTGTGGCAGACCTGTCTTGACCCACCTGCTGCTCCCCTCAGCAGTGTACTTCATCAATCTGCCTGTTCTGCTCCCCACTCTATCTCTGGTGAATCCTCTCACCCTTGTATCTCTGAGCTGTACCCCAGTTCTTTAGTCATAAATAATCTTTAAAAAAAAAGGGGGGGGGTCACAGGTATAAATATCTAGCATGGCCTTATCCAGTATGGTAGTCATTAGCCAGTTACCTGTGGTTATTTAACTTAAAATTAAATAAAAATTTAAAATTTAAACTGGTCTTCAGCAGCAAAAGCTACATTTCAAGAGCTTTTGCTAATGGGTATTATAATAGACACATATAAGACACTTTTATCATCCCAGAAAGTATTGACAACAATGACCTAGGGTTATTGATTCAACGATTAATCTTATTGTTAAGAGGTAGAGAGAAGGAGGAAAATAGAAATCATTTAATAGTGAAGGCTTATTAAATACATGCAGAAGACACGTTTATAAGAGGTACACACCCACAAAAATGATAAAATTAGTTTCCTGCAAAAGAAAATGAGTAGCAGGGGGGAAAAAGTAAGAAAAAATGCTTCTCACTGTGTTCCCTTTCTTATCATTCATATTTATACAACATATGAGTCAAAATTTCTTATAAGTATTTAGTCTTTGAAGTTTCCTACCTAAGAACAGTATAAGCACAATTTTGCACATTCTGTTGATGTTTTTAAATTGAGTTTATTTATTTTTGTTGAGCTTTATTTGTTAAAAATATTATTAGGAAAATTTGAAAAGTTTTCTCCTAACAGTAACTACTCTTGAGTAAACCAATGAACAAAGTGCCCTGCTGTGTACTTTATAAATATTTCCCTGTCTTCACAAAAGCAAAATAAAGTAGGCAATCTTATCTTCATGTTACAGATAAGAAAAAGAAGGCTGAGGAAAAATGAGAGCCATTTCTCAAGGTCACATGGCACAGTTAAGCAGTGAAGGGCTTTACAAAGCTCAGTTTACGCCAACTGCCAGATGGCCCTCCAGAACCTCTCAAAATCATTCTTCAGCACAATGTATATCTGAGTTTTAAAATAAGATGCACTGGACTTTGGAGAGTATGTGATCTACTTGGGGAGAGCAGTCTGTCAATCTAGTGGGCTCACCGAGAGCACACTCACACAAAGGACTTAGGATCTGGGTTTGGCTCTCCCTATAATCGACTGTGGCCTTCTTGGGAAATACAATAAATTCCTCAGAACTTCTGAAGTAAACAAAAGCAAGAGGTTGACATGAATTTCAAGGTCCTATTTGGCTTTAACCATCACACATGGCTGAGATTCGGAAATGTGCTAAAGATGTTTTGAGATTTAAAAAGTCATTTTAAACCTGATCTAAACCTTCCCAAGAGCCTACACATCCATGGGCTTCCTAACATCTGATTACATTTTCCTTTCACGGCAGAGCTCCCTGCTCTGGGGAAGTCCAGAAGCCAGGACAGACACCTTTTATATGCCAAGGACATTAAAAAAAATGCAGAAAAGCACTGCTTTGAGATATATAACTAGTAACTACATAAACAAAAGTAGGAAATGTTAGAATTGACTAATTCTAAGGACAATACAGTCCTCTTTTTTGTTTTGGAATTTCCCCCGTTTTTTGTTTGAGTTTTACATTTCTGTAAGCATTGTCCTTGGTGCCTCATTTCACGGAGTTATAGGTAAGGGGGGATGAGAGTTGGCGCAACACCAGAGGACAGATTAATGAATGAGAGGAAGTCACAGTGAAGTAAACTTTAATTCATGTACTGTCTAACAGGGCAAAAGAATCATGGAAATGACTATTCCAGAAAGTGGTGAACTCCCCATCACTGGAAGTATTCAAGCAAGTGAGGTACAAGTTCTGGCCTCCAACCATATACTGACAGCCCTATATGTTTTTATTGAGGTATAAATGACTATAATGTAATTTCAGGTATATGACTCCATTCAATAAATGTATAATTGCGAAATGACCACCACAAACAGTCTAGTTAATGTCCATTACCACAGTTTTCTTATGCTGAGAAATTTTAGGATCTATTATTTTAATAACTTTCAAATAAAGAATACAATATTGCTATATTACAATATTGCTATAGTCATCATGCTGTATATCACATTATGGGAACTGTATACCCTATAAATGGAAGTTGGGAACATTTGACAACCTTCATCCAAATTTCTCACTCTCCAACAGTCTTCTTTAATAAAAATATTTCAAATTTCTTCTGTAGAGAACTAAACACACTAACATAAAAGATGTGGGTGTATATTCCTAGGTATCTACCCAAAAGACACAAAAACACTGATTCAAAAAGACACCTGCACCCCCGTGTTTATTGCTGCTTTATTTACAATTGGAAAGACACGGAAACAACCTAAGTGCCCAAAAGTGGATGACTGGATTAAAAAGATGTGGTACATATACACAATGGAATATTACTCAGCAACCAAAAAAAAACCATAAACACATGCCTTTTGCAGCAACATGGATGGAGCTGGAAAAGATCAAGCTTAGTGAAATAAGCCAGAAAGGAAA
>NW_004567102.1:63039920-63121738 GCF_000260355.1 Condylura cristata | reverse complement strand
GCAGTGGCTGGCCTTTAAAGTCATTGTTTTTTCCTGGTTTCCTAAACCTGACTCTTGCCACTTCCAGACTCAGGAAATGGGGCCTGGCTGTGGAATGAGCTCAGCCTGTAAAGCTCCATCTGCCTTTGAATCCTCTTTGCTTCGATCTTAGGTATGTGTTTTTTCTTAAGTTACTAAATTGAAGCTTTAGACTTCTTGTCTGTGAGGGGAAAACAATGGCCCATATAGGTCTTTGTGGTGATTAAGCAGTACACAGAAAGCTTGCTTTCATAATACAGTCTCATGTCACTGCAGGGCAGAGAGATATGTTCTGAGAAATACTTCACCTGGTGATGTGTTTTGGAGCGTCACAGGGAGGAATTATACAAACCTAGTGGACAAGGCCACTACTGCCCAGGTACTGAGGTAGGGCCTATTGGGACTATCTTTGTACATTCAGCCCATCCCTGACCAAAAAAAAATCCTTAAACAATGCAGCCTGCTCTTGTTTCACAGTAAGAACTCCATGACCACAAGTTACTATTAGATGCTTTAGCTGTTGGCACTAACTTCTGAGGATTCAAGGGAAACAGGTAACATATACAGCATTATAAATTCTTAAAATGTATCTGATAAATCTGAATTCTAGATATTATTAGAATATGTTCACATTCTCTTTCTCACTGTATATAGACAGTAATTGTATTTAACTCTGCTATGAATTTAGTAACCAGAAGAGAATCATTTCTAGTATTCCGTGCAAGTGAAAGGTCAGGTTTCAATTTCCACTACAAATGACTAATTGTGATATATGCCAAAGAAAATTCAACTTAAAACCAGAAGGGGAAGAGTAGTTTTAAATAAGAACCAAAACCATTCACTTCATGAAAATTCTCTCTTACAATTATGAATAAGTAGAACTAAAAAAAAATTAGGAGTCACCACTGGAAAACTGTGGCTATACCTGATCCTTGTGCTACTCTTTGAGACGTTGCATTCTTTTTTTCCATTTTGTCTAATTTTGATGATTGCCCACCAAAGAGACTTCATTAATTACAATGGTAGTACTCTGGCTCAAAAGAACCACTACAGTTACAAAAAGAGATCCATTGATCTTGAGGTCAATACCTAGAGATCTATTTACACAAGTAGGCACAACTCACATAGAATAACCCTTGGCCTCAAGGGTTATTGAGGCCAAGGGTTCTAATAAAGGCTGCTGAATAGAATGGCAATAAGGAACCAACATGAAAAATTCCCTTTCCTAGGATTTCTTTTGCTATTATAACAGTGATGAGGTCAGCCAATCCATAGAATGGATGCAAGCAAACTCTGTCTCTCGGAGGGGCCTCAGGGTAGATTTATAAGGGACATTTAGAGCATTTAACATGCTCTGACTTTGCTGGGATAACAATGGCACTGACACAAAATGGCTACGTGCTATTTAGACTGTTTGCCTTGTATTTATGAAACAAGACAAGCCTTTGTTGCAGATACAGATTCCCCGAGTAGGAATCCAATTCCCTTCCCTAAATGTCAGGATGCTGAGTCACAGCCTGAAAAAAGTAAAGGGAAATGAATGGTGAGACAGTGGAATGTACACTTCATCTTTACACAGAAAAGGGGAACTTGCTCCAGGTGATAAGAGAACTGTGTTGTGCTAAGATCATAAGCAAAGTATTGTTAAGTTTGGTATTTCAGGATGAGAAATTTCACTGTTTATCAATCAAAAATCAGGTGATAAAACACAGCAACATAGAAATTATCTAATACCTGCAAATAGAAATGCTCAAAAGCAACAAAGAAAATAGAAGTTTTCTGATTCCATGTTATTGTGCACATGGTTTGCTTAACTTAATGTACTTAAACTAATAGGCTGTACTGGAACTCTAAGTCTGTTGTAACAAATTGCCAAAATTTGGTGGCTTAAAACAATACAGAGTTAGTCTCTCACAGGCCTGGAAGTCTGAAGTCTAAAGTTAATTACATGGTCACAGGATAAGACTTTACCCTGGTCTCGCCACCTTTCAGAGTTAAGATCCTTGAGGAACATTTCTTTATCTTCAAAATTAACCACATACAATCTGACTTCATTGCTACACTGCCTTTTTCTCTGTAGTCGAATCTCCCTGTCTCCTTCTCAATGGGTACTGACATTAGTAAACCACAGAGTTAATCCCAGGTCACCTCCCCATGTCAAGATTCTTACCTTAATCTAATAGCTTTAAGGTCTTGTTTGCCATATAAGGTAACATTCACAGGTCCAGGGGTTAGGACCCAGATATATTTAGGTCTTATTTTTCAGTCTAGCACACTGGCCAAATTAGCTGTTGTGTTATAAATAATTGTAAACTGAACAACATATTATTACAGGATCTCAGTTTCCATGTCCAAAACATTACTATCTCTGCACAATGCATGGTCTCTTATTAGAAAAATTCATTTCTGGCAGTGGTAGGTATGTTTCCAAAGTAAACCACAACATTTATTGAGGACTATTCTGAAATCTCAAGTATAGTGAAAATATCACAAACATGCGCCCTCCCTTTTTTTTTTATGTTGGATGACTCCAAAACAGCCTCTTGGAGATGGGAACATTAAAAGAAAATGTTTAACAAGTCAAATTTGTAAAGTGCTAAATCTTATTTGCATATCTGATCAATGAAATCAACTATTCACTGTTTAAGGTCATTTAAAAGGATGTCTTCAAGGATTTTTTTTTTCCCTTTACTAGAACTCTATAGTGCATCCAGAAAATTTTTTTCAGTTAATTTTTTTAAAATATTTTTTACTCAAAATGAATCATATGTCCTGAATATCTCCTCCTTTGCCCCAATTTCTTTTTAAAATTTATTTATTGATACATATTTTACATCACTGTTCATTTAAAACAATGTTTACCTCCCCACAATGTAGACACCACAGAATTTCCTCCCCCAATTCACCTGTGCACCACCACTCTAGTCCCCTATACCCTTCCCAACCTCCTTCCGACCCCTCAATCTTCCCTTCCCCCAGCAGGATGTCTCTGCTTTATAATTGTCGGTCTGGTTTTGTTTTGTTGTGTTGTGTTTTGTATTGTTATTGTTTCCCCAGATGTCTTATTTGGTTTCCTATATTCCTCCTACAAGTGAAACCATCCGATATTTTTCATTTTCCTTCAGACTTATTTCACTGGGCATAATTCCTTCTAGCTCCATCCATGTTGCTTCAAATTCCTACCCCAATTTCTTTGAAAGAAAATGTTACAGATACACCTCTGTGAAGGTGCCACATTCCTTGTCCCTTCTCACTTTGCAGCCAACACCCTGGACTACAGGTTCCAGTAGGCCATGAACCAGACTTCCTGAGCAGGGAGTACTGGGTACTGGAGAGAAGAGCTAAGTGAAATGACACAGGTCAAACTACACCAAGGCAGGCAGGACCAGCTCTTCCTTGCTTTTCAGTTTCAATATGTACCCAGGGAGACTTGGGGACAGAAATGGAAGGAGACATGTGGAGAAAGAGACATGCAGAAATAGAAGAAACATGTGGGCGAAAGACATGTGGGGAGACCATCCTAGGAGACAATGACAGCCATCATGCTGACTTACTTTTCTGATGTGCAAATATGATGCATCTCCATAAAAGGGGAAGGAGCAATGTCGTATAGTGATGGGCACCACTGATCCCACTTACAAGCAGCTGCCTTGGACTACAAGTCCCAGCATGCTGTGGGCCAATGGGGCAGCTACTGGGAAGAAGGGACAGAGCTGAGCAGACTATCTACCCGGAAAGTAGGTGGGCCAGAGCTCCTGGTTCTTGACTTTGACTTACACCCATAGATTTGAAGGGATTTGAAGGAGACACATGAAGGAAAGACATGTAGACTAGAAGAGAGGTGGCTACGAAACATGTGGGAAGGCAGAGAGTAGCATCCATTATCTTAATGTGATATCTCCTGTCACAGCTCTCTAAGACCTGCCCAAACCCCTTCTTGTGGTTCTCTGCCAGAGGTACTGCAGACATGGCAAGCGTTCATGCCTCAGTGGCCCTAATTTGGGAAGACTGGTATTTGTGTACAAGAGGATGGATAATTTGGGGTGTTTTATTGGGAAACTATCCTGGGAATATTCTTTCTTAGTGCACACCATTTCAATTAAAGATCTTCCCCACTAAAGTCTGCTTCCTTTGTCTTTGCACATATGGGGTGGCAGGATTAAATTTAGGGTACCTGGGTAATCTGTTGCTATACACTAAAACTTCGGTCCCAGACTTATCTGGCCCCTTATTCTCTGTTCTCTGCCAGAAGGTACCTAAGACTTATGGCAAGATTTAGGGCATCAGAAGCCCTGTTTCAGATTGACCTTGTTAGTGAATTTGATGATGAGGGGTTAGGTAACCTGGGGAGTTTTACTTATTTAACTACTTTTGAAAACAATTTTGGACCTATACATATATTTACCCTGTTATGGTAATGTTATTTCAATGTCATACATTAGAAACTACCTAATAATTTGTCAGTATAGGTACTTTCAGATAATCTATTACCAGGTATAAGCCCACAAATTAGTATATATTCTCACTCAATTTCCTAGAGATATTTTTTCCCAATTTCATTTAGCAGTTATATCCTTGGGAAGTGATATTACTCAAAACCGGATAGGAGATTAGCAACACCTACTTTGAATTACTCTTCTCTAAAACTAGCATAGAACTCTGGGGCAATTCATTTGTGTATAAGAGTTTTTTTGAAAAAAATTTCTGCCCTATTTTCAACTATCTGAGTTCTCATCTTTTATCCATGGTGATCTCTTAAGCTCTTAACCAATACTAGCTTGTTTGCTAGTTTGCTCTTAACCAATCAAAGAGAATACATGAGATAGAATAAAAAAAAAAAATGTGCCCTTTGTTGTTTTCTGGTTCCTGGCACAGAGATCCTAAAACACCTGTAACTTCCTGGGTGATGAGATGTTTTTGTATGCTAATGAATAACTCAAGGTGTAAGGACTAGAGAGCTTCAGGTTAGGGGCTGGTCACCAAATGTACTTAGAAGCTTAGAACTTTTAGTTCCATCCCCAGACCTCTGGATAGAGGAAAGGGGCAGGTGATTGAGTTCAATCACCATTTATGAGTGATTTAACCAATCAAGCCTAAACAATAAAACTTTCATACAAACCTTGAACATTTTGAGAGCTTCCAGTTGGGTGAGCGCATTGAGGAGCAGGGAGGGTGAAATACTGGAGGGAGCACAAAGACTCACACACTGCATCCTCATTGCTTTTGCATCTCTCCCACCAGGATATTCCTGAGCTGCAGCCTTTGTCAAGCCAGTAAAATGTTTCTCCTGGGTCCTGTGAGTCATTCTAGTGAATGCAAATTGGAAGAAGGGATTGTGGGAACTCACAAATTTGTAGGCAAAATAAAGCTGGACTGATATCCAGGATTTCTCCCTAGTTGAAGTAAAAGTCTACAATAAAAGCAAACTTGAGGGGCTGACCTGGTAAAGCTGTGAGTCTAAGTCTAACTTGCAGGGATCAATGTCAGACCTGAGCGGGATGGCCGGAGAAGCAGTTGGTAGTGGAGAATCAGAACAACCACATTCTAGATTTTTCCACAAAAGTGACTGTGAGCACTGCAGAGAATAAGGAACTGAGACTGAAAAAGACATGTACAAAAACACATAGCCAACCTTTTATAGTGATGGGTGTCAGCACTTGTTCGGCCTAAGAGCATTATTTTAAAATCCAAATATCTGAATGATGAGCACTGAGATTGGGGGGGGGCGGGGGGCATTTTCACATAAACATCTGCATTTCAGGCTCATTTGAAAAAAAAATGAAAGCTCCACATAGTAAGACAGGACGGCACTAACCAAGAGCAGCTTCCCTCTCCGCATGTGCCATCCAGTCACCCATCTCTTCCTTCCCTAAAACACGTTTCCACCTGAGGCTGCCAGTCATAATGTATATCCCTGCTCTGGTTCCTGAGGTCACTATTCACAATTTTTGCTCCAGATAGCAGAAAGTTTTGTTTATTGGTCAATTCAGGTCATCAGAAAGCTGCAGTCTTGGACCACAGTGTGCTGGCCCACTGCAAAATGTCTTATTACTGAGTCACACATTGGCACCATGTCCTCACTTCCCCTAGAGTCAGTGCAATAAATTACCTTTGTGGATGTTGTGAAAGACACTACTGCTGAGCATCCTTTCCTATAGGACACGAAGTCCGAAGTAAAGTCCGAGGTAACTTTGGAGTCGAGGTTTGGGAGGGCTTTGTCCCCTGGCGATGTGATGTGTCCTCGATGCCTGAACAGGAGGACGATGGCAGAGAGTCTCTTTACAATGAAGTTCTGAGTCGAGTGCTAAAGGCTACAGCTAGTGTAGCTCAGTGTTCTATTTTTCATTTCAAGTTATATGTTCCCTGGTCTGAACTTGCTATACCTAACTAATAATTTGTAATTTTTATAATGGTAGCAAAGAGAAAATAAACTAACATATGGGTAACTGCAGTCTCATTCCTTGGGTGGGGTCCAAGGGGAATTTCTGGGTTTGATTCTTGATTTTTTTTTTCCTCTTTCCCTGGCCCAGAGGTTATTATCACAAATGTTAAAAATGAATTAGGAAGTGAAAGAAGTTAAAAATTTCATATGCAGATAGAGATAAGTGGAAGAAAAGACACCTTTAAAAAGAGGGAAGAGGAAGACAAATAAGTAAGGCACTAAGTGGATTTAGAGCTTTGATGTAGGCTTCAGGAAGAGAGTTTGAAGAAATACCTGATAGCCAATATCAAAGTCAGAGAGATGGGAAAAGATGATTTTTTTAAATGATTATATAAAAAATACATTTACTCCCCTCTCAGATGTTTTTGAGAGATGAAGTAAATGTTTATATTATTTTCAACAATTTTCTCTGTTACACTTACTTCTATAAATGTGAATTAATACTGGGACTGTATCAAAACAGGCTAATTATATGGTTATATATACAGTTTTTATAAGATACCTCAAATTTTTTTAGAATAAGCTATGGTAGAAGTGAGTGAGTGAATGAGTGAATGAATGAATGAGAAAATGAATATACATCAGTCCTGGAATGATAAAGCAGGCTAATCATAGGTTGAGTTGTCTACGTGAAAATTTACAAATTGATAAAACTACATGAACCTAAATGCAGACTGATAAAACTACATGAACCTAAATGCAGACTAAGCAGTTCATCGGCCATAGTCACTTAGAGGAGAAGGGATCAGTGTCTCAAGAGAAGTTGTTGGACACCCTTATTACAAAGAAATCCAGTTTCACCCAACACCAGTCTAATTGTTTAAAGCATAATACATTTCAAAGAAGAAATTACCCTACGATCTAACAGTTCCCTATCACTTGAACATCTGTATATTTCTCAGAAGTAAAAAGAACTGGATTTTTCCTATCTTGAATTATTCCTTATAGTTAATGTTACTTGCCATACAGGCAAGAGAGTTTATTACATGCCACTAACAGAGTAATCAAACCAGCCATACCAACAGCAATCTACCAAGAAACTCAGACTTCGATTTTTTTTTTTAGATTTATTTATTTGAGCATACAGAACTTGGGTGCAGGCCAGAGGCTCAGGGACGGTGAGAGGCTTCACCAGAGACAGAGCGGGGAACAGAACAGGCAGATCAACGAAGTACACTGCTGAGGGGAGCAGTGGACGGGTCAGGAGAGGTCTGCCACATCATGTGGTCACCTCCAGGGCGGGCGGGAATCGAACTCATGCGGAGGCGGCTTTAGATTCTCAGTGTTGTACTTTAACCCGCTGCGCCACCAGGGAGGGCCAGACTTCGATTTTATTACATATTCTTTTGAGTTCTGAATAGTTGTTAAACAGTGGGTGATTTCTCATGGATTTGCATTTGTTTATATAGTTTTAAATGTCCTGATATTTATAATGTCTTTTAATTTTAATGCACATAAAGTTATTTTAAATCTTTATAATATTGGAATAGTAGTCATCCAATTTTTTTTTACAAATTTCCATATTCCTGCATTATAAGAAAACTCAGTTGGGTTATTCTGGTTAAGAATAAAGGATTCTGAAGAAAGTAAAAATGTAGTAATAACAATATTTTATAAGAAGGAAAACAAATATTTTTAAGTATTACTGAGAATCTCTGCAGGAATTAATAGCTACAGTTCAAATGAAAATTAAATAAAGGAAAATTTCATTGCTAGTTATATGGATTAGGCGAGAGACTGTCCAATCATTCTCAGGAAACTATCCCTAAAAGAGAGACTCAACATTTAGCCCATATATATATTAAATTTCACATTGCCAAGGGGGAAAAAAAAAGAAAGTTTAGCATTTGTCAACTACTAGATCTTCTAGAGGATTAATACATACATGGAAAAAAAAAGCACTCTTTAACCACATATTAATTCTTTTATATTTAAATATTGTTTTAGGGAACTTACAATGCTAAAGTATTGAGTTTGCAAAATTCTACATAAACTGACACACTATTAAAAATTCTAAGATGGTAAAATAATAAACTTAAAATGATAATTAACTAAGATAAATAACTAATAAACAAATTATCTTTTCCATTTTTTTCCCAAGAAGAATAAATAGTTAAAGCTCAGTCAAGAAAGTTCTTTAAGTCACTCATGGAATCAGTCAGTGATTTAATTATTATATTTATACACTCTTAAAATATGCCCTCCTTGGTGGCGCAGTGGGTTAAAACGCAGCACTAAGAAGCTAAAAGCCACTTCCACATGAGTTCCATCCTCACCTGCCCCAGAGGTGATTCACATGGCGCCCGGCAGACCTCTTTTGACCCACTTGCTGCTCCCCTCAGCAGTGTACTTCGTTGATCTGCCTGTTCTATTCCCCACTCTGTCTCTGACGAATCATCTCACTGCCCCTGCACCTCTGGCTTATACCCCAATTCTGTATGCATAAATAAATAAATCTTTTTAAAAAACTTCCAGTATCTAGACACTTAGTAGATATCATTCTACCTGTTAAAGCTTTAACTCAAGGGCCCAACTCAGTGTTTGGAACACTACAGATAATTGGAGTAGATTGCTGGTGGCTTTCCAGCAATCTATTTCTTCTTGTTTTAACATCAAGATATAATTTTCACTGAAGTAACCCTCCCCTCACCAGTACCCTATCTGGATGGGGTTCCACCCTAGCTCCAGAGAGGAAACCTTTGACCCAGGCTTGTCCAATCAAAACACCGAGAAAAAAAGGGGAAAAAAAGAAAAAAACAAAACAAAACACCGAGACCCCAATTGCAATGACCACTGAGAAGCAGCACAGGCCATGGCGGCCCAGCTGCAGTGAACCCAGCACTCAGTGAGCTGCTGGTCAAGGGAAAGACTGGCTGGCAATGTTTGTCAATAAAACCTGAGAAGAAAGAAACTAAACAAAGAAGGGTTCAGACAGAGTAACTGAGTCATGATGACATTATGTGAGCCCCAAATCCAGGATTTCCCAGAGCAAAACCTAAAAACTAATTCAGGACTTTTCATTTTGTCAGTAAATCATCCAACTTTTTTCTACTCAATTTTCTGTTTTTATTACTGTATTTCATTTCTAGTTTAGTTTTTATTCTATTACTTGGTGCTCCCCACTTCCACTTTACCATAAGGGGAGAAAGTCTTGACCATTATGGAAATTTACCTGAGAAGTAAGACTACTTCACTTAAATGACCCATGTGGCTAGGTGTGCTGGGGTTTGGATAGATGGAAATAAGCTGTGTCATCTGACAATAAGCAGATGCTTACTGAATCTTAAAACTGTATCATGTATAGAGGAGTTAAGAGAATGCTTACGACGCTGGAGTAAAGTGTTTACTAATTGAAGACGTCAGTCAGGTCTTACAAGACAGATGAGTTTGGGTTATAATTGCTCTGCTGAAAGTTGAGCCAGACAAAAATACACTGTTTTTGGAGAAAACCCTGTTCATTTGTGGTCTAGTTGAGAGTCTGGAGACCGAGAATCTTATAGGTGGGAAAGTCAAATGATCTGCCTCAAAATTATAATTACCACAAACAGAGGACTTTGCTGTGCGGAGGTAGGGATGTGTGAAGAGTTGATGTTCTTAGGCCCCTCCCTCTGCCAGACACACACAAAGAAGTTTCTAGACATGGATGCAGCTACATTATAATCCAGGGCTCAAGAGCATGCAAGTAGCATCTCCCCAGCTCAGGTCACTGAGTTTCACTGTCCTGAAGAACAGACCCCTGGGAGCAGCAGCATTGTTCTTGTAAGCTGAGTGCTGGGACCAAAACTCATTAAAAAAAAAAAAAAAAAAAGATTTATTTGTGCATACCAAACTGAGGTACAGGCCAGGGGCTCATAGGCTGTGAGAGGCTTCACCCAGAGACAGAGTGGGGAGCAGAACAGGCAGATCGACGAAGTACACTGCTGAGGGGAGCAGCGGGCCGGTCAGGAGAGGTCTGCTATGCCATGTTGTCACATCCGGGGCAGGCAGGAATCGAACTCATGCGAAAGTGGCTTCAGCATCTTAGTGCTTAACCTGCTGCGCCACCAGGGAGGGCCGGGACCAAAACTCTTAAGTCTAAGTTCTAAGTTCTAATTCCACCCCAAGACCAAAGAGCTCAGCTAAATCTATGGTTCTGGTTACTACACCATTGTGGATGGCCAGTGAAAATAGAATGAAAGCCTGCTCAATTTTTTTAATGGAATTCTATGATGAAAAATCCCTATCTTGTCAAACACATGAACTTGCAATGGCACTCCATAAACAGTCCCTGGATCCCCAAATTGATGCCATTGGAAAATGGGCTGTGAGGGACTCCACAACAAGTAGGGTTCCCCCTCAAGGCTGTCAGGACACAGGCAACAGCGAGTCACTCCCAGCCTAATGGTAGCTGTTACAGCGCTGAGCAGGGAACCCGAGTCACTGCCAGGAGGGAGAGCCTACCATTCCTGTTCAGCAACATGGGGTGAGTGCCACAGACCACTAGCTGGCCGCTGAGTATGCCCTGTCCCTAGTGGGAGTCACTTACGTCCAGTCAAGGCCACTCACAGGACAACTTTTTCCTCTCTCCTAGGCAGGAAGACCTGCAGTTGGACCTGCGAAGTCTTTTTGCCCATGTCATGTGTGTCTAGAGCCACAGAGAATTCACTGTGATGTCTGATAAGAAGGGGATGGAATAGAGAGAAGTAGGGTACAAGCCCTAAAGTCCTCCGTTTTTAACATCACGTCTGCTCTTTGGGATTTTTTCCCCATTTGCCTCCAGAGGAGCACTGATACAGTAACAAATATTACTGATAAATAGATAAATGGCATTTATGGTTTTTTTAAAAGAAGTTATAAAAATTTATAAAATCACTTATCTTGAATGCCAGAATCAGCTTTTGAAATATCTACCCACTGGTTTGACTTCTCCCTTGAACCACAGAGGACTGAGATTTCTATTCCATGTTACAAGCCTTTCAAAATATGAAGCAAGATACGCCCATCTTTACCATTTTTTTTTTCCCTTTTAGGCTAAATGTCCCAGACATTTCCACTTTCCTTCATACAAGATATATCTATACTCCCATTGTAATAATTGCTTCTGCAATATCTCACCAGAGGCCTAATTCAGGAAGCCATGGAAATCGATTATCCTCTCCCTCAAGATGACATTAGCTGTGGAAAGCTGTCAGAGCACACTGTCCCGTGTAAATAAGGGACAGCCTGGATGGATGAGTGAAAAAAAGGGGTGTGGAGAGAAAGGAGAGAGTTTGAAGAAGGAAATGAAGAAAGGAAAATAAGGAAAACAGAAAACGAGAAAAAATATAAAACAGGAAAAAGAAGAGGAAGAAGAAGCTGACATAGATCAAGAATCTCAAAGTTACAGCTTTTAAAAAGCATGTGTTTAACTGCAAAATAGTAACATCCTACAAAAAGAAGATGTCATGGGAGTGCAGCTGGAGCAAAATTTCTAGAGGGCACTTGGGAATACTACCCATTTTAATTATATATAGGCTTTGGACACTGCTTGGGATCTAGTCTAAAATGTGTCTGCATACAAAAAAAAAAAAAAAAGATATAGGCCCTCCCTGGTGGTGCAGAGGGTAAAGCACAGCCTTGAGAAGCTAAAGCCACTTTCCCATGAGTTCGATCCCCGCCTGCCCGGGAGGTGACCACATGGCATGGCAGACCTCTCCTGACCAGCCCGCTGTCCCCTCAGCAGCGTACTTTGTCGATCTGCCTGTTCTCCCCACTCTGTCTCTGGTGAATCCTCTCAATGCCCCTGCACCTCTGGCCTCTATGCCTGTTCTGTATGCAAATAAATAAATCTTTAAAAAAAAAAAATGAGCTGCATATGTAATATTAAATTTCCCGGTAGCCCACCTTAGAAAAGTAAAAGAAAATACAATAAGGTTATTAAAAAAAAGAGAGAGATACAAAATGTAATTCAATGCAACACTGATAAAGCAAAATAATGGAATCATAAATAAATGTTTATATATAGCACTCAGTTTAAAAAAAAAAGGAAGTTACGGGACCTCCCTGGTGGCGCAACAGATTATGATTCAGCACTGTAAGGGAGCCACTGCCGCTTCAGTGTTGGTTCAATCCCCAGCCCCGGAGGAGATCCACATGGTGCGGCAGACTTCTCCTGGACCCGCCCGCTGCTCCCGTCAGCAATGTATGTCGAGGACGATCTGCCTGTTCTGCTCCCCACTGTCTCTGATGAATCCTCTCACCGCCCTTGCACCTCTGGCCTGTACCCTAGTTCTGTATTTCCAAATAAATAATAAATCTTTAAAAAAAGATAAAGGAAGTAAGTTACAGAGCAATGAAAAGTCTGTTTATGAGGAGTGGTGGAAAAAACATGATTATATATGCAGGGGTTATTTCTGAAACCTATTACCCATTTTGCTTTTGAGAAATGGAAATTGCAGAGAAGAGGGGAAGAAAAGCAGGTTACAAGGCTAAAGATGCTGCCCTCTCTTACAAGGGTTGAATTTCTTATTGTTGTTATTTTAAATCATGAAAAAAAGTGTGAGCTCCCGCAATTAGTAACCTGTATCTTCCCACTTTCCCTTCCATCTCTCTGTTCTCTATTTCCATTTTAACAAGGATAAAACAAGGTGTAGCCCTTTTGACAAGTCAGGGTTTACTAGCTCCTTGGTGCACGTGGGACACATTCATTTCTAGGGGGCTGCAGTCATGGATGGTCTGACTTCTGTAAACCCCCAGATAGGACACAGCGGTGACAGAGACAGAGGATCAGGGCAGTGGGGTCCAGGTGGATATTTTCCAATTCTGGCTTCACTTCATCCTTCAGCTTAAACCACACTAGTACCTGATCATTTCTGGTTTTCTGACACCACCCCTCCTGATGTTGAGGGGCTCACTCCATCTCAACCTCCTTGTATTGTATTCAAGAAGAGAGGCTACAGGCTGCTGGAACATGGGGTCCATGTGCCAGGAAAAGACCAGTGAGGTGGGCAGAGGCAAAGATACTCAGGTTTTGTAACAGTGAATGGAGTTGAGATTGAATCTGGAGGATGAGATCATCTGATTTTAAGGGGTTTTTGTTGTTTGTTTTGGGCTTATGCGAGAAATGGTTGTTAAAGGGCAAGAGGATGGAACCTAGGAAACCAGTGGAAGGCTTTGGCACCAATCAGAAGAGAGGTGATGGTAACTAGGAGATAAAGGAAAGCAGACAGATGTAGGTTCTGTCCTAAAGGTGATCTCAACAGGTTTTACTAATGTATTAAGTGTGAAAAGTAAGGGAAAGCATTAAAACCATTTTCTAGATTTCTGGCTTAGGCTAACGGGGAGGGGCTCCCTGCAATAGGGATGATTAGGGACGAAGCAGAGTGGGGAGTTCCCAGGAGAACCACTGCCCTCCCATTTCTACCCCTAAACTATGACTCAGCTTCGTTTCTCCAGTTCCGAGCTTTTCTCCTGCTTGTCCAGTCACCTAGTCCACTTCTCTACGCTCTCGTCTCACAGGTACTCGGAACTCAGGATGACCAGGCTGAGCTTGACGTCTGCCTCTGTAATCCTGGTTGCCGGGTGTGTTTCCTACCTCACTAGAGTGCCACTCTACTCAGCAGCTTAAGCAGAAACCTGGATGCCAGACCCTGCTCCCTCTCCATCTCCACATTCCACCACTGCTTTTTCCTCTTGACTTGACCTTCTACCTTTACACACGCTTTTCTCCATACCATCAGCCTTTACCTATTGATTCAGGTCAAGTGTTCGTTCTCATGAACGAAGTCTTTCCTGATCCTCAACCGGGGCCAGGTCTTCCTGCCACAGTCTCCATGCTGCCATGTACAAAAGTAAACATTTGCTGAATAAACGATGAATGAAAGAATAGTGCCCTTGTCACTGATCATAGCTAAATAACAATCTCTTAAAGACTGAGGAACTCCCCTCTACCAAAAAGCTAGTTTATATAGTTTTTAATGGTACTTCCTAAGCCTACATGTCATAATTAAGAAGATAAATCTGTATCATAGTGGGATTCAGAGAACAAAATTCTTCCGTATCTTTTATGACATCTACTGTATTTCCTTATAGCTACATCCACATAAGAATTTAACTAGTAGTACTGTATGTTTAAGCCACTCTAGTGATGAGTTTAGGCTCAGAGTGTTTTATGAAAGCTTTCAATGGTATCAGCCAAATATTTGTGCTTATTAAAAACAAAACCAAAATCCACTTGTATGTTTCTGTCAGTACTCTCCTCCTCCATACCCTATGGATCAAAGAACATCTTACTTTTAAAGATTCTTTATCATTTCTTGATAATCTGCCCACCAAATGTTTTTGTGTGCAGTCTGAAAGTGAAAACTTTTTTGGTTAATATACCAGTCCTTCTTTCTTTTTTTCTTTTTTTTAAGGCCATTATAATTTCTCTGAGGAAATAACTTTGGACCATCAACAAAAAGGAAGGATGACATAGTGGAAAGAAGGTGTTAGTTTCAGCTAGTGGCTTCTCTATATTTTCTCTAAGGAGGAATTTAAACTGAGTTTGGGAAGGGCCAGGGGAGATTATGTCTTAAAGCTGTATTTACTAAGGAAGAAGACTGCTATTAATTAGAATTCTTATGTTCATTTGGGGTAGCATGTGGGGAGTTCTAATGACAATGGTTTTGGGGAGACTAAAATCCCCAAAGCACCACCTGCCTCTAACTTGGTTAACATAAAAGACCGGTCCAACTTATTTCTATGAGTGTAGCTGTCTGCCTTGTCAGTTAAATGTTTTATGTGCATGCATATAATATTTGCCAAAAGCATGCTTTCCTGTCCTGATTTTTGCTTGTTCCTTCCTTTCTTTTTTTTTCTTCATTGAAGTTAAAATGAGAGTCACTTGAAAGTTATCATCTCAAATAAACAAATTACCTCATTTATTGGACAAATGTTTCAGGTTATAGTTACACAGACTGAAACAAAATTTTCTTCTACAAAATAATCTGTCATTAAACGCAATTTCTAGTTTGGAAAATAATTTATACAAGAAAGAAAATTATTCTGAAGATCCAGAGAACAACTGAAATCAGTAGTAAAATTTTGGTGGGTAATGTATGTGTCTGGGGAGGAGGAAGGCTCAGAAGTCATGCCACCTGGGACGCAGCAGTGTGATGTCCACAGAGAGGAAAACAGGGAGGCTGGCAGACCCTCGAGACCTTTAAGAAGTCCTGTCTAAGAACTCTCCACTCACTATTACTTGCCCTGCAGGTAAACTTGGTGTTGACTTTGCTGCAATTGGTTGTGTGTTTGAGCAGCCCAGGTGTCAAAGCTTGTGCATTATTGGCATGTCAGACCCTCATGGGCCATGTATGAAAACTCTTTACTGATAAATAACAAATGTGACTAATTAAATCAATGGTTTGTGGGCTTATGCTATCAAAGTTTCAAACAAACATCAATCCTTAATTAGCACGACCGAAGACTGGTATGTGTTCTCTTGCGTGTCAAGTAATAAAATTATTTCTGTACTTGGTTTTATTGATTGTTTAGTATTTAAAAGAAAAAGAGTAAAGTATCTGGGCCTCCTTCTTGTGGAATGAAAGCAAAAAAATTCAACCTGGTAGGGTTTGTTAGGCTTAACATATAAACTGACAAGAGAGCTGATAAAGTCCTACGATTTGTCAAAACCACCAGTCAAAAGTACCTTGTTCATACACAAGTGAAGTGATTGAGCATCACTGAAAGAAACCTGAACTGTTTCTCTAATGACTTTGAAATTCTGGATATGAACCTTGCGGCTATGACCTTCAAGTATGTTCTTCCCTTACCTCCCAATTGAAGATTGTGACTGTTGAGAGAAGAGAGAGGGATCAAAACTAGGACGGGAAGAGCACAAGGGACTGTGGTGATAGTGCAGAGGTGAACTGGTGGTGAAAATTCTATGGCAATTACAGCTGAGAAAAGAAAGTCAATATTGTACAAAAATGAACAATGATATAAAATATATATATACTAGTTTTTAAAAAAGATTTTTATTTATTTATGCATATGAGACCTGGGGTACAGACCAGAGATGTGGGGGATGAGAGGATTCACCAGCGACAGGTGGGGAGCAGAACAGGCAGACTGAGTGAAATACTCTGTTGAGGGGAGCAGGAAGGAAGACAGGAGAGGTCTGCTGCGCCATGGGGGTCACCTCCCTGGCCAGGGATTGAACCTGTACTGCAGTGGCTGCAGCCAGCTTCACAGTGCTGTGCTTTAACCTGTTTCACCATCAAAGAGGGCCTCACTGTTACTTCTTTATAAGCATCCTGTTATTACATTCAACTGTGCATTCCTACAAATGTTTGCTGAAGAAAAGGACAGATAGATGAGTATGAGCTCACAGACAGAATCTTGCGAGGGAAATAGCTCAAGAGAGACAATAAGTTCTTCCCAGACAAATTCTGTTAAATTGCTCCATGCCTATTGAGGATGCAAAGCAGAAAGTATCTCAAGAAAAACGTGATCTGATGAACTCACATTTCCAATGGGTATGATGGCACATAGCATGGTAGGGATGGCAGAAAGGCACAGAATGAAGTGCCAACAAAGGCAAAGAGCAAATTACAGAAACTATAAGGATACTAATGAAAAAGTGACATTGTAGACTCTGCAAAGAGAAAAGTAACAAGGAAGTTCTAAGAACCTGAGTAGGTAAAGAGGCAAAAGAAACAGTCCCACTGCCTGAAGTACACTGCGAAGTTAACTTCAGCTTCAATGCAGATGTGGTTCAAGCCCATTTTGCAGCTATAGCAAAGTGAGTAAGTAAAAAACTGAAAAGGAGAGAGCACATGGTTAAGCCAAAAACAAAGTTCAGGGACCCTCCCTGGTGGCACAACAGGTTAAAGCACAGCACTAGGAAGCTGGCAGCGGCTTTAGCATAAGTTTGATCCCCCACCAGGGAGGTGACCACCTGGGGCAGCAGACTTCTGTCTAGTCCCCTGCTCCCCTCAGCAATGTACTTCATCAGTCTGCCTGTTCTGCTCCCCACTCTGTCTCTGGTGAAATCTCTCACCACATGCATCTTTGGCCTGGACCCCAATTCTGTGTGCATAAATAAATCTTTTTTTTTTAAAGTCTCTAGTCATATAAAAATAATCACTTGACTTGTAGAACATTGCTAGAAATATTTGAAAAAATTACGAAAAGTGGCAGACCCCAAAACCTTTGCTTTTAAGGAAAAAAAATTCTAGAAATGACATATTGAATAGCTTAATACCATTTTTAAGAAAAACAAAGCGCTGACTAATAGATAAACCATTTGTGATTAATTAAAGATGAATTATTGACAGCTAGAAGCCACGATGGATAAAGTAGTATGAGTGACTACAAACTAATATCATTCTCTTTTTCAATAGTGCTACTAGATTTGGCTTATTGAAAAGCATGTGACAAAAGGCATTATATTTCACTAAGGCCCTTGAGAATGTCTGTTGCTATGTAAGTAAAATAGAAAACAGTTGGGCTAGAGAATTTGATTAAGTAAATTTAGAGCAAGCTATGTTACAGCAAGTTGAAAGACTTAAAGATAATTATTTAATATGTTGATGATAAGTCTGACCCAAGTAAGGAAGAACAGCACATTCAGAATTCCTACAAAATTAGACTAGAAGATAAAAAACAAGATAAAATTCAGAAGGAAAAATATGCTTTACCCTCTGTGTGAATATATATAATTGTTGTTACATACTAGTGAAATGTGCTATTATAGTAACTAAAATAAAGAATAACAAGAAATATTCTTATAAATCAAACCATAACAAGTGGTGAAGAATTTCAAAACTTGTCTTAGGTAGAAAGATTTAGGAACTTGAGTTTATTCAGCTACAAAAGACAATGTTCAAAGAGAATATCACGATATCCTTAAAAACATGTGGTGAAAATACATAAACCAAATGTTATCATAGGGGTTGGGTTTATACTATGTGGATCCTTAGTAACTAGAAATAAATAGTAGATTGCAAGGAAACACATTTAAACTACTAGTTTAAAAATGGGTTTTTACTAATGAGTTTTTTTCCTAGCAAGAAATTAACAGTCTTAGTAATCCTTGGGACATCCTTATCGCAAAGTATATTTCAAGCTGGAAATCCAGTCTGGAGAAGACAGAGATTACCTGGTGTGGCAGTTCGGTTGACCTCTGATTCAATTAAATGATTATATCATTCTGAAATTAAACATGGTGCCTGCACAAAGAAGATAAGTGGAAGTACAAAAATAAGCTATCCAGTTAACATGAACTTGCCAAGTTCCTTGCCCTTTTCCCCTAATTTTTCAATTACTGTTTCCAGGTCCTCAGGTCATTAACTAATTACTTTATTACCTGATGCTTCTACATCCCATACCAACCCTTAGAGAGAAAATAAAGATCTTATATGATGTATCTATAAAATTAAGTCACTGTGAAATAATGCACTAGGAAAAAAAGGGGTGAAGACACTCATTAAGATTCTGAATTCAGGAGAAGAAACACCCAGCTATATCAGAACTGTACACACATAATCACACCCACTACATGCTGTTTACTTGACAATGAAGGAAGGTAGTTGGAGGTTTGCTTTCTGCACATGGAAGATATCACAACCAGCTACTCTTACCCCAACTAATTTAATTATTTTACATTATATTTTGAGGGTATCATGAGGTAGTAACTAATAAAGGCTTTGGTGTTAGACACAAAAGGAAGGAATCCTGATTCTTACTAGCTCGTAATCTAACTTGGTAAGGTACTAACCCACTCCCAGACTATTTCCTTGCCTGTCAAAATGAGAAAAATGCTACCACCTATTTCATGGGTTGCTGTGAGGATTAAATAAGGCCAAGGGTATAAAGCTTGAGCACAGAGTGAGCAAACAATGATAGAACATGATACCACCAATGTTCCTAAGTTCAACTTTACATGTTACAAGCCCTGGGGGGACTGAGTGCAGACAATCTGGTGTGGCTCATCTCCTGCTCTATAGATCTGCTAATGTCCTCGTGACTTTACCTAAGGATCAAGCTGACCTGTGAGCTGACCTGTGAGCTCTGTCACCCATTCACCCAACACATATTCTCTCATGTCTCTCCTTCCTCCTCTGCCTCGAAAAACTTACGCTTTCTTGACCTCCACATCTCCCTCCTGCCATAGTCCTAGTTTTCTGCTTCCCTTCCCAGCCAAGTTCTCAGAAGAACTGACTAGAAGCTGAATCTTCTCTCCCTTCTCTTCCATTTTACATTAAACTGGCTGCTTCTACCACTTCCCTGAAACTGCTTTTATTCAACCTGCTATGACTGCCAAGTGGTCAAACTTCATGGATTCTTTCCAGTCCTCATTTCAATTTACTTCTCACTGCTTTCAAAATTGCTGATCATTCTGTCCTCCTTGACGTGTTCTTTCCTTGCTGCTATGATTTAAACTTTTCTGGATTTTATCCTACTGAACCAGTAGATGTTTAAATTACCCCTTTCTGCTCTAATGCTTTCATTCTACTCTCTTTACAATTTAGAATCTTTTCTTATATGTTATCATACACTTCTATGGCTGGGACCAACATGATTTATATTTCCCTCTCAGTTTCTTTCATTAGATGCACACACAAAATAGGTATTTAATGGCACTGCTGGAATATCTTGTGGGCATCTCAAACAAAACAACAAAACCTAAAATCTTGACATTCACTTTCAAAACTTATTTTTCTGGTTTTCCCATCATTTAACAGCACCCTCCTTTCTGTCTGTGTGCAATTTACCCATATTCCTAAACAATGTCAACAAAGCCCTGTATGCTTTGTCGCAGTCTGCCTGGCTATAGTTTTTTGTGCCATCCTATCTGAAATACTCTAGTGTAGCCACACTGGCCTTTTTGCAGGCCTAGGAACCTGCCAAGCTTTTTCCCACTGTAAGGTCTTTGAGTCTAAATGTTTCCATTACTTACAATATTCCTCTACTTTTCATTTCTCTAAGCTCTACTCCTAAATGCAGAGATCATCTGATAAATACTTGCACATTTCCAGGGCCAGCTCAAGTGTCATTTTTCTCGAAAAGTTCTTGTTGAACATCACTCCTTTCTGTTTTCTTTTAAGATTTTTTTTATTTATTAATACAGAATTGGGGTACAAGCCAGAGGGGCAAGGGCAGTGAGAGGCTTCACCAGAGACAGAGTGGGGAGCAGAACAGGCAGACAAAGTACACTGCTGAGGGGAGCTGTGGGCGGTTCAGGAGAGGTCTGTCGCGCCATGTGGATCACCTCCGGAGCTTGGGATCGAACTCACACTGAAGCTGCTGCGGCCAGCTTGCAGTGCTGCCTCAACCCGTTGTGCCAACAGTGAGGGCCCCCAACATCACTCCTTTCTAAAGTGTATACTGCATTAGCAAAACCTTTATAATATCCTGCTAGTTTCCCTCATAGTAAACACAGTAATTCCTAGTGACATATGCATTTAAGTGTATCCTTATTTAATATCTTTGTGAAAATTAATCTTTGGACCCATATTTGTTGTGTCCCACATTCTTCCTTAGTGTCTCTCCTACCATATTACAACATTTCAAAATCCAAGGATAAATAAACACTATGTGATTTAATAACAAAGAAATTATAGTTAAGTCAAAGAACTGGGAAGTATTTTGCATATTTGCTTGTATCAAATCAAAAATGAAACTACAGCATGGTCTCCCTATGCATTAAATCGGAAGGCACAGATTAAATATAATAGATTCATCATTGAATTAATTTTATATCGTTTTCAAAAACCTGTTAAAATAATACAATTACAAAGCATCATTATATATTTAAAATGTGTTTTTATACAAATATGTTTTGCTAACATTTATATCTTAAAAACCCATGTCATAAAAGAAACACAGTATATATTTGCACATATATATGTGCACCTGTGTATAACGTTTTAAATTTAAAATATATCTATTTTTATGAAAGAAAACTATCCTAAAATCTTGATGATATAAGCTCAAAATTATGGTTAAAAAGTTAAATTTCTCTCATTCGTTAGTGAAGGCAATTGATTTAGCACAATAAGAGATACACTCCCATTTTATTTTTACTTAATTTTTTAAAATTTTATATCTATATTACATCATGCTTCCTCCTGTAACATTCCCAGGTGTATTTCCTGTAACATTCCCACCACCAGTTCACCCTAGCGCCAGCCCCATGGCCCTTTGGCTCCTTCCTCCCCTATTTTGATCCTTCCCCCTCCCCTCCCCCCACCCCTCCCCAGAGTGTCTCTGAGAACCCCCTACTTTAAAAGAATGATGGAGTCATTGACATGGATGGCTCAGTCCCCAATGACCTCACCAGCATCTGTTCCAATTACCTTCTGAAATGAAATAACCAAATTGCTGTTCAGCGTTTTTGCTATGCTAACAAAATTAATCTGAAATATCAAAATTCATCTGCCTTAAATTGTATATGATGCAGCTTCTAAAACAAAACTACTTCTGGGTCTAAACTGACTGTGACAATGAACAGTACCACAGCCTCACAGTCACAGGAAAAAATTAATTTAGTGGTTAATGACTTAGCTCCCGTCATCACAGCAGTGATTTAAATCATTACACCTATTCAAAATTGGAATCAGTCAATTTTGACTCTTTACTGTTTTGTATAACATATGTGTTCTTAAAAATATATAGGCAATCACCAATATTCAGAAATATAATTCAGTTCTATTTTTTTATGTAAACTATTTAAAGCATGAATAAAACCAGCCTTTAATTTAACTGTTTCCTACATCCACATGATCTATATTTTGGCCATCTAGTCTGTCACGTATCCCGTAGACATATTAATAAATACCATATTAAAATTTTGATATACTCTATATTCTTGCCTGTTTTGTTTTTTTATGTTAAAATTTACTGCATATTTTCCATTCCAAACTACACAATTCTTCACAGCCATCATGATACATTTCTCACTTTAGCCCATGATATCCTCACCTCAAAGGTCTTCGAATCTTCAAGTGAAATCAGCGTATGGTTGCTGTAAGAGAGGTACTGAGAAAAGAAAATCTTTCTTGTTCTCTGTCACCCCAACCTCAGCAAATGCTGGATCCTGTGTTGCTTTGGGAAGAGACCCCGAAGGTCCCAATTAATTAACCTCTCCTTTTGTCCTAGGCCTCAGATTCAGTGCTTGATGATGTCGACACTTCAGTCTCCTTTGTTCAGCGTTAAATCACATTTATAAAGATGGCCAGACCAGCCTGTGTCTTGATCAGTCCCTTTAAATTTGGCCTCCTCCCACTTTTTTTTAAATAATATAATAGTTTATTTTTACATCATTTTGTACATTTTTTTTCATCTCTATTGTAATCCCTGTGTGCTTGTCCCCTTTTTAATACCATTTTCATCTATGAGAGGCAAAAAATTAAAATACATAGGCAGATACTGCATATGCACTGTTATTATGTATCACAAAAAGGAGTGTAAGAAAAGAATAACCTTAATTATTTTGCTCATGCAAATTTTATTAAAGTGATAAATTAAAGACAGGGAAAGCAAAAATGAATGAACACACCCATGGCTTATCATCTCTATAGCAGAAATACTCAAGCTAGGAGAATTTAATGTTAGGGTCTCCAAACAAGAATCTAGAGAAGAAATAATAGGGAACTTCTTAAGACACCTCTAAAATATAGAGAAAGGTCAGGAGATAGTTGACATTTTTGTTGGTTATATAGGGATTTTCAAAGTTTCCTAGTTTTTCCCAAAGTTCCTAAGACTACTATTGTACTGCAAATCAGAAAATTACCAGTTTACTATTTAACTACTTTGTTTAGACTAGTAAAACCTTAGCCTTATTTGTATAAGTGACATGGTTGTATAATGTTCAATTTAACATAGGTGGATGACAAATACAGCATAATGATTAGGAATAAGACCGCGAGCTCAGATCCACTAGGTTGATTCCTGGATCTGCCACCTCACGGTTATATGAGCTTGGGAAAAACGCAAAACACCTATAGTAAAGCTTATCATCTTTATCTGCAATTAGGATAATAGGATGTACTTCATAGAATAATTATGAGATTACATGAGTATGCAAATTTACATAGTAAATTTCATCAAGTGTTAGCTACTGTTCCAATAACTGGTAAGTGCTATTGTTCCCAATGAATAACTGGTAAGTGCAGGGCATTAAGTTAGACTAAGAAAATAAAAATAAAAAAGAACCGATAGCACATAGCAACAGAAAGGACAGAGAAGATGAGAGGGTTTCCGAGTATATCCAAAAACAGATTGCATGAAGGCCCCCTAGTAGTTTCCCTGAGTCCAGTAGAAGGGAGGGCAAATCCAGGAATGGACAGGGGGTGAGGTAAGGTAGTAAAGGATTAAGTGAAATAGCTCAGGACTCACAGAGTCAGTCTCACAATTGAAAATGTGTTTGCCAGAGTGTGACTTCACTGTATCTGAGAGGATAGTGAGGACCAGTTTTATATCATGAAAACAAAGTTCTGAGGAGGCAAAATATAAGAATGTACAGAAAACCAAGTTAGAAGATAAAGACAGAAAAGTAGGAATAAGCCAAACTGTGCAGAGAATTTGAGAGAAGAATTTAGGGCACAGAAGTGACATATCTGAACTGCGCCTTACAAAAACCTAATCTGGGAAGATGTGTGGGAGGACGTGCAATTAAGAAAGTAGAGGGGGTGGAGACTTAACATTTTCAGATACAAGTTTTAAGTGGGGAGGGGAGAAAGGAAAACTAGCAACTGCGGGGCTGCAAGCATAGGAACTGAAATTTCAGAGCTGATGAGTACAAAGCGCTTTCTGGTTCAAAATTTAACTTTCTCGTGCTGTTAAGGGGTTGCGCCCGGTAACAATAATGGATTTTAATGTTACCAAAGTATCTTAAGTTGACAGCACCAGGTTTATCACCAAATTTAGTAGTCAGTTCATCTTCCTTGACTATCAGCAATAACATTAAAATGGAGGCGGCAACGTACATCAAATCATTTAATTTAAGTGCTTTGTTGTCTTCTGTGTTCTGGAGTCTGGAATCTTGGGTTTCTTTGAAGTGTATGACTAGAAAGTTTGTGAGCAAGGTTGGAGTGGTAAGTGCCAGAAATTTACATAAAATTTATGCCCTATTTATTCTTATTCCTATTTTTCCCACACATTTCCTCTATTCCTCATTTAAGCAGCATGCTTTAATATAAAAATTCATTAGTGCTTATTTTTCATTAGCATTTATTTTAAGGACTAATTCAGTCATTCCTCCCAACAAACTCAAAAGCTAAGTACTATTATTATTCTCATTTTGGAGAAAACAATACTCAAGTCCCGACTGCTGGAAAGTAGTTCTACAGAGACCCCAAAGTAAAAGTTACTGACATTCATGACTACACAGTTCCAGTTTTATGAGGTTATAGCTCCCTTCAGGATCTAGAATAATCTAGATCAGCCTGGGTTTTCAGGTTAAAAGATTTGCTTATCACTGATCCAGTAAAGCCATTTTGTAGGGAGCTTTTACACTTCATTGCAGGGAAGTAAATCTATGTAACAGCTATTTTATGTATTTTATGTCTTTGGATAATTGGTTAGTGTGCATTACATCAACAATTTTCAAAGGCATTCATTTTTCAACAAGGAAAAATAATATCATTTCCAGCATACCAATTGCCAAAGACTCCTCAAAATCAATGAATCATATTTTGATCAAAACTCACAATAAAAAAATAATTTTAAATTGTGATTCAATATATATGTAATTCTAGATATTTAAATAATAAAATTTTAATGAAATATGTATTTTGACTACATAAAATACACTGATATTTCTATTCATTCTAGCTTACTCCATACTAATTTACTCTATCCCAACCCATTAAAAAATGCTGGTTTTAAACCCGTGGGGATTACAATTGAGATGAAAAAAAAAATGTGAAAAATGATGTAAAAATAAACTTTTTAATTAAAAAAAAAAGGCTGTGGGAAAAAAAATAACAAAAATAATAATAATAATAAAAAAGGCTGTGGAAAAAAAAATGCTGGTTTTATAAACTAAATTGACTTCATGAGTCCCCAGTGGGTTGTAAACTAACTTGAAAAGCAGTATTTTATATGGAATGAAATCAAGTTCCTAAAAAATAAAAGATGCAAGAAGCATGAGTCTACCTGTTAATGGCTAAATGTTTATAAGCTTTTTTATTAATCTGTAGAATAAAGTTAATGATTTCCTAAAATCTTAGATAAAACTTGACCATGAGTGGTTTTCTTATTCCTGAATTATAAGCAGTATGTAAATGTTCCCTTAAGAGCTTACCTCATCTGAACTCAATCAAGAAAATAGGAAACACAAGCCTTAAATGACGTTACAGCCCATGCAAGAGTTTAGTTGGTAATTTGAAATTTCAAACAAGACAAGCAGCTTTTTCATAGGAAATGGTTTTAAGATAATCTTTTAAGATTAATAAAACTGCAAACACTGAATAAGTTGTAGTGATACAAGTGAAGACTCAACAGACCGTTTGTACTCTCCATTAAGGAAGCTGTTTTCAATATTCAAGTCTGTCCATTTGTTGAGAAATATTTAATACTTGTTAAATGCCAGCAACTCCTTAAAAAGGCACATGGGATGAGATGCTGAATTTTTACAGATGACCCATTTGGGGAAACAATTAACAAACACAAAGTCACAAAAACATGAGCTAGAAAGACCTTACATGCAAGTATTCTTAGGCATTGCTATTGCTACTACAGGCATGTGTCCCTCAGAGTAACAACAGTTCCCTAGAATGGTTCTTGGAAATTGAAATCAAATATGGAAAAGTCAACTGAAACATTCTGCTCCTAAAATCACATATAATTTTTCCTACTTATCACATTATGAAGCCAAAATGGTTTAGTCCTCCTTTCAGACATACTGAAAATTAAGACATACCGCAATTTAAACTAAGACAATGGAATGAAGAAAAATAACCCAAGATACAGACAAAGACTGAGATTCAGATTCAGCCCCTCCATTGAAAGGCTAAGTGATTTCTGGCAAGTTATTTAACCTCTTAAACTGGAGAGTCATCAACTGTGTTTACATCTGCTCACAGGATTGTGATGTGAATAAAGTGAGAGGATGCATGTGAACACACTTTGTAAAGTAGGAACAATGTTATTATAATTAACATTCACTAGAATCAGTTAGTAGAGTGAAAATGAGGGGAAAAAATTAACCAATTTGTTAAGAAGATTTGGTGTGAACATTTACCAAGCATTTAAAAGTCTTATTTGCATTTCATGAATCAGCTCAATCAAAACCTGTGATATGACTGAATTATCTGAATCTAGCAACTGGTAATCATAATTTTTCCTTAAGTCTCAGACATATTATGGTTCTTCTCTAATGGCCCTTGGCCAGCAGGAAAAAACAATCCACTTACTGTTAATCAAAGGAAGGGCAAGAGTTCACATCACACCACTCCACCCATATGTATATTAATTCTTGGCACAGACCTACCACAGAGACACACTTTCTTAGGGTTCAAAGACTGCTTCTGCGGGTCTGCAGAGGGGGGTCCTCCCTGTGTCCTAATGGTGCTGCAGATCAACCAGCCACACCCACCCAGGTGATGCTTTACACTGGATCTTAGACTCTGTACTTGGCCAAGAGGGAAGGTCAGGTTATCTTCCCAAATGTACACTGATTTCTATTATAGTCAGATACTCTTTTTAGACAAGATGCAGTACTAGCAAGAAAAGTGCATCTCATTTTGCCAGTTATTACTTGCTTGACTCAGACAGGCAGGGTACAACGACTGCATGCTCCCTACTGCCTTAGTTGGATACTACTCAGACATTAACCATATTATGAATGGCTAAATTTGATAAGACATATAGTATAGCTATCTTCAAGTCACAAAAAAAAATTGCTTTGGAAAAGGTCTCCTTTAGAATTTAGGATACATTTCTGCCAATCAATTCACAGTGATGGATATTAATGTTAGGCCTCAGGATCGCCTCCAAAAACCTTTCAATCTATACTGCAAACAGCAGCAGGTCAGGTAACCTGTGACCTACAAGCACTGTTCTACCACTAAGTTATCACGTGGCTCTGAGCAACATCTCAGAAAAGCCTGGGAAGGAGAACAAGAGCAAGGCTCAAATCTAGTCTTGGTTACACATTTGCAAACTCATTCAAAATATATAATCCTTCTGAATCTAAATTCCCATAGCAATAAAATCCTATTTGAGGGTAAAAATATTTATGTATCAGTGACTTGGAATGGAGATCATTTGGACTGATTATTCCAAACATTTTCATATCAAAGTATATATGGAAAAGGTCAATAGTTACATTACCTGGGGAGAGGGGTGAGGGTGGGGCAAAATGTACTCAAAGTTAAAGTTGACCAGTTGGATTACCAGGAGGGCTGAAGGGCCCATGTCTCTCTCAAACCTACTGGGACAAGAGAGTGTGCTAAGCAACACCAGTGGTAAGGTCCTAATTACCAGCTAATATTTTAACTAAAATGTCCTGATCTGTCCAGCACATCAAGGACACTTGCTCTCATGTGTTCAATAAAAGGGATGCCTTAGATTTCTCAAAGCCTTTGGCTATCTTGTGACACTTCATGATATCTTAGAATCAAAATGTTCATAAGAAAATCATGCGCCTCTGGGAAGCCATGAAGCCATTTTGGATTACTGCAGTAACACCTGCTTCCATGATTTGAATAACATGAGCAACTCAAGAGATGGGAGTAGAGAGTCAAGATACGGATTCTTTTGGGTAATGATGAAGGTGCAAGCACAGATGGGGGCTATTTGATCATAGATGAGTAACTATGGGCTCAGTGTGCTGGGCACCTATCCATGCTACCTAAGTTCTCAGAGCCTTCTTGGCTTGGCCTGGCTTGAAGGAGAGAGGCAGCCACACAGTACACTATGCTTAATATGTTTACCATGTATGGCGTGCTCAAATATCAGAATCCAGGTCCCGTTCCCAGAAGGGGTACAACCTCCACCAGTGTGGGCAAAGGACCAGAGCTTAAGTTGTAGTCAGCCTTTAGGCTCCTTTTCACCAGTCTGGACTCAGATGCCACTTTCTTCAAAGCAGCTTGTTGGTGAGTTATTAACAGCCATATTTAACAGCTGAAGAAATACAGGGGGAAGTTTAGAAAACATGGCCAATGTTGTAGACTGGAACGATTTTCAAACACTAGGTGTTCAGCTGATGTGGCAAAGGCTCCAGGTGGAAGAGACTCAGGACTCAGTGGGAGGGGCAGGGGCATTGGAATGAAGATGTATTCCTAGTCTGCATCCTTTGGGGATTAGAGCGAGTGGTGACAGGAAAGAAGAGCATCAGCCCCTCCCCTGCTGCTACTACTGACTCTGAAGGGGGTGGGTAGGAGAGAGTGTGGGTGGTGGTGCAGTTCTGCTTTTCCTGACAGGCCAGAAAGAGTGGGAGGCAGCCAGCAAGTCTAGGGAAGAGGGACCCAAGTGAACAATACACAGTAGACTGATGAGCCTCTCGCTGTCTCCTTGCAGACTGCAGACGTTACCAGAAGGTAAAGGTAAATCCCTAGAAAATAACACTTCGGGCTAACTAATATTAATGTTTGATATCCTAAAGTAAATTTTGATCTTGGAAATCATATTTTTAAAGAATTTTAAACACCTACAAATACAAAGAGCATAAAGGAACTACATAAAAAAGTCATTAAATGGTTTCCAAATTCTGCAAAATACAAACAATATCAGAATTAGTGGTTATGTGGCCTGTGTGCAGATACCTGCTTCTAACTATAAGAAGAAAAAGGAAACAGTGGCCAAAATGAATGATGTTCATTCCAGGAGATGAAACAGAAAGTGTAATCTGCTTTAATAATCTAGTTTTTCATTTGGTTTCAAGACCTGGCAAGCATCAAGGAATTAACACACACATATATGGTATACAGATTTTGGACATATAAATTCTTTGTGGTAATTTGGGGAAAGGTTTCATGAGTGAGTTGATCTGGGATAAATAACTGGCATAAAACAACACTAAGGCTGCTGAATACCAGGTGGGCCAGTGACAGGAGACCGTTAAAGGTTCTAACGCTTATCCAGAAGAAACCCATCTGATACTGCTGCCAAGTCACCTTTACGTTTGAAGTTTCACAGGCCTATAGCAAGATGAATGTTGAGCTTCAAATTACTAATCTTAACCCCAAATTATTAAAGTGGGGTCTTTTAATGTTAAATTTAGAAGGAAGGGGGAAGAGATCAACAATAAAATCATACAATGTTTATGAAACCATATCGTAAATAGTACACCAAAAAACAGTTCACTACCCAGAAGGGGATAGGGAAGAACAGAATTTAGGACAATTTTTAGAGTTTCAAATAAATATTGTGGCAGAGGGCAGAAATCAGGAGAAATCTTCCTCTTGCTCTCTTCGGCATATTAGCAGAGATTTGTGTAAGGTTGTGCAATAGCATAGACTTTAAACTTGCTCTGACTTACATTCTTGTCTGGAGATCTTGCTTAGACTGCTCCCAGGCAAGCTACTCCTGAGAAATCTGCCCTGTGTTTTCAGAAACCAGCTCTCACATAGGTTCTTTTGACAGTTCCACTTTATGGAATATCACGTTTAGTCAGAGACATTTGAAAAGATTTATAACTTTAGCTCTTTCTTACTGATAATGGGGGATTTTTGTTTGCTTCTTGCTTTTAATGACCTATTCATTTGTGGCTGAACTGTGGGCTTGCTCTCTACCCCACTACCTCTTCTCTCTGTCCCTCTCTTGTCTCCTAGTAACTCGTCAAGTGGACACTGATGGTTTTAACACACCACTCATTTTTGTCCTCCTCCTGCTCTCTCTCTCTCTGTGTCACACTACATTTGGCTGTGTTTTATTTTCCATTGTTAGAATACTTTTTACAAGAGGTCAAGGCAAGCTTGGCAATTAAATTTTGCATTTCTGAGTTGAACAAACTGTGCTGTTCTTTCAGAACAATTTTCATTTTGCAAGTTTTAGGGACTCCCCTTTGACTGCATCTTAGGAATGAAACATTGTTAACTTTGAGCAGACTGTTTATGACCCAACAATTATCCTGGAACCAGGGTGGCTTTAGACTGAAAAAAAAAAAACACTTGCTTTTAAAAAATCACTCTGTAGGCAAAACAAAAAGAAGAAGAACCTTAATCTAAATTTACAACTCATTAAAGCTAACTCGGTATGGATACCACACTTTAATACAAAAGATAATACAATTAAACTTTTAGAAAACAATGTACGGAAATCTTCAGGAAGGACTGAGGTCTGGGCCAAGAGTTGTTGTTAGACTTGACACCCAAAAGGCACAACCCATCAGAGGAAAAACTAGTAAGTGAACTGCATCAAAACTGAAAATCTTTACTCTGGAAAAGATGCTGTTAAAAAGGACATAAAGAAAATCTACAGACTGGGCAAACTTACCAGCAAACAAACCACATATCAAAGAATCAGTATCTAAAATGTATTAAAACTCTTAAAACTCAAAAACAAAACAAAACAAAACAAAAAAAAAAAACAAACCCCAAAACACTTTATAGAGCAAGTAAATGCATAAATCTCTCAAAACTCAACAACAACAAAAGACAAACAATCCAATTAGATCACAGACCAAAGTTATAAAAAGACATTGCATTAGTACAAACAGCTAATAAGCATGTGAAAAGATGCTGAACTTAATTATCCATTAAATAAATGCAAATTAATATCATCAGATATCACGACATACCTATAAGAATGGTTGAAATAAAAAAAAAGAAAATGCCAAATGTTGATAAGAATTCAGAAAAACTGGGCCAGTTACATACTGCTGATGGGAAGGGGAAGGTAAAATGGTACAGTCACTCTGGAAAAAAGATTGGCAACTTATTACAAAATTAAACATGCTCTTTATCATTTTACCCAGTGAGTCTACTGGGCAATTATCCCAGAAAAATGAAAACTTAAGTTTGCACAAGTTTGTACATGATCCTAGAGGTTTGTGATGGCCCCTAACTGGAAACAAGCCAAATGTCCTTGGTGAGTGATTAAGTATTCACATCACGGAATACTATTTAGAAATAAAAAAGGAACAAATTATCTATGCAAGTAACTGCAAGTAACATCCTGTATACTCTTAAGTGCTGTAGCCTAAATGTGTACCCACAAAATTCCTAATTTGACACTTAATACCCAAAGTAATAATATTAGGATGTAGGGTATCTAGGAGGTGACTTGAGTCATGAAAGTAACACCTCATAAATGGAATCAGTGCCCTTATTGAAGAGCCCTAAGAAATCTCCTTGTTCAGTCCATTATGTAAGGGCAAAACAATAGGACCGTGGCCTTTCGTGAGGCAGGAAATAAGGCTTTCACCAGAGAATCCAACCATGCTGACACCCTAACCCAAACTTCCACTTTCTAGAACTGTAAGAAATAAATGTCTGTTGTTTATAAGTTACTTAGTTTGTGACATTTGTTACAGCAATCTGAAAGATTAAGATAAAAAGTGAATTTCAATAAGTGAAAAAAATCCAATCTCAAATGGTTACATACTGTATGGTTCCATTTACATAATATTTTTGAAATTTCAATTACAGACATGAAAAACCAATTATAGGTTGTCAGGGGATGGTAAAGAGAAAGAAGGTCGTGATTGTGACTACAAAATAGTAGCACATGGGCTCTTTTTGATGTAATTGTTTTATATGTCAGTTGTGATTATGTCCACAAACACACGTGTGATAAAATTGCTTCAAACTAAATATACGCAAACATGTACACACAAATGAATGCTTAAAAATCATGTAAACTCTTTTTCCATTTACAATCTAAAGCCTCACTTGATGTCTGGGTAAAAACACCAACAAATCATTAGTTTTCAGTTTCCAAGACTCATATTTGGAAAACAGGAAAAGATCTTGAGTGAGCAAAGAGTAGGGTTTCAGGAGGTGGTGAAGCTAAATTCAACTAGGAAATGGTTCAACTCAGGAGACCATAAGGATCATTTTAAGCCCATGTTCTCACTTTGAGTTTGAAAACATTCCAGCTATCAAAATGATTTATAAATGTTTAATCATATCATTAATTTACTATGATTAGTAAGTTACAGTCATATAGATGTTTAGATCAGATTACCAGCTAGATTACTTCTAGTCACACACCAACAGATAGTATTTATCCTGGATGAGTTTAAGCTTAAAAAAAAAAAAAAAAGATATACAGCCCAGTGACAGAATTTCACCCATTCTATCTATCTGCAAAAATATTATTTTAGTAACAGACTCTCCGCAGATGGTAAACATTAAACATGCCAATACATTTTTAGTGATAGTTCAACCAATTAAGCTATAGAACAGCAAGAACTAAGCACTTAGGCTTTAAAATTCAATGTGGGTTGCCAATGTGGAATTCCTAGCAGTCTGCAGTTCTATGCGTGACAGCTAGATTCCCAAGCAGCATTGGCCTAAGAGAATTGTCAAAGACAAAGAGAAGAAACAAATATTCCTCTAACATAAATGAGAAAAAGGACCCAAGTAGGCTAATCTTCTACTAGTCACCTGCTCAGTTTATGAACAGTCACAAAGTACAACATCTCAAGTAATGCCTGAGGACAAAGGATCCTTAAACTTTTTTTTTTTTTAAGTACTGATACAATTTTGCACAGTGAATGCTTACCGAGCAAAATAACTTTGTTTCCGTTCTTTCTTTTCTTCCTTGGTATCCATAATACACAATTGAAAGTGCAAAGTATTTGGAAAAGTCCCTTTGAATCAATGAGTCATAACCCTGTAAAAGAAAAAAAAAGAAAACAAAGCGACTGTAAATTAAGTTTACAAAGACTAATATGAAGGAAAAGCAGAGTAGAGCTACTGGGCCCAAACAAAGGGAAGGTAAACTGTCACACAGTCCCGTGAGTCATATACCAAATACAATGCCCCTCAGAATGGAAATGTTAAACTATAAAAGGGGGACGGAAAAGTAAAAGGAAGTATTTTCCTCAAAATCAGCAATTACTTCAAAATGTGCTACAACAAAAATCACTATTTTGGGCTAGGTTTGCAGAGCTAATCGCTTTTTAATTTTTAAACACATCATGGCTCTTTTGAAATAAGTAATAGGTAATTATGAAAAGTGGATGACTTAGGTGTTTTATAAAAAATGTTCTTTCTTCAAAAATATAAATAACATCCATGTTCTATTTTATTTTCGGAAATATGCCAGTAAGTACATCCCACGTGAGCAAATGTGGAAATAAAAGCATAAAGGCCCAGGAAGCTATTCTCCAGACAGGCTTTATATGCCTGGCTCTGGCAGTTCTCTTACCTATGTATCCCAGGAGCAGTTTAAAACAATAATAAAAGGTTATCTCCAGATCAACCTTTCTTAAAATACCACTTCCATCAAGCTCCTGTGTTCAAAAATTTCCAATATCTACTGACTATCTGATTCACCAAACTAAACTTTCGTCAGAGCAATAACCTTTCCTAAAATCTGTCCTTCCTCTCTGAAAAGCAAGGAATCTTCATCCATCAAACGTATTTACTAATTCATTTCAATTCAGTAAACCATTCATAATATCTATGAAAAGTACTGTCGGTGGTATCTGAGACTAAAGATAAATCAGACATGGTCTCTGCCCCTTGGAATTACTTTCTTTCCAGAGAGACACAGAATCTTACATCAATAGCTATAAACTTATGGAGGAGGCCGGATGCCATCAGAGCATTGAAGAACACTTAGGAGTATAGAGGGACCCCCTCTCCACCTTGCACTCCCACTACACCAGAAATCGAAGGATGGATGTGAGTCTCCTATTTAAAGGATACAAGGAGGCAGGTCCAACTTGAACAAAAGCAAGGACACACAATATGGCCACACTGACCAAGGGTAAAGTGTGAAGCAGAACAATGGTGGGTGCTAGGGACAGACATGGGCAGGCTGCCATACTAAAGAGCTTGAAGTTAGTCCTAGCTCTGTGCTGTGAGCTTCCCACGCAACTGACTGCTCCTACATCAGACTCATTTAAGCAGACCTGCTGAAGCCAGCAGCAGCACTCACAGTAGCTGTTACCAAATTGGTCAGAGGTGGTTCATGGGGCGATACTAATGTTCTGACATAGATGAGAGGATGCTTCTGAAGCGTCTTCCGTGAGGGAGTGAATGACATGCTCGGATTACAGAAAACGGATTTGAGAGGATTAAGAACACAATAGATGGGGGCCCTCCCTGGAGGGGCAGTGGGTTAAAGTGCAACACTGCAAGCCAGCTGCAGATGCTTCAGCATAAATTCAATCCCCCGCCCTGAGATGACCCACATGTGCTACCCGCTGCTCCCCTCAGCAGTGTACTTTGTCGATCTAACTGTCCTTCTCCCCATTCTATCTCTGGTGAATCCTCTCATGGCCCCTTTGCTTCTGTGTGCATAAGTAAATAAATCTTTAAAAAAAGAAAGAAAGAATTAAGAAGCAATACATCAAGATTTGGTAGCATGGCCAACAAAGACACATGGGAAAGAAAGGAATGACAGGTCTCTCAAAGTTTCTGCTCCCAGGACTGGGTAGATGGTGACACAATCCTACAGATACAATCTACATGGTAGTGGGAGGCAGTGGGACTTGAGTGGGATGGGGAAGTGGAAACAGATAAGATAGCAGTTTTGAACATGTTGACTTTGAGGTGCCTGTGTGATAGTGAGCTGGAAACATTCATCAAGGGTTTGAGTGCAGTTAAAGCACAGGAGTGCAGTAAGAGTTGGAAAAAAAGGATTTAGAAATTACCAGCGGATGGTTGTAATTAAGAGAAAAATAGTTGAAAAATGATATGATAATGATATCATCTTGGAAGCATGAAGTCCTTTTGGGGGAGCAGTGGGGAGCAAAATTTCCACTCTTGTTGGTTTCCAACATGGGCTGACATGGGCTGTGCCCTCAAAGAGTTTACCTACCAACCAGTAAGAAAAGTAAAGTGTGTGTAAAAACTAAAACCGAGCAGTTACTTGGAGATGCCTAGTAAACATTAACAATGCAGAAGATGCATGTTTGGTTGAATAAAATAAAGCTTTCAGTTTGACTGAAGTAATAAAGTAAACCTTTCTTTGGTGAGTGCCAAAGAGGAGAGATGGCATTCCAGAACGAGGGGACACCTGAGCATAGTATAGGCATGAAAAGGTCACACATTTCAGATAAGAAGGGCAGCCTGGCTCCCTGGTACAGCGAGGGAGTCAACCCAGACACCTGCCTACTGGAGTCATTTATTTCAATATATTGCTCATATATTATCTCTTTTAACCCTTACAATCACATGATGAGCTAGGTATCTTTATTTCCTTTAAACTGAAGCCAACAGAGAGTAAGGTCTCTAATTCAATAGTTCCAGCTCTGGTGGAAGAGGGATTAAAATGATTTGGTGGGCTTTTCAATAACCTCTGGAGTCAGACAGCATTTGGAAAAGGCCAACTAAACAGCAGACTGATACAATCCAAAGCTTCCTTCCCACATGGGGGTGGGAACAAATCGAACCTGTAGGACCTTAGACTTTAGAAAGGTTTTGAACTCTGCTCTGGGCCAGGAGGTTTATTTTAATGTTCTGCATGCCACAGTATGTAATATCTCTGTTTATTAGATTTCTCCCCATGAATAACAATGAAGTCATAACAATCTCATTGGAAAATTTTTATGCTGCAAGCTGAGCCAGAAACTAATATTTGGTTTTAGTAGAAAAATATTGACAAAAATAAACACAAGAGAAAAAGATTAAATGATCCAAGAATTGACATCTGGTGCTGTTGTGTCTGTTTAGAACTAGCAAGGCTTTTTTTTCTGTTCCTTTTCAATAATGTATTTGATAAATAAAAATAAATTGCTAATCTTTGATTTCTTTCAAATTTCTTAGAATTTTTATATTCCTTAAATGAGATAGATACAGTCTGTTCAGGTCTAGATACACCACAGCTTAACCAGAAAGAGATGAGCAAAGGATGCTGTAAAAAATAATGTATATGGAACTCCCACAGCAGCCTTCATGCCTCGGTGAAGAATCCGAGCTCCTTAAATCAATCTCTAATGGGAAATACATTTTCCATTAGAAGTGGTTATAATGGACTTCTTAAAAGCCCTTCTTTCGTTTAAAGTTGACTTTTCCTCACATCAGTAAACTCTAGACTCACTCAAGCATTGAATTACAGGAGACTCCTGCATTTATGGCATATTACAAACCAAAAAGAATTTTATGAGGGAGCACAAGATAAATCTTGTATCCAAATATTTCTTTTTGCCATCTTAAATTAGGATAATCAATTTAAACCTACATTCAGTTCATTATTTAAATAAGAATGGCATCTACAAAATCCTTACCTCATAAGAGCTGTGTTGAAGGCAAAGTGCTCCCCATGAGTGACCATGGCACCACTGAGAACTCAGGCACAGAGCCATCAGTCTCCCTGACTACATCAAACCAGCAGGACCCACCACACACCCAGGGTGACTTTTGGCATTAGAGCTAACACACTGCAGCTCCTAGTACATTCAGGTATAACCAGACCAGACTAGAAACACGCCAGTGTGCCATGATGTTCATCCACTGTTGTCCCAACAATGTGTTTCCTACTACACAAATTAAATAATGACAACATGCTTTGAGGCTTGGTCACACTAATGCTGGTCACTTAATAAATAGATCAAAAAGTCCCTTTCTCCACAGACATTTCCTCCTAGCAAATCATTACAGTGAAATATGGCAATGTTCAGTCTCAAAGTTACAGTCATTTGAACAAAGGAAGGTAATGCAAATTTCCTTGTTAACCAAGGTCAACCATTTGGATATTCTCTAATAGAAAACTGAGGTCAGAGAAATAGATACATAGTATACCCCCCAACTAAGAGGAGTGCCCAAGAGATGAGACCCCAAATGCTAAACATTCATCAAAAAACAAAGCAACAAATATAACAACAGCAACAAAGAGCCAAAAGTTATGTCTGAACTAAGGTGATGATAAAAGAAGCGACTGAAACTCTGCTATTTAGGATTTAGGGAAATGGAAAAAAGGGAAACAATGACAAAATTAATAGACAACTCAATTCTTATAGCATTATTCTCCATTTAGAGAACTGACAAGAAGTAAGCACATGTGGCTGTCAGTGTTTTCTTATTAAAATGAGGAGAGAAATGTCATCAAACAAAGCTAGTAGGTCCTAATGAAGACCCATCTCTGGGTTAGCTAGGCCATTTTATAAGTTCTCTCTAAAAAGAAAATGTACAAATGAAGTTTCTACAAAGTCATTTGCAGGGTGAGGTATTGTGGAAGATGTGGAAAGTGCCAGAAATCTGACAAGATAAATATCTTTCTAATTTTCATCAAAAGTTAGAAAAAGAAATTGTGCAAACTGCACACTGGAGAACATCACAGAGCTCCCCAGCAGAATTTCAGAACTAATCATGAAAGGTGGATGGTCAAGGATTTGAACGAGAAAGTAGTGGGAGCTGAGATCCAGAATGTTTACAGAGAACCAACCTTTCTGCAAAACACACAACAAACAAGCAGGCCTCTTTGAAACCTGTGCCACGGATCAAGTACTCTGCTAGAGATACAAAGATACAAAGACAGCATTCATGGGCTAGGGAATGGGGTGGGTACAGACAACTGAGGCCCATCAGCTGTTGAGGCAAATGTTCTGATGTTGGTGAGCACAAGGATCACAGAGAGCTGAGGGAGGAAGAGACTGACCTTGTTAGAAAGGAAAGGAGTGTCACGGGCACTTCATAGGTAAATCAAGTGTCCCAGATAATGAATGCAAAAAAGGTGGTGCTCTTTAGATGGATGAAGCGTTGAGAAGGTGTGTGTGAGGCTCAGGGAATCCTAAGTGGTCTGGGTTGGCTGATGTGGAGGGCTGGTAGAGGGGAGATGGCCAGGGAGTGGTGGCTTAGTGAAATCACACAGACCTAATTTCTTAGACATAGTTACTGTTCTAGTGCATAAAGGAAATAAGATAAACATAGTGTAACTGTGTTTAAAAGACATTTGATGTTTCTCTTCATCAGCATATGTATAACATGGAAGGAAGAATGTGAGCTGGACATGGTGGAAGCTTCTATGATTCGCTGAACAAAGGAGACACTGGACAACTATAGCACGAAGTATGTGCTGAACCAATTGAATGACCTCACCAGGAGCTGGGATTTGATCTCCATCCTCACTGTGGAGGAAGGATATTAGTACTGTCAGATGCCGCTTTTATCAGTAGATGAATCACTAACGAATAAAAATATTTGACTTTCAGAGGGTTAACTACCATCCTGGCAAACGGCATTTGTACTTAGACAGGCCTCAGTTGTTCCTTTAAAAGATGGAATCAACCCCTGTGAAAATGGGTTCTACCCCCCAGTGAGGTAACTAGGATGAGAAAGGGAGGGTTCAGCACTGAACTAATGCAACTGATTTGAAATTTTAGGTGATAGTAAGATCCATATACCCACTGATCTCCTCCCATACATTAATGCAATCAACCCAGAATAAAAAAGATTATGATCATATGTGCCATCATTTTTGAAGATTAGAATATGCGAAGGTGACTTCACTTAGCTCCAATCTCACACACTGGGAGAAACACAAGAAAACTGATGCAGCCAAGGTGGTTAAATGACATGAAACTGGACTTTAGCAATATTAATAGAAGGAACTGGCCAGGTTTAGAGTAGAAAGAGTTGTGATGAAATGACAGCCTTGTTCAAATGTCTCAAGGATCTTTTCTGGTAGAGGATTTGGGTTGGTACCAACAGACCTCTAAGGGAAATCGCTAGGATGAGATACTGGCTATGGAAGGAGAAGGGCCCTGGAAGGAAGAACTGCTTATACACAGATGCATAGAGATGTCTCCAGATAGAATGAATGTTTTTTTAAATCTCCAAAAGTGACTGAACACCAGCTGAACAACTACTCAATGGGATTGCTATAGACCAACAATTTTCAACCTTATCAAAACCAACACTCCTTATCTAAATCATTATGTAAATATTTGGAGTATTGAAAAAAAGTTCATAGGTAATATAACCTACATACAATTTACGAAATCACAATAATGTCCTGAAGAATAATTGATAACATGTATATCAATATGTAAATTCTCTGGTTTTAAAAATTAATATGAGATCAATAGAAAAGTGGGTCTCCCTGGTGGCATAAGGAGTTAAGTCTCAGCACTATGAATCTATCTGTAGCCACTGCAGCACAAGTTCCATCCCTGGCCAGGAAACTGACCCACATGGCGCAGCAGATCTCTCCTGTCTCAGCCACTGCTTCCCTCAGTAGTTCAGTAGCTCTGCCTGTTCTGCTCCCCAATCTGTCTCTGGTAAATCCTCTCATACCCCATGCCTCTGGCCTACACCCCAACTCTTGTATGCATAGATAAATAAAACTTAAAAAAAAAATCAACAGAGGCCACACCTCTGGCCTACACTACAACTCCTGTATGCATAGATAAATAAAACTTAAAAAGAAAAAAAGAACCCCCCCCCAAAAAAAAATCAACAGAAAAGTAAATTCCATCAAATATTCAACAAGAATTGAGTCCAAAAAATCTGCCTAATGCCAAAGTCAGAATTACTAACAATGCTAGGCAATACTAATATGTCAAATATTTACATTAACTACCTGGTTCTTCCTACACTTACCCAGCAGTAACAAAACGTGAATGAGTACCTGCTTTCTGACCAAACGTCCTTCAGGGTGTAAATCTAAACTAATTTAGGTTAGTCACTATTACTGATTCATAAAGACACTGCAGTAAACAAGTCCATATGTTCAATAAACATTTATTGCACTAAATTAGATTTATAAAGATCTAACTGTAAAGTATATTCCATTGATTTGCTAAATTAAATGAATTACTCCTTAAGTTTTAAGAACAGAAGTAATGATAAAACTTTGAGTTTGTCAAAAATATTTCCATCAGCAATTGAAATTGCCAATCCAATTATTTTGCCACTGTAAACAAAACTAGTAAATACAAAGAATCAGAATCAGAAAATGGAATGTTGATTGTTAGGAAAACTCTGATTTTAAATTATAAAAGTTTCTTTTTCTAAGTCCTTTTTAAAACTAAAAATTACGATTCCATAAAAAGTTTATATAACATAATGTATGCATTGTCTCATTAATAAAAAGATTTCAGGGCCCTCCCTGGTGGCACAACCGATTAGGACACAGCACTGCAAGATGGACGCAGCACTTGGGTGTGGTGTGAGTTCGATCCACATGGGCGGCAGACCTTTCCTGACCGGCCTGCTGCTCCCCTCAGCCTTGTACTTGATTGATCTGCCTGTTCTGCTCCCCACTCTGTCTCTGGTGAAGCCTCTCCCCACCCCTGCACCTCTGGCCTGTACCCACTTCTGTATGCATAAGTAAATAAATCTTTAAAAAATAAATAAAATAAAAATAAAAAGAATTCCATTTTGAAGAGTTTTCTGCCAATACATATACAGATTAGAGGGAGAAAATTCAGAGGAAGTTACTGAGGCAATAAACTAACAGCCTCTACTGTATTGAGCTCATTTCCAGCATAAGGCAATGCTGCTCATCATCACTATTCACTGGGTGTCTTTACTTACACATGATTGTCCTTCATAGGGAATGGGAAAAAAACAGAAGCCTTCATCACCCACACAGGTGGTTTTCCAGGGACAGCCCAGCCCCAGTATGGCTCCAGCACTCTAAGGTCAGATGACCTCCAAGAGAAATCTAAAGGTGAGAGTCTTCAAAACTCATCAATAAGGAAACAGATGACCTGGGAAGAAAACACTGCCCCCAGTTACTTCTGGAATTCATTTTAATATAAAGCAGACTCCATTCATAAAACTCTAGGAACATGGCCTGTTTGATTTTTTTGCAGACATTCTGCTCTGGTTCCAAAGAAATAAATACCACACTTACACACACTTCTGAAGTCTCTCTCCTGCTCAGAACTCAAGTTCACTCCTTACGCCTTGCAGACAATAAGTGCTCATGTGAATCACATTATGCTCACAGCAAAGGCTCTACCACTGCATGGGTCTGGGTCTTGCACCATGTCCTAGCTCCTTTAATTCTAGGACAGAAACGCATGTGGGCATTGGTTGTCATTACTAATTATTTATCATCGGCATCATTTGGTAGAAGCAATCTATTTGATGAATCTAAATTAAAGTTTATTGATGCAAACAAGTCCAACAAAATTTCATGCATGAAGGAGATGCAAAATGGAAGGCCTTTGCAAAGAACGGAGATGGGCTGCAAACACCAGCTTTCAAGAACTAAATTGAGTTACTTTGAGATTATCAAATGGTATAAAGTTCACTCTACCAGGTAAATTGCCATTTCAGTCTGGGAAAGGCCACAAGCTTCTTCTCTCTGACTAACTGCAAATGAATACATTTTCAAAATACACTCAAACTTGTAAAATGTAAAATATAAACTAGTTGATTTACCACTCATGGAGAGCATAGGTGGCAGTCAATGAACTTACACCCTAACTCCAAAACAGTGCCTTGTCACATATTTATAAGCATTCTCAATTCAGAAAACATTTACTGAGACCTGCTTTATGTCCACCACTCCATGATTTATCTAAAAACCTATGAATATAAAGAGGACTCAGCAGGCTACAAGGAAACTTCAGTTTTTGACACAGGAGATAAGATTTACATTGATAAGATAATGGGAGAGAGGAGGGTCTGATAAAATTTAATGCCAAATAAAACATGACTCCCAGCAAAGTGCTAATTTGAAGAAGAGGGCCGGGGGACTCGGAGGACTGTTTTCTGAGAAGGTGTTTGAAGTGAGTTATCTTCTTCAAAGATGACCACTCATAGTTCTATTTTAATAGTGGTAGATAGAAACATTCAGATATGTAAACCAGAAACTGTTTTATCCTTAATGAAAATCTTTATTAGAGCATACTCAAAAAGATTACTTTGGACTCTACTTTGGATGTCTCAGTTCAAAGTAGAGGGTACAAGTAGTGCTTTGGTTAACAGAGTCTATAAACAATGGAAGAAACACAAATATAGGTTCCAGAGGGCATATGAAGAGGAGTGTAAGGGACAGGAAATCTGCATTGTGACATACTGTGACCTCTTGCTAAAAAATTACACATATGACATTCAACTATAGTTTTCCAAGAGACTGGGTTACGAAACCAACTCTATGATTTAAACACTTTTCTTTTGAAGGTTTATTAAGTTGCTAGATAGAAAAGTTCTTGTAGAATTCAAAAGAAAAATGATTGTGGACAGTTGTTCTCAATTACGCATTGGCTCCCCTTTGCTATGCCACTTTTGTACCATACATAGAACACACAGTTCCACCCACTTAGCCATGTGACTTGTTTGAATCAACCAACAGGATTAACAGCAAACCTATTTCAACTTGACCCTAAGATACCTGACACATTTTTGCTCTTCACTGGGGAGTATGCTCTAGGTAGCTCTTTTTCCTGTTCAGTAGGGATCCCAGGATAAAAAAATTGTGGAACAGACTTGAACAACTATCTCTACTTTGGAGTCCAGCTCAGTCTTGCCAAACCCAGCTAAGAGCAGCCAAACCACAGTCAACCTGCAGATTTATGAATGAGAAATAAATATTTGTGGTTCTAATTCACTAAGTTGTGGAGACTGTCATGCAGCACTATCACAACAAAAAGCCAATACACCTGTAGAAATATCCTGGTTCACAAATTACTTTCTGGATTTTTACCAGGAAGATCAAAGCCACATAGTATATATAACTGTCTATGTAAATAATTCTATCAAGGCCTAGATTACCAAAACCCAGAGACAGAAACAGCCAATAAACACAAACAGCCAAGAAAAGCTTCTTTTTCTTGCAGTTGTCACTTAGCCATGACTAATTGGCATCACTGTGGTGGTTTAGCTAAAAGAACTCAAGGTGACTTAGGCACATCTTAGCATATTCATCTATAAACATGGATATTATTTATTGCTATGGGTTGAATTGTGTCACCCCCCCCCAAAAGATAAGTGAAGTTATACCACAGCACCCTACACTGTGACTTCATTTGTTAAGAGGATCACTGCAGATGTAATTAGTTAATGAGCTCGAAATGGAATATGGTGAGTGGCTGGGCCTCTAGCCCAAAGGAACTGTTGTCCTTATAAAGTGACCATATTCAGACATAGGGGACCACAGTGTGAAGGCAGAAACAGAGATCAAAGCTATGTAAATGCACACCAAGGGCTGCACAAGCCAATCAAAAAGTCACAGGAAGTCAGAAGAAGCAAGGAAGGATTCCTAGGTAGGTTTCAGAGAGACTGTGGCCCTTCTGACACCCTGATTTTGGACTACTAGTCTCCAGAACTGTAAGACAACACATTTCTATTATTTTAAGTCATACAGTTTGTGGTTCCCTGTCATGGCAGCCATGGGAAACTAATCAGTTATTTTGAGTTTTTATAGACTAATATTGTTCCAAATAGACACAGTGCCAAAATGTTACTACTTTCCCACCATGTCTATTCTGCCACTTTCTCTTGTAAAATAGAGGCACATATAATTGAAAACGGATAAGTATTACTCATAATACCAGAGCAGAAAGCTCCCACAGTTAACATCTGTACACAGACGACTATTCAAGCACAGTTTACTTAAGTAGGTGGACTGGGAACTGATCTGATCATCAAGGAAAATACCTTAACATGAAAATGGTTTTTGAAACATTCTGAGAATATCACATCACCATATATGAAGCCACTTTTGGCACACATTAGCAATTTTTGACTAACAAATGCACACTGCTACATTTCTCCACACACTTCTGTCATCTTGTGTCACCTTCTAGTAACCTGCTCTTCATGCTGATATTACTTCCAGGCTACACTCTAACGACAAGAAAGTATTATGTTGTATATGCATGCACACATTGCAATTCTAGTTTAGAACAAACATTAAGATTTATGTTTACTAACTTGATTTTTTATTTTTATGGCTAAACATCTAAGAAAAGCTGACTACAGATAATGGGACAGTAAAATCTTGCTTTTTATCTAGATTAGAGATCTTCATTTTGAAGATATTCTTCATCAATAAAAGTACCTGACCATAAAATCCTAGTATACATGTCTTAACTTACAAAAATATCTCATGCACTAATTATAACAAATTTGTGTTTTATAAACAGAAATCAAGAAAATATGATAGAGGCATTTTAACAATTTCTCCCTGTACTCTTTTGGGATACATCAACCCCAAGTTTGGAAATCACTGGTCCAGATTATAAGAGCAGACGTGCGAAAACATTTCCTAGGATTTAGTTTTTTTTACAACGTGCAAGAATCTATGAGAACCTAACATATGTATGCATTTTAAACACATTTCCTGGAAGATTCATGAAATTGTTCTGGTCAAACAAGCAATATTTTAGAACTGAGTCATCTTTACAACTAGAATCAATGTGTATATTATGAACCCCCCAACTGCAAATGCATTTGCTAATATGGTATTCTTTCAACAGAACACTTTAGTTTTCAGACTTAAAAATCAGTTGTCAGGCTTTCAGGAACTATCTGTAAGTCTGTAAGACAGAGATCCAAATGCCATTAACATTCTGATTTTGCAAATAAATAAAGACAAGAATGGGCAAAGGGGAGTGTGAAACAGAAAACTCAAAATCATCTCTTAAGAATGTTCTCCACATAAGAACATCATGTGTCCTACAGGCACATATGTGTGTGGCACTGTGCAGGAAACCTGAGGGCAGCTCACATTAAGAACACCTCAGCCATAAAGCCAGCTAATATTTAATTTATGGTAAAAAATAGTGAAGTGCCTAAAGAACAAAATTAGGGATAGAACAGTTGTCTTGGAAAGTGTTCATGGAATTAAGTATTAACCTGGTACAGAAGACTGACTTTAAAAGAATTGTGAAAGGGAGTTTCAGATAGAGCTGGCTGAGTCTGAGGGCAGAGATCAACCTCACGTGGGCAGGTACTAGGATTCTGACCCCAGGTCAGATGTGAGTAGGGAGTGGGAGATAGAGCTGGGTGTCTGAAATCTGGACAGGATACAGCACCATCATCATGTAAGCAGTGTTTTCTGGCTGAAACTTTCAAGAAAAAGCCAATATAGCTAAATGCTCACAAATCATTTCACGTGGTCTACTTATTCTTGAAGAACTAGCCTTGAGGCTGACTTATATACAAAGCAAGCAAGCCAAATGCAAGAAACAACCAAGCAGATGGTATGTGGGCGAAGATGTTGAGGAAGTGAAATATTAGAAACTGAAAGGAGGAAGAGAAAGTAAAGATGTTAAAATGAATATGTATTTGTAAAGAAAAGTCTAGAATATAAGACTCTTATATTTTAATAATTTCTAATTATTACCCAAATCATACAGATAACAACAATGAAAAAATAGAGATTAACTATGACCCCATCAATAGGGAAAAAGCTTTAATATTTTGTCTTTTTGATCTTTTCTTCTATGCAGCTACATTTTAAAACGAGAATATCTTTTACATTTAACTTAGTATACTATCACTTTAAAAATGACATTAGTGTTGAATTTGTCTCATATTTTCACAAATCACACTTGATAATGTCTTAATATTTATATAGTTGTTTATTTTGTGAAAGTCAGGTTTTCAAATACTTTACATATACTATTGTATCTAATTTTTAAAGCAATGTGGGGGGTGGATGCTATTGTTAACATCACTTTACAGATGAAAAAGAAGAAATTAACTTGCCTAAGTTCACACAGCTGGTTAGTGATAAGACAAGACTCCAAGTAAGATATTGGCTCCAGTACCCTTACTCTTAATGGGGCTACCATCCAGCTGCCTCCCAGAGACAGTGTGCTCAACACTGAAACCTCATCTCCAGTTTCCTTAGGTTGTACTCTTAGAAATCTGGGGCTAAAGCAGTCTACATGCTAAACTGCTCTCCACCTCAAGGAATACCCATCACACCCCATACCACCTGCCAAAAAGGGGTAAGACCTCAAACTCAAAAATCTAATCATAATCTGTATCTCTTAGAGGAAATGAGGTTGAATTTTTTATAGGTCTTGGCATTTTGTAGTTCCTGTTTTGTGAGTTTTTTTTATTCCTGATGTAGACTGAATGTTTGTCTTCCTCCTTAACCTAATGTTAAAAACGGAACAGCCCAAGAGGATGCTTGTAGGTAGGAAATTTGGGAAGATATTGAGCCATAAAGGTTTGGAATTAGTGTTCTCATAAAAGAGGCTCCAGAAAGATCCATAGCTACTTCCACTGGGAAAGGATATTATGAAGTCAGCAGCCAGCAACGCAAAAGAGGGCCTCATAGCACTCAGATTCTGGACTGCTAACCCCCAGAACTGTAAGAAATAATTAACAAATTTTCTGTTATTAAGTCACCCAGTGGATGGTATTTTGTTATAGCAACCAGAAAGAGTAAAAACAATCCCTTACCAAATGTTTTTTTACAGTTAAGGCATGTGAAATTGAAACTACAAAGTGCTGTGATTCCAGATATCAAGAGGGTTGTTAACTAGCTGTTTCAGTGGGGTCCTCAAATAAGTAGTGGTCACTAGGACCTATGGCTGAGGACTCAGCTGGAAACACCCAGGAATATGAGGGTTGAGTCTATAAGCCTGAAACTGAGATTACATCATATAACAGGACCTATACTTACCCAATGGCTAGACTATTCATTACTGCCTCTCAAGACACCCTCAATTCCTGGTATCAACATTTGGAGAAACAAATCAGTAGATCTGTTTTGCTTAATTTGCTTAGTTGAGGTCAGAATTACAGAAGGAAAATGAAAGATCTTGCAGAATCTCAAATGCCCTGAGAGCTGTTTCTTGAGCTTTTTCTGTTCTGCACAGCATACCAGGTTAGTGGTCAGAAACATCCAGTGGTCAGAGGATTCTGAGTGAATAGTATTTGCTGAACAAATACTATTAAGTTCTTACTCTCTAACCCCCCTGTTAATCAGTGAAGAGCAAATTACCCCATACCAGATCCTCTGTAATAAAACTAAATATCTAACACACCCTCTGATTATTTGCTTGGAAATAAAAATATGCTCATATACTTAGGGGTCAGACAGTTCATGTCATCTACCTGGGTTGATGTTTACTTTTGATTTTTTTTCAGAGTAAACTTTTCTCTTCTATTAAACTTTGACAACACGCTATTTGGAGGATTCTACCCCTTCTGTGTACCAACTATAAAGGCAAATTCAAGAGAGGAGAACATAAAAGACACTTTCCAAATAAGTGTCATAACAAATATGTCAGTTATTTTTAATGTGTGTTACCATAATATTTGAGCCAGACTTAGAAAAGGCAGAGCTACTAAAGAAAAAGATAAGGACTTGTTCTACTGAGGGGGCTAGGGTAAGAGAGGGATGAATGAATGGCTAAGTAAGGGCTTCACACTCAGGTTTGTTTGTTTTTTTTAACCAGTCTTAATATGCTATCCCAAAGTGAATTTTTCTATTTTCAGAAAAGTCTGTTTCTCTATGCAAATCTGGTTGGGATGCAAAATTACACATACAAGATTCTAATAATTGATAGAACTTCAAGGAAAAATGCCCTTGGATAGACACTAGGATTGAGTGTGACTTGTGTGAAGTAGGAATAGCAAGAAGAAAAATCATATGCCTGTGTTGGAAGTACCGATTAGCTTTTTTTTTTTTTTACTAAAATAGAGGTTATTTTTAAAGATTTATTTATTTATTTATTCATACAGAACTGGGGTACAGGCCAGAGATACGGAGGGTGAGAGGATTCACCAGAGACAGAGTGGGGAGCAGAACAGGCAGATCGACGAAGTACAGTGCTGAGGGGAGCAGCAGGCAGGTCAGGAGAAGTCTGCGGTGCCAGGTGGATCTCCTCCGGGGCAGGCGGGGATCGAACTCATGCAAACGCAGCTTAAGCTTCTTAGTGCTGTGATTTAACCTGGTGCACCACCAGGGAGGGCCATAAAATAGAGATTCTTAATGGGGGCCATAAACAAGCAGGTGTAGGGAAAATGTATATGATTATGATCAGATCCACAATAGTCATCACATCTTTCAAAGGGTCCATGATTAGCAGGGGAGGGAGGAAGGGAATTAGCTAAGAACAACTATGTGTCAAATGCATGACAGGCAGGGGAGGGGGAAGAGACATGATAAGTAAGGTCCAAGAGACCAGGCTGACATTCCAGCTGGATTACTCCCTGGGTGTGATGACAATCCTTTAGAAAGTTTGAAGAGGAGAGCTTAGAGGGAAGATTAGGTGAGAGGTGGACTGCTGAAATGTAGAAGAAAGTAAAATGCAGGCAGAGTCCAACGCATTTAATACAAAAAAGGCAATGGAATGGAGAAATGCGAACAGAGACGTGGTGAGGAGAAAAATGAACAGGATGAATGTTCGTGTTTGTTTCTATATGCATAAAATGTCACTGAAAGATTCTCTATTAACTGGTGATACTTACTACCTGTGGATAAGTAGGTGACGAGGAAGAGAGGGCAAAAGGGAGTCTTTTCACTGTAAACCACTTGTACCTTTTGAAACACATGAATCCAAAAATTTTAAGACATGAAGGTTAATGAAATGATAAGTCTCTATATAAAAACCTGCTCAAGTCTTCCTTCAAATCACCCTACCCCGATGTTTCAAGATACAATTCTGAATTAAATTTTTTTCCCCCAAATGCTCCTGGATTGATACCTTGAGACTGACTCTCTAGAAGGGTCAATTTCCCTGTTGAATCGGGTGATTCATTTATCAAACTGAGTTTGGCATCCAGTAGATAAAACTATTTAAGTTCTGGTTAAGTTCATCCAAGAGGTAGTTGTCAAAACACTGAAATGAGTAGAGTCTGATCAATTAACTCAGGAAATTCAATCTTTTACATTTCATGGTAAACAGACTGAAAGAATTTTATCTGATTTATTAAAATAAAGATGAATCTAATAAATCACTGAGGTGAAAGAGGTCAGATATGAGTTCCAGTGTGATGAGTGTCCAGGGAAATCATTTGTGTAAAAATGACTTTTTCTTATTATATCTAATACATTTCATGTTAAGCCTAATATAGCATATAAGGGAGGCATTTCCATAAATAACTCACATAAATGGAATGGTTTTACCAATTTTAAATTACTGATAAATGGACATAAATTTAACAGTTACAAAATAGGTGGTTTCACTTTGCAAAACTATGTAACATTGTTTTCCATTTGACTATATAATTTTTAGCATACTAAATTTCCAATACTTATTCAAAACATAATAATGTAACTTTTTAAACTTCTTAATAAAAAACATACTGTATCCAGAAATCAATTCTGCAAATGTTTCTACTAGTTTGATTTTGTTTTATATTTTGTTTTGTTCAACAAAGGATTGAGTCAGCTTTAAAAAATAGTTTCAATGAATTGGGAAGCTATAATTAGATACCTTTCAGAATCAAGAAAAGAAAGAAAAAAAAACCATAGCAGAACAGAAACCACAGCAGAACAGAAGAACAAGACCAAAGGGAAAATTAGAATACTAAGTCATAGGCTTCTGTAAGGTTATTAAAATTGAGTTGCAAATTTGACTGTTTCTTGGTTGCCAAATCAGAAAGAGAAGTATAATCATTTATCTGATTCAAGTTTTGCAAGATGAAAAAAAGGTATGCATATTTTTTCAGGGCAAGTTTGGCTTTTCTCTGGCATCTAGAACTGAATGATGCTTTCCTGCATAGGTCTTCAAAGCGGAGATGCAGAAGGCTATAATCTTCACCCCATCTTTTGAATAACAAAACTGCAGGTTTCTTGTGACTGTAGTTATTAATAGAATCACTCAGTTTAAGCAGGGGTGGTGTTTTGCAGTGGTGTTAAAGATGCAAAATAAGGTAAGAAAAGTACATACTTTGTGAGGATCTGGCCACACTTCTGATCTAACACCTATAATTGGAAGGATGGAGGCTGTCATGGTCTTTGTTCAGCCAACCCTCTGCAGGCATCATTTCTCTCAATTAAGCCTCTGATCAAATTTATGAACAATTCAATCTCTGACATGTGCAGAAACAAAGAAATTCTATACAACCATTGAGAGATTAGTGCACAATTATTCTTCAACCATCAACCTGTCGCTATAGTATTTGAAATCCAGAGTTACACTAATTTTCTTTCTATCTTTTTTTGTAAACATAATAATTCTGGCTTCAAAATATGTATATTGGATAGTAAATACTCATGGATGTAAAGAACAAAAATTATGGGTTGAGAAACAAAAGAACAGTAAACACTTAGAAAGGAATAGTGGTGTTAGCAAAAGAACTGTAGAAATGATATGGAGAACAAGAATAAATCCTGGTCTCCAAATCACATTCCAGTGGTGAATGTGGAAGAGGGTGCTGATGCACACCAAACAGGACCCAGTTAGTGAGTCCTGCAATCACAAAGCGATCTCACTTTTGGGAGCATGCACACACAGAAAAATAACTCTCCCTTTCTGATATTAGAAAACAGCACTTACTTGAGTGTGGTTCAGGTCAAGCCCTTCCAGCTTACTACAAGTGTTCAGCTTCTAGCGGTCAAATAAACAAATAAGTGTTTATTATGTGCAACAAAAAAAGTTTATTGTAACCATAGGAGAGGGCTCTTTTGAGAAGTTGAAAGTGATCAAGAAAGAATAATGCAAATTCATTGCTCAAAAGCCTTGATTACAAATTTAAGATGTGTAAAATATAACCATGTTTATTTCATGGGAAATTCATTTTGTTTTAATAAATAACAACAAAGTAGTTCTTTTCGTCGGTTCCTTCCTACTGGTAACTTCTTCATTTTACATAAAAGAATTATTTCCTCACCCATCTAAGAAGAGACCAATAGAGACACAATATTAGAAGAGGCAATATTAAGACAAGCAATTAAGAGCAATTAAGAGAGCAAATATTAAGAAATCATGGCTTACTATAGTTTTGTGAAAGTAAATCTTTTCTGTAGTAGGAATTGAAGAAGATGGAATGGTATTAAAATTACCAAAAATAAATAAGTGGACCACTCCCAGATATTTTGTTAAACAAAGCCATTGAAAAGAGGTTAACACTGACCAATAAGACTTACTTGATAAGAGAATAAAAATAAAACTAGAAAATATCATAGTGTGAAAAACAATAATGCAAATGAAATGTGATAGTTATCTCCCCCCCCACCCCAATATAACACAACTTTTAAAAGCAGAAAAAGGACAGAGTCTTCCAAATCTCTTGCTTATCAAACTGGGAAAATGAAATGCCTATCTTCCAAGAAAATTCACACAGTTTAAAATGTCTATCTGTACCATGTATTTTACATCATTTAGGATAGACAGACAGTTGAAAACTGCTTTATTTTTAACCGGTAAAGACGTGAAATAAAACATTATCAGAAGATCAACCACAGCAACTCAACTTTAAAACAAGCTAATATGTCACCTATTAACCAAGTCACTGTTACCTCTGCTATAACTTTAGTTTTCTTTCAAACTTGAGTTGTGCTTTTAAACAGTTATGTTGAAAATTTAATTAAAATGAGTTTGATTACCAATGAGACTGGAGAATTTGCAAACTTAAGACATGATACATGGATTATTAGAATTTGGGAAGAACTACTTGATGCATTCGAAAAGGCTAGCACATGATCCTAAAAGATGTCTTAATTCACACTTAAATGTTAGCCGAATTTGCCGATTTATATGAAAATGCAACTCTTAGCTTTCAGTTAAATTGCAATTGCTACAGTACAGACAGGGCATTTTAATCCTGAACTGTCATCTTCAGATGAAGTTTGAAACACATACAACAAAAAACTAATGAGCTCCCAATATGCATGAGGGAGGGGGGAGGGGGAGGGGGGAGGGAGGTGGTAGTCGGAAATGGGATTGAACAAGAAGACTAAGTCCTGGAGTTAACAGTCATTTCCCAAAGCTCTCAACCTTATTAACACATTAATATAAAACTGATCCACTTTTCAAACCTCTAAACCTTTATTCCTTAATATAAAATTTTTAAAGACAGCCTGTGGAGAGGGAATCTTGTCAAAAGCTCTGGTGTATAAAGTTTACAACAGAGGAAGAAAAATACTAATACCCAGGTTCTCAGAAATGCAAACCCGACCACCGCTTTGAAGTTAGGTTGCACACAAGGCTGCCTCTGCTGGCCAACTCCATGCATCCTTCCAGCAGATTCTCAACTCCCAACACCTGTATCAAACTTGCCACTCACCACATCCCTTCATCCAAGCTGGAGGCTCCTAAATAGGCAGACACAGACCATCCCAATTTCATCTATCTCTGCTGCAATTTGATTTCTAGGAGGACCCTCTCTAACTGACCCTAAAATGTTAATTTCAGGTTTGTGCCACAGATTTATATAGCAGCTAGCTATGAATTACAGTCCACCCCGTCCCCCCTCGACTTTTATATGCCACTAATATAACGCTTTGCGTGGTGACATGTTAGGCTAGAACAGGAAAAATGCATCTGCTAGTGCAGCCCAAATACACACGGTGACATATTTCTACCTGAGCTGCTGAAAATGCAACGGTACCTCCAGCACCCGCCCCATAAGTCACATACCAATCTGTGCCCCCCACGATCGCCCGCACAGAGCACACCCCACCCCACCGTGGGGTGGGCGGGGAAGGGTCAGGCTCTCCTTCGCTACAACTCGGCCTCCGGATCTCAAAGAGAGGTTGTCAGGTTAACGAGGGGCTGCGCCCAGCGCCATTAGCACACCTCCAACCGCCACGCCGAGCCCCAAGGGGAGGCAAGTTTGGCGGGTCCTAGACCCCGGCCCCGACCTCTCCCCGGCGGCTGCAGCAGCAGCAGCGGGCGGCGGGGAAGGCGGGTCCCCGCCTCTTTCACCTACCTACAGGGCGGGGGTGCCTGCTCCTCGGGTCCCGGAGAAGGGGATCCGGCGCACGCATTTCTGGAAGCGGTGGCCTCTGCAGCTCCGCGCGAGGGAGCGCATCCTCCAGGGTGGGTGGAAGGAGGGGTGGGGGAGGACCGAACGCCGAGGTGGAGCAAGGGGAGGAGGCAAGAGCGCTCGGGCGTGCGCCTCTAGAGACCAGCGTCCAGAGCCTGAGAAGACGGCGGCCGCCGGGGCTCCGCGGGCCTCTCCCTACGCAGCGCGCGTCGCCAACCCAGCAGCCGCGCCCGCGGTCAGGGCATCGGCCCGCGACAGGATCCCCGGCCCTGCTGAAGCGGGAGCTGCTAGTGGCACGACGCGATGCAGACGCCCGCCTCTAGCTCCGCCCGGCCCGCGCCACGCTCAGCGCGCCTCCGCCGCGGCGGGGGCCGGGGAGGTCGGCGGCCGGGCACCGCGACTCGGGCTGCAGCTGACGCATCCTCCGCACCCCGAGGACCTCGGAGCTGGGTGATCACGCCACCCCAGCAGCTGCAGCCTCTGCGGCCCCGCGCAGCCCCAGCCCCGGCCCCGCGGCTCCGCCCCGGAGAGCTGCGCGCGCGGCCTCTGCAGGCCTCGGCCTTTTGTGACGCCTCCCCACGGTGAGCTCCTCGCCCACCGGCAATCCGGCGTCAGAGCTTTGGAGAGTCAGCTTACCTTCCCCGGGCCCGCAGTCCGCAGCTGGCCAGGTGGGGACCTCGCTCTTGGTGGGGAAGTAAGGCTTTGAGAAGCGAGCTGCAGATAGAGCTCCTTGAGCTTTAAAGCTTCCAGTCTAGGACCACTGACCACAATAAATTCATCCATCTGTCTGCTCTGGCGTAGCATTTCGCACAGCCCCCCACCCCCATCCCACTTCCACCCCCCATCTCATTCCCCTGAGCTCACATCCACGTGCAGCATCCTGTATACTGCCAAATTGCTATCATTACAGCTACAGGGGAGTAGCATTTGGGCCCTCCAGGCCAACTCGGGGCAGACACCAGAGAGAGCCTTAGTTGGGAGGATTTGCTTTAGTCATTGCCTATTGGGGCCCTAAGCCCACTTGGGTGCTGTTCCCTCTAAGATCCCATGATGAACTCTTCACGGATGACTGGGGCCATCTGATCGTGAGATTTGCCCTTAACACACAGCCTGTGCTGGTCTCTTAACATTGGCGTGGCGAAGACCAAACACAAAAGCACCGAGATAGCTGCTGCTGCCTCTGGCTTGTTAATTCTGTTTGTGCTGTAACAGCCTCTCAAGGAAAGCAGAGCAAACACTTTTAACTTGGGAATTTCATTTGCACGTGGTCATGTGTACTACCTTGCCAAATAGGAAGTAACCACCCAATTCTGCAGAGGATGTGTAACGAATCTCAAATTTACATCTTTTTAGTTTGAATGTGAACTTTTCTTTAGTCTTTGCATTATGTGCAAATCATTTTCAGAGGAAAATCAGACTTCTAAAATATAAAGAACATGGTTTGGGATTTCCAGAGGAACTAAGCTACACACACATCTTTGACAAGTGCTGGCATCATTTTGAAATTTTCTGTTAATTTTTTTAAAAATAGCAAAGAAAAGACATGTTCCCTAGCACTACAAACTGTGATAACACTGCTAAGATTTTTTGAAAAGCAATCTGGAGCCTCACTGAGCAGCTGGGCAGGAAATGTATGCCTTGTTCCAGGAAGCACTGGATTCCTGACCTGGCCACCCCAAGGTTTCTGACTGAACTAGAGCCCTAGTTTATTTTCAAAAGGTAGCCAGTATTACTGATGATCATTTGCTCCAAATTCAGACTATCTCAATTAAAGGAAAGCGTATTTATATGTTGTTGTATATAATGACAGGATGAAGTCACTTACTGAGAACTGGACAGTTGCTTGCTCTTTAATAAAATGTAAATGGAGTTCTGTCTTAGAATGTAAGTTCTGTAGGAAATGTCCCTTGAGTTACAATAGTTCACCTGTTTCCATCCTTTTGTCACAGACTTCCTTTTTGCTTTTCTCTTGTGAACTCCATGAGAGTTCATTACAGATTTTTTTTTTTTACATTCTAATAAACGTTTTCAAATAAACTGCTGCTAAGACACTAGGCTAAGATAGAATGTAAAATTCTGAAATGAGTCCCTAAATTTCAAGTGACATTAAGTGGTGGGGTGGGGGTATTTTGGATATATTGTGTGAAAGAAAGTTACAGTAAAAATGAAAAGGGAGTTTCTGATGGAAATAACTATAGATTCACAAAAAGTGTAAAAAATATACAGGGAAGTCCCAGGTTATCTTCAGATTCCCCCCCAAAGGTAACATCATGCATATTAAAGTACAATATGAAAGCAGAAAAGTAACACTGGTACAATCTTTAGTGCTTTTTCAGATCTCACCAGTTTGCCATAATACTCTGGTCTGTATGTTTCTGCACAATTTTACCACCTGTATACATTATTGTACCATCATCCCCAGATACAGAACTGTTCTATCAGTGTAAGGTACACACAGCCTAATCCTGAACATCTCTAATTCCTGTCAATTACTAATATTTTCCTATCTCTGTAATTTCAAAATTTCCATATAAATGAAATCATGAATAGTCTTTTAAACTGACTTATTTTTTTTTAATCCCATTCATCATATTTTCTAGGGATCCCTCCCAGTTGTTGATATATATATCAACAGTTGGTTCTTTTTTGCTGATAAATATTCTGGGGTATATATGTACCACAGTTTTACCACTAATCCATTGGAAGATATTTTTGTTGTTTCCAGTTTGGGTCTATTATGAATAAAGCTGCTATAAATATTTGTGTGCACAATTTGTATGAACATCAGTTTCCATTTCTCTGGGGTAAATACCCAACAATACAAATTTCTGGGTCATATGGTAAGTGCATATTTAGTTTTATAAGAAACTGCCAAATGTTTTCCAGAATTGCTGTACCATATTACATTCCCCCTAGCAAAGTTTTTGTGATTGAGGTGTGTTTTTAATCTATTAAATAAGTATGTTGAATTAATACTTGTTCATATACATATATTTCTTTCTCATCCACCACTCTATTATATTGTAATTGCTTGTTGATATGAACCCACCAGTCTAAGCTTTAAGACAGGGGTCTTAGATGCCCTTGGTACTTAGCAGAGTGTGTAATATGTGTTAGATAGTCAATGAATAATTATTCAGTCACTGAACAAGAAGAATAACTGAGTGAAGTTGAAATCAAATTGAAAAATAAACGAGAATGAGACAATTAAACTATCAGTATTTTGGTGATGGAATATGGGTAATTTGGTGGTGAGTTCACTACTATTATAGTATTTGATGGGGTGGGTCCTAATGTACCTCAATCATTTACTTTTTATAAAATCACCATTTTGTCACCACCAAAGCAACAATTAATTCAGTCAACCTTGGGATTAAAGTTTGCTGAAAAGCAGAAAAGATATTTTCAAAGCATTACTTTGATTTCTTTTTTGATAGCTATGGATTATAAGTGTTAAAAGATAGCTTTACTGGAGAAATATGGCAGATAAGTTAAATACATGGTCAAATGTAACTAATTTCCTACTGCTATGAAAAATTAGCACAAACTTAGTGTCTGAAGATACTATGAATCTTAAATGGGATCTCCCTGGGGGCACTAAGGGTTAAAAACACAACAAGATGAAGCTATCTGTAGCCACTGCAGCATGAATTCCATCAGGGCAAAGGAGGTGACCCACGTGGTGTGGCAGACCTTTCCTGACCTGCCCTCTGCTCCCCTCAGTAGTGTACTTCCTCAGTCTGCCTGTTCTGCTCCTCAGTCTGTCTCTGGGAATCTTCTCTCTGTCCCTGCACCTCTAGCCTGTACCCCAGTTCTATATGCATAAATAATTATTTTTTTTAAAAAAGATTAACACAAATGTATTATCTTACAACACTCTATTCCAGAAGTCTAACAGACTTCTCAGTGGTCTAAAATCTAGGTGTTGGCAAGACTAACTTCTTTCTGGAGAAAGGAGAATCCTTTTCCACCTTCTGAAAGCAATCTGCATTCTCTGGTTCATGATCCCCTCCTCCGAGTTTAATGTTAGCAAATGTAGGTGGAGACTTTCTTAGATCATGGGACCCTAATCACTTTGATCCCTCCTTGACTTATTAGCACCCTTGTGATGATCTGGGGCCCACCCAGAAAATCTTCTCCCTCCCAGAGCCCTCAATTTAATCACAACTGCACATTTCCTTTGACGGGATAATTAACATACTCAGCCTCAGAACTATTATTTTACCGATCACATTTACCACTAGTGATAATGCAATGCATTCGCATTATATGAATTCTGGTATAAAGTTCTGAGGATACATCACTTAATGTTTATTTCCTACAAAAAGAAACACTTGGCTAACCTGAGAGATCTTGTGAAACAACTGTCCCGCCATATTCAAAAATAAACCAATATTGTAAAAAGAAAGAAAGAAAGAAAGAAAACTGGGGAACTATTTTTCTATATTAAAGGAAGGAGACTACAGAACTAAATGCAATGTGTGATTGTTGAGTGGCTCCTGGATAAAAAGAAAAGGATAAAAAGTGTTATTGAGATAATAGCAAAAGTTGATTATTGACTATACAATAATACATAATACTTTAGTATTAAATTTGAATTTCCTGGGCCCTCCCTGGTGGAGCACCTGGTTAAAGGACAACACTGCAACCTAGCCACAGCCGCTTCAATGTGAGTTTCATCCCCTACCCCGGAGGTGACCCACATGGTGCAGCAGACCTCTCCTGTCTCGCCAGCTGCTCCCCTCTGCAGTGTACTTGTCAGTCTGCCTGTTCTGCTCCCCACACTGTCTCTGGTGAATCGTTTTATCGCCCCTGCACCTCTGGCTTGCACCACAATTCTTTATGCAAAATAAATAAATCTTAAAAAAAAGAAATGAACTTAAAAAATTTAATTTCCTAAACAGTTACTTAGAATATATATATTTAGAAATAAAGTATCAAGATGTTTGCAAATAAATTCAAATTGTCCAGAAAAGAACAGCTAGAGTAAGAAATGGCAAAATGTTAACAACTGGTGAATCTAGATCAATACTGTAAAGTAGAAATATGATGCAAGCCATGTAAGTATTCTAGTAGCTAAATTAAAAAATGTAAAAAGAAAGTGAAATGCATTTTAAATAACATTGAAACTGAATATACGTTCAATTATCACTTCAAATGTAAGCAGAACAAAAACTATTAGTGAAATGTTTTATATATATGTATTTTTATATTAAGGCTTAAAAATCCAGTATGCGGGCCCTCCCTGGTGGCGCAGCGGGTTAAAGCACAGCACTGAGAATCTAAAGCCAGTTCTACATCAGTTCGATTCCCACCTGCTCCGTAGGTGACCACAGGGCGTGGCAGACCTCTCCTGACCCGCCCACTGCTCCCCTCAGCAGTGTACTTCGTCGATCTGCCTGTTCTATTCCCCACTCTGTCTTCTGGTGAAGCCTCTCACCGCCCCTGGGCCTTTGGCCTGTATCCCAGTTCTGTATGCTCAAATAAATAAATCTTAAAAAAAAAAATCCAGTATGCATTCAACACTAATAGAACATTCAAATTCATTAGAGTCACCTTTCAACTTGCAATAGCCAGATGATTGATTCTACTAAGTGGGTGTCAGGGATCTAGATGAAGGTAAACATGTGCTCACCGGCCTTCATGTGCAATTTTCTACAGGTCTGAATTTCAAAATAAATTATGGGAGAAAGAAAGAAATACCTGTTTGTATATTTAAAGACAATTCCACAAGTATGCAGAAGAGGCTGGTTAATACCCTATTTCTGGCAAAAAAAAAAAAAAAGAGAGAGAGAGAGAGAAATTGGGGGGCTTATTGAGAAATGGTGTTTCGCACTGTGCCCTTTTGTGCTTTTTATATAACATTGTGACTATACCTATTGACATTTAAATCATTCCAAAAATAATCTGTTTTATGTTATTATAATTCTGTTTTATTTTATTAAAATTCATCTTATTTTTAAGTGTTAGTTGTTGCTGGTTTGCTTCAAGTAAATGAATAGTTCTGCTAATTATAGAATATTAAAATGCACAAAATGAAGAATTATGTAAATAAATAAATAATGGTTTTTTTCTTTAGAGTTTTAGTTTAGTTTTTCTTTAGAGTTATAGAGCTGGTAAGAACCCCCAATTGAGAGGTGAGAGGTAAGAGCTCCACCTACTGCACTGGTTTCCTAAAATTCCTGCAATTGAGGAAGACTAAAGTTAGAATTTCCTCTGGTGATTTTTTCTTTATTTAGTAGTGTTAGTAAGACTTTTTCATCTTTCTGCTGGCATAGTATTAAATAACTTCGCGTAAATTTTACCAATAATATGAGCTCCACTTCTGAGTTGTTGAAAACAAGAAGCAATATTCAAGCACCTAAATTCTGTGTTGATGCATGAGGGTTGTAATTCACAGTGGCGCCGGATGTGAACAAGTTCATTATAAATTTATATCTGTTTTACTTAAGCCTCCTTCCATCTCGCAGCGGAAAGCTCTCTCTTGGGTTACATTTGTCCAGCTGTGCTGAGCAACATCCGTTGCCTTTTGCTACTGTTTCATGAAGGTTTCTGGACTGAGAGCAGGCTGTAAGGTGTCTTAACTCCTTTGCTAATTGCATCATTTCCTGGCCATATCTGGTACGTGCTGCAGAGAAGTGAAGCCACAGCCCATATATTAGTACTGTCTAAAAAAGAAAACAAAGATAGTGGAAACAGCGGGTCTGAAGGGTTTAATGGGATCCGGGAGCAGCTGTCTTACACCATGCCTCCTCAGCTCTGTTAACCGGGCGCCCAAGTCCCAAATAAGAAGAAATCTCCACAATATTATCTATTCGCTGCCTATTAAGCACAGGTAACCCTTCACCACTCACATTTAAAGAGCATTTGTTTTGTGCCAACTCTTCAAGAAATGCTCTCCACTGGGACAATCTATCCTTTTTTTTTTTTTAGCAAAATGTTTAATTGATTTAATATTCATGTGATGGGGAAAGACAAAAACCGAATCAGAGAGATACATAGATGTTAAATTTTAAAAGAGCAGCTTTAAGAAAATAATAAAGCAAATACAAGTTTCGGGGCAGTAAAACGTTTGTCTAGGAAGAGATTTTTGCATGTTATAAAATCATCATTTCAGTCCCTCCAGAATGATTTTTCAGGACATGGCTTTCGAAAAAGGACAGGATTTGGAGGGGTCAGTTTTTTACTTTAGTGACTACAAGGAGTTTTGTCGCCAGCTCGGAGAATAGACTTCAGTTTCGTACAGGAACTATGTAGGAACTTAAATATCACAATTGTACCTCCTAGTGGTCAAGAGTACGTGTAGAGTTTAAAATAACCAAATATACTTCAGCAAGTCTACTGTTCAAGTTCCCTGGTGGTCTAGTGGTTAGGATTCGGCGCTCTCACCGCCGCGGCCCGGGTTCGATTCCCGGTCAGGGAAATTCTGTTTTTTTCCTCTTTCGACAACGGAATAGTATCTTTCATCTTATTTTTAAGTGTTAGTTGTTGCTGGCTTGCTTCAAGTAAATGAACAGTTCTGCTAATTATAGAATATTAAAATGCACAAAATGAAGAATTATGTAAATTAAATAATAGTTTTTTTTTTAAAAAAAAGTCAGCTTTTTATTCATGAGCTTAATGTTCCAAAATAAAACTTTGTATAATGCTTCAGGAAAGCTCTTGAAAGCAACACAAGGTAATCTGATAAAAATTTCAACCACAGCATATTAAATAAACAGGGGTAAGGATGAGAGATTTCCAATAACTGCCCAAAGAATACCTTATGGAACTTTAAAGCCAAGCCATTGACCATAGGTATAAAACAAGAAATCCATATACTTTCATAATGGGAAAATTAATTTATTTGCATAGGAAAAAATTATAGAATATTATTTAATCAAAGATTTAAAGGACATCATACTTATTTACGGAAAATACTATTTTCCATTAAATACATTAATTCTAAAGTACTCAAAATATTTAAGTAAAATTTTGTTAAAGACACTCCTGAAAATATGTATTTGCCAGCATTTGAAGATAATTTGGATATGTATACAAGCAGTATCTTTCTTTACACCTATGTTCAGAATTGAGTTTTTTTTGTTTTTTGTTTTTTGGGGTTTTTTTGACTAATGAAAGAAGGAAACCTGTTTTAGGAGGGATTATACCAATTCTGCATCATGTTTAGTGTCTACTTCTATATATTCAGATTATATGCATTTTACACCAAAGCAGGAGCCTAGTTGATCAGTTTGCTTCTTTTCCTGCTTATTGCCTGCTCTTCTTGGAAGAAATATGAGTGACCAATAAACCTTTGAAGAAAGGATTTATTTTGTCATGAGGAAATGCAAATTAAAATAAAAGAGATTGTGTGGTTGATAGTAGATTGTGATGAGATATTTGGTGATGGGAACACTGTGATAGATATAGATATGGATGTGGATATACATATATAGACATCTAGGTGATGAGGTAAGAAACTATATACCCAAAGTTGATACAATGTGGTAAATTAGTGTTACCCCAGAAGAAGACTCTATTTACACCTATCAAAGTGGCAAAATTGGAAAAACCTAACAAAATCAAGTATTGGCAAGGATGTAGAACAACTGAAACTCTTACACATTAGTGGTGGGAGTGTAAATTGATGCAACAAAATAATTTTGGAATGAAATTTGGCATTATCTAGTAAAATCAGTGGTCCCAGCAATTCAACCCCTAGGAAATCCTGTATGTGAGCATCAGGAAATAATAAAGATTGACAGCAGCAGCGTCATAAAAAAGACCCCAACTGAAAGAAAACAACCTAAATGCTCATTGAGAGTAGAGTGACTGAATATTGTAGTAGAGTCATATAATAAAATACTGCTTAGAAATGAAAATAAATGTATTGCCAACATAATGAAAATATTAAATTTAAAAAGCAAAATAGAAAATATTAAATTTAAAAAGCAAACACATGCAGAATGATCTCACCTTATACGACGCTTTAAAATGCTAAATAAAAATACCATTTATTCATAAGTTTATGTTTATGTGTGTGTGTGTGTGCACATGCGTGTAACTAGAAATCAAAGCAAAGTAGTGGTTACTCCTGGCTAGTGCAGAATAAAGAGAAAGAATTGGGTAAAAAGCTGCCAGGGCGCTTTTATGGGTAGTGAAAAGCGTGGTGGCGAATACATGATGTTAGTTTCTGTTTCATTATTTATAGCTTACATATAAAGTCTACTATTTTCTTTAACAATTCAATTTTCTTTAACACTTTAAATAGAATGAAAAACAATAAGGAATGAATGATAATATTTAAGTAAATTCCTTGACATAATGATATGCAAGCAATATTTAGTTGAGCAAAATTGTACTTTCCATTCTAAAACAGGCAAGTTCCAGGCAGTTTAAAAGTGATACATGAGAAAACTAGCCGCAAGGTGGCACCCAAGTCTCATGCGTCTCGGATACAGTTAACCTTAGTGCAGGCATCTGTGATGGCATATTGGAAATAGTTAGTCTAGAATTTATTGTATTCATGGAAACGTGAGGGGGTTTTCGTTTTAAAATTCCCTTCTTGTTTCATCAGATATGCTTGGTTTTAGTTGCATATATACTGAGCCATGAGATTAAAGTTTGGGGAAAGCAATTCAAGTATATATGTAAATTCAGTGTGTCTTAGCAGGCCTAGCATAGGCCCTCCGTCATTCATTAATGTATGCCTTCATTTAACCAGTATCTGAGTATGTTTTGAATTTCTCTTTTGTACCAGACACAAGATTATGTTATTATGCTCTGAAATCCTTTGTACATGCTACTAATTCTATACTAAAGCTACTAATGTGGTAGGAGAATGCTGTGCTATGTGTTTGCGAATAGGTGTGTAAATGGAAAAATAGAAGTTGTGTGCAAGAGCTAATGAGATTTATTGTGGGTCAAAAGACACTTTTAATACTCTAAATTTGAATGAACTGCAATACCATTTATTGGGTGTACTATGTGCCAGGTCTTATGAATATGCTCTCAGGTAATCCTCAGAAAATTCTGTAAAATAAGTGTTTTCAATTCTATCTTACTAATTGGTGATTTTTACAAATTCACAAAACTAATAAACTTTTTAGATGTATCCAAATCTATCTGCTTTTAGAACCTGTCCTTTTCAGTTACTATACTATTCATCACATTCATTGGAAAGCAGATTTTAAAAACTGACATATCTGCTGAATAAAGATAAATTCACTCGAATTAAAATTATAAATCAAAGTTTTTAAAGAAGTCTGTAGAAAAAGTACTATTGACTTTAATAAGCTTTCTCATCTTTAAAAAACAAACTCACTTTATAGACTTGATTTAATTTAACCAATTAAACATGCATTATCCTGAATATATCCTGAAGTGCATGATCATCAAGTAAGTAAGCTCTTCATGTCTTTATTGTGTCAGAGAAGGCACACAGAATTTAAAAGTCATAGATTAAAAATAAATAATCAGACAAATAACTTTACTACTTCTCATTATGTCCTATCCTGAGGACAACCAGTTGTGATCTTTCCTTTGTATATCACCAGATCCCTATTATCTGGATTATGGGAAGCAAGGCCTTGGAGTTTGGAGAAGTGGCTAAATGCATTTTATATAGAGGTCCCACTCTTCTGTTGTTATGTCTGAGGCTCCGGCTCTTGCTCTTGAGTGTGCTTAGGGTTTGACCAACACTTCAAAGGAGAAGTTCTGTTGTAAGAAATGGTCAGTATTGACCAGATATTCATGGGTTTATTGTGAGACCATTCCCATTGTAACAGGGTAGTCCCTAAGAAAAGGGGAAGTTCCAGGTTCCCTGGAGCTGAGCAGAGAAAAAGGAGAGGGGAGAAGAAAAGAAAGATGTAGGATGGAGAGCAGAAGAAGGACCTGAGGAAGCCACATGGAGCAGCAAGCATGTGATGAAGAAACCGTGCTTGTTTCCTGACCCTGGACTGGTTAAGGCAGATGTGGGTGAGAGCCCTGTAGGGAGGTGACTATGGCAGTGTTTATATTGATTTTGATTTTGCTCTTTTCCTCCCATATTTGTCTGGCCATTTCTGACCCTTTTCTATGGGTCCCAGCCAGAAGGTGTTTTAGTCTAGTGGCAGCTTTCAGGCCTTGCTTTGGACCAATCCCTTTTGGGTTGACTTTTGCCCACGAGGGGATGGGTAACTTCATGTGTTTGATTTAGAAGTTATATTCTTTGTGTTCTATATTATATGCTCACTGTATTAAAGTCCCTTTTCATTAAAGTTTTATATGTTTTGTCTTAACGCGGCGGATGGCAGAACCCACTTAGAGCAGTCAGGTTTGGGGCTTCAGGGGTGTCTCTCTCTCCCTGTCCTGTAACACCATGATTATTATGGTCAGGAGGCATTTAGTGTTTAAGTCTTGGTGCAACACATATTCTTTAAATCTGTTTGATGAGGAAGCAGTGATGAACTTATGGGTATCTTTGGGGGGTGGGGGATCTACTGAACTTTGAAGGGGGCACATGGCCCATCAAGTCCCCTTACTGTAGCAGTAAAAGACATTCATTACAGAGGCAATACTTGCCCACGGAGCTTGGTCGTACCTTCATCGAATGGTCGCCATGCTCTGCTTGGGCTCTGATGATGTTGTACTAGGCTGTGGTTATCTTTCTGGTGTCAGAGGTATGTCAAAACAATAACGTAAGTCTTACAGCAGCTGTTAGAGTGACCAGAAAGTGTAACTGGCTTAGTTTTGTTTAGGAGGTGACTTATGTCTGTGAAAGAAATGTGCTGTGAGGAGAGTAAAATACAGCCTGTGTGCCTCTGTGTTTTGCCCTCCTGAATGCAAACACATTTCCATTATCTTGTCAGACCCTGAGGGAAGTCTGTTTCAACCAGCTGTGCTGGAACAAACTGGTTGGACAGGGAGGAGGCCAGCTCTGTGGGCCCAGGACATCTACCCAAACAGAACTACATAAATTTCTACCATACTGTTTCAGTGAAGGGAGGAAATAGTCTATAAGTTCTCTATCACTAAGGAGAAAAAAGTCCGATGAAAGGTATTCTTTCAATAAGCAGTTTTATCATATGGTAAATAATAGCTTTATAGCTTCTAATCAAGACAGAAGGGGTTGATACAAGACATTCAGTTGCTCTAGAAGTTTATGAGCAATTTTAAATTCATCACCCTACTTATACAAGTGAAACATTATAATAAAGCTATTCTTTACAAAGTACTTTATCTCCTGCATGAGAAAACTGACTGTTTTCATTGCAATAAAGACACAAAACTAACATAATGTAAGAAACTTTGGAGTCAACTTGCTGAAAGACAGTCATCATTCTATCCCTTAAAAAAAGCTCTTCAGGGCCCTCCCTGGTTGCGCAGTGGGTTAAAGCACAGCACAAATAAGCTAAAGCCACTTCAGCATGAGTTCCCTACCCCGGAGGTGATCCACTTGGCTGGCTGACCTCTCCTGACCCGCCCGCTGCTCCCCTCAGCAGTGTACTTTGTCAATCAGCCTTTTCTGCTCCTTACTCTGTCGCTAGTGAATCCTCTCACCACCCTTTCACCTCTGGCCTGTACTCCAGTTCTGTATGCACAAATAAATAAATCTTTTAAAAAAAAAAAAAGCTCTTCAGACACTTTGTTATATGCACATACCATTTCATATGCATACATTTCTTCATTCTCACAGATTGAGAATGAAGAATCACAGCAGAGACCTCAGTTATCAGAACACTGAGGGCTTGCGGCATATAAAAATACTTCTGGTTATAAAATCTTTGAAAAATTATACACTTATAAATTGCTCCCTGGTATAGAAAACAAAGTTAACTATAGTCCAAACTGTTAATGTTATTTAGAAATTCCTGGTTATGAGAATTGCTAAAGTGGACGTGTAAATGAACAGGACAACATTCTTCATAGACCAAATGAAGAATGTTGTTTTATGGCATGAAGGATCTGGAATGTATAAGCAATTATAATAATCTAATATTTGTCTCTTAAAAAAGCCTTATCTCTTTTTTATGCATACAGAACTGGGGTACAGGCCAGAGGTGCAGGGGAGGTGAGAGGATTCACCAGAAACAGAGTGGGGAGCAGAACAGGCAGATGGACAAAGTACACTGCTGAGGGGAGCAGTGGGCGGGTCAGGAGAGGTCTGCCACACCATGTGGTCACCTCCGGGGCAGGCGGGAATCGAACTGATGTGGAAATGGCTTTAGATTCTTAGAGCAGTGCTTTAACCAGCTGCGCCACCAGGGAGGGCCCAAAAAAACTTATTTTATATCCCATGAAAGATTAAAGATTATTTTTTCTTTTCCAACTCAATTTACTTTGTGCTCTAATCTTAATTCCTCATTTTCTTGCCGCACCTTTGTAACCATGTTGAAGATTATGGAGTATTCTCCTGTAGTCTTTACAAAGAGGAAGTATAATGATTAAGATTAGGTAGGTGTGACCACCTTGAAAATAGAAAGCTTAAGCTGGGGAACTGCTAAATTGACTTCCTTCTATGTTGTTTTATAAATAGTTACTTCTCTTTTTAAATCCTTTCCTATGTTAAAAGGATAAGATGGTGGAGGTTTTATGCTAATCTCATAGACAGCTTTAACTTGTCATTAATCAAAATTATTTCACAAGGTTAAAATTCTTGATTATTCTAAATGAGCTTAAGTTCCCCCCCCCCCCAAAAACAAAAAAAAAACTATCAAAACTCACAGCCCAAAGGTAAAAAGTAGGGAGTCAGACAGTCTCAAGTTGAGTCATAGCTCAATCTACTTGGTATGACCTTGGGCATTTAACTTTATTTCCCCATCCCTAATGTATAAAGATAGTATATCTGCTCTATAGGGCAGTTACAAAGCTTAAATAACATTTCAAACACATAGAATTAAGCACAGAGAACAGCCAAATAGGATTCACAGTTATTACATTTTATTTTCTTTTTTAGATCTGTGATTATCAGTGGTCCTGTGAGTTACAGCCGAGGCCCAATTCCCTGATCAATCGTTTTTTTAAGATTTATTTTATTGTGCATACAGAACTGGGGTACAGGCCAGAGGTGCAAGGGCGGTGAGAGGCTTCACCAGAGACAGAGTGGGGGCTGAACAGGATGACTGGCTAAGTACCCTGCTGAGGGGAGCAGCAGGCTGGTCATGAGAGGTCTGTCTTGCCATGTGGTCGCCTAGGAGCAGGGGAGAATCGAACTCATAGGAAGAACTCATGAGGAAGTGGCTTTAGCTTCTTAGTCCTGTGCTTTAACACGCTGCGCCACCAGGGAGGGCCTCCCTGATCAATCTTTGTCTTTACTTTTGAAGTTATAAGGGAGGGAGAAAGTACCACCTGGACTTACAGAACCCTTTCTCATAGGATTCTGCCTTATGAGAGATCTCTATTGTGAAGGAGTTTTTCACCTTAATTAAGGTCTCCCATCAAGTTCAGAGACTTATCCTCCCAAAGAGATGAGCTATAGTCACAGTTATGATGTCATTTGCTGTAATGCTTTGGCATAGTTGCTGAAATAACCACAATCTCAGTGATGGCTTAGATCCTAAAAGAATTACAAGGGGAAAGGAAACTCCATTCTTCAGTAAAATGCAGAAATAGGATTCATTATATCAGACAATAAGAAAATGAAAAGCTTTTTAAAATTCATCTTCAGATCATTATGTTTACAAAGTCAATGCAGATTTTTCTGATTTGACCAGGGCCCTGAGGGGAATTTTAAAAGTTAAGTTGGCCACAATTTAATTCTGCATAGATCATCATGTCACTAGTCACAGATTTTTAAAATTGCATTCAAGTATAAAATTATGTGCCTAGAATTGTCTCAAATGCAAGAGGCACTTTTCATTTTTATATCTTGGGAAGTAGCAATTTCATTGTAAGTTATGAGCGGTGCTTCTCTTCTTACAACTGACTTTATACCAATAGTCTATCTTGCAACGATGGAAGCTTAGACTTAAGAATTCGGGGTTTTTAAATTCTTTTTGTTGTTTTTTTTTTTGGTTGCTTTTTTTTTTTTTTTTTTACTTTATTGCTTGTCAAAACCATTAGTTTGATTTTTTAGGGAGGTTATTCCAAAGGCTTCTTTAGGTTGATTATTTTTTATTTTTTTTTTTTTTTTGGATTCCCGGCCCATTTATTATTGGATTTTTTTTTTTGTTTTGACATTACTTTAAGAGTTCCTCAGATTTCTTCAATAGGATAGAAATCATATTTATAGTAGCAAGATGAGGAAGACTAAAAATCTTCCTCATCAATTCCCAGAAGCCCCTCTATCAGAAGGATAACTCCTTCGAGGGTCCCCCAGAATAGTGAGGGTGGCAGCCTTATCTAGCACAGTGGGGCAGTGTGCAGTGTGGCCATTCAAAGGCTGACACACACAGCACAGAGCTCACACACAGTGGCTACTCAGTAAATACCTTCTGGCTCACAGATGTGAAACACACAGTGTTCTAACTTGGCATATATTTAGCTTTGAACATTTGGGAGAAAAATTTCTAAAAATGTCCCCCTCTTGTATCCTACTAAAACCCCTACTAATTAATTTTGGGACTAACTTTAATACAAGTAAAAGTCACTAATAAGTCAGTTATTGAAAGTTCTTTGCCTTAATGAACTATAGAACTATTTCTTTCTATTTTGGAAGCAAATGTGAAAATTACCACACCCAAAAGAGGAGCATCATTTTCATAAATGTCTGAGAGATGGAATATTCAGGGAAAGTGGATAATAATAGTGAAATGTGATGTTAAAACCTGGTAAGAAACCTGACCAAAGGCCAATAAACCTAAAATGACTTGCAGTTATTATTACCTTTAGGAAAGCTAACAGCTTTTAGTGGTTATGTCATGAGTTGGTTTGCAAATGTTTTAATCAATTCTATTGAAAAGTAATAACCTGTGTGTAACTGGGAATTAAAAAATAGAATAAAAAGCACACACCAGTCAAAGAACAGAAAAGGAAGGAAAAAGAAAGATTTATCTTAAAATATATTATCCAATGAAAAACCCTTATGTCCAAAATCATTCCCTTTACCTCTAAAAGGTTCTCTGGGGGCCCTCCCTGGTGGTGCAGGGGGTTAAAGCACAGCACTAAGAAGCTAAAGCCACTCCAGCTTGAGTTCGATCCCCACCCAGGAGGTGACCACATGGCACTGGCAGACCTCTCCTGACCCTCCTGCTGCTCCCCTCAGCAGTGTACTTCATTAGTCAACCTGGTCTGTACCCCAGTTCTGTACGCACAAATAAATAAATCTTTAAAAAAGTTTTCTGGATGTTGACACTACAGTAGGCACAGAATTCGCTCTTAGATTTTAAAATTAAAAATAATTTATATGCCCTTTTGTCCACAAATCATGATTAGAAAACCTCAACTACTACTATATCTATTTTTCTATAAGCTACCTAATTCTACCAGAGCTAATTTTAGATATAATAGCCACGGAGATTACCAATAGGAGGAACATGGTGATATGTTTTTTGTCTTTTATTTTACCCACTTAACAGATGGAAGAAATTAGATAAATGATGGGCTTGGTTTTTTTTTTTTATAACTAATGTAAGTTATCACTTGTTTTCCTTTAATATTGAGCATAGTTGAGCATAATAAAAACATTTTCTCATTCTTTTCATGTATTTGGCCTAGTAGCTCTAGGAACTCTGAAACAGTCTCTTTTAGGCTTGGGGATAGCTGCAAAATTTCCACAGCAACAAAGAGTAATTTTCTTTAGGGCACACAGTATTTATCATCAGGATATAGTGTACACCTATCATGTATGCACAGGATGTTTTAGAACACTCAAAATTTGTTGTTATAAAATATACGACACAATTGAGCTTATTTCTATGTTAGGTGTACTCTCATTTTGAAATCTTGTATTTGTAAGTAATATTCAAAGAAACAAGATTAAGAATACAAGGCACAGGAAAGTGATCATTTCCAGCTTAATTGATTTGCCATCTCAAATAAATGTTATTTCTAAGCAAGTTGTGAATTATATTAAACAACTTTGAAAAATAAAATCTTTGATTTTTGGTTAGCAAAGGAAGACCTCCACCTAAAAAGCATGTCAACTTTTCATTCTGCAAAGCAACTCATCCACAGAAAAGCAGTCAAAAAGGACTTCATTTAATTAGTGTAATGTAGACTTTTGCATAGAAAAAGGTTACAAGGTAATGGAAAAAGATTAGGTACAGTAATTTTAAAACAAATATTTAAAAGTATAATTTTGCATAATGTTTAACATTCTCATAGTGTTTATTGCTTTCTCCACACAGCAGAGAAATGAAGTGCATAATACATGCTGTGTCTTTAATCTTTCAAACATAAAATCCCACATGCTCAACTTCAACTTCAACTTAATAAGAGATTATTTTGTCATTAAACAAAAAACAAAAACAAAAACAAAAACAAAACACCATTATGAAGCTCTAATCTAGGCATGGGCAAAAATAATTTATGTACATCCATCGCATACATTCATCTTTATTTGGGATTAAACACAGTCATGAGTTTGACAAAGAACACTTAAAAATCGTGGCTTTTCTCTTCCAATGCTCTCTCATGTCTCATCACCTATAGAAATGAAACTTTTCCCAAGAGGTGACAAGAACAGATATATGTTATGAGGACAAATGAAAGGATATGTAAAAATAGCTCAATTGCAACTGAATAAATTATCCAAACTTTTACAAACCAGGGAGTTTTCAAGTAGGCCTCTGGAGGTTCCTCAGCAGGCAGCTACTTCTAGGTGCACTCTGTAAGTATATCATCACCATAGAAAAGCACCATGTTTTCAGCAATGGGAAAAAAAAATGCCTGAGGGCTTGTAGGCAAGACAGAAATGGTTGTTAATCTGAGTAGTGATGGAATAATTGCTTATCTGAATGCATTGCTAAATGTCACCATTGGCAAGTCTGTACAAAGAAAGCAAACTAAGATAAAACTAGGTCTTTCAACTTGAAATTAATTTCTGCAATCGTTTTACCAATTAAAAACCTACTGGTTTGTGGCCTCCCTGCTGGTGCAAGGGGTTAAGTCTTGGCACCCTGAAGAGATCTGCAGCATGAGTTGAATTCAATCGTTGGCCAGGAAGCTGAGGGCACAGCAGACCTCTCCTGTCTTGCCTGTTTGCAGAGCATTTCAGTAGGTCCGCCTGTTCTGCTCTCCTCTCTTTCTCTGGTGAATCCTTTCACCACCACTCCTCAACCTCCACAGCACCTCTGGCTTAGCCTCCTGTACTTGTATGCATAAATAAAAAAAAAATAAATCTTAAAAAAAAAAAAAAGCCCTGTTGGTTCCAACAGAGTACTTTTGTCTGGCATTGTATTAAAAGGTCTGCAGCCTATGGCAAGACTTCTGTCCCTTAACTTTCTTAACAGCTATGCTCTTCTTCACTTGTGCAAGTTATATGTTCAGAAGAAAACTTTATTAGCTCAGGCACTTAGGAAACATGAATATATATATATTTTCCATTTAGTTTCAAAAGAATTCAATCAGGGAATTTTTCTTTCCCAATTCACAAACTGGTGCACTGCTGGATGGTATAGTCCATATATTTTCCAGGAAATGTCTAAATAGAAACAAGTGTGAAGTTTTCATTTGCTGACATCACTTGCCAAGCTGCCTTAACCCACCAACCAACCAACCAAACAAACAAAAAAAAAACCAAAAAGAGAGAGAAAGATAATACCACATTTCCACTTGTGAGGTTTGTGTCTGAAATAGTTTTATTGTTCCTTTGTGGATCTGGAGACATCTGTATGGCTACTTTCAGGTGCAGAGCTGTCAAGCTGACTCTGAAATGAAGGACATTCAGTTACTATCGCAAGAAGTTCAATGGAAACTTAAAATGCTCCCACTTCTGTTCCCCAGGGTCGGTAAGGTTTACTGTTTGTTCCATTGCTTGTCTGCTGAGGGCTGGATGTGGCTGTGACCGACAAGGGGGGGCTGATTGCGGTGGCAGCTGCCACAGCAGCAGCTGCATTTGGGGGGAGCATGGGGAATGCCCCTGCAAAAGACAGAGGGAAGCTGTGTGCAGCGGCAGTGGCTGCTGCAGCGGCTGCATGGACAGTGGCCGAGAGGGACAAGAGAGAAGTGGAGAGAGGTGGCACGCAAGGGGCGACGCTGCCCGTCGATGGCATCCGGAGAGCAGAATCTGCGTGGGCAAACGTGGCTGTGAGGAGCGCAGAGCCGTGGGCAGGAGGCACTTCTGAAGCTGTGGAGAGGCGACAAGGTGTTGACTCGGAGACATGGAGTCCATTGGGCTGGAGTAAGGCTGCGGGGAGGTGGTGGAAGGCTGCGGCCCAGTGGTGAGGATGGAGGGGGTGGTGGTGGTGGTGGGCCAGAGAGGACGTCATTGCCGCAGCCTCCCGCTGCGAGGCGCACGTGCTGAGATGAGAGACTAGTCGCACCCGCAGGGGATCAGAGGAATCCAGGCCTTCCACTGAGCTCAGGTACCTGGCCACTTCTGTTAAACACTCTCGGAACCCAATGCTCATGAAGTCCATGGCGAGAGCATGTGCGTCAAAGTAGCCTAAAAGGGGGTTCAAGCAAAGTAGGGGTGAGGGGAGAAGTGAGAGAAAGTGATACAGTTACTAAGAGTAACTACCATCAATGCTGCACTCTGCCCTGCAGAAGATTTGAGTTTTAGGAATGACAATCCTTTCTCCATAACCCTCCAGCTACTCATGGTTTTAATTTTTGCAGAAGAGCATACTTTGCAATATGCAGGTGTCACAACTCTGCCAGTGCTCTACACTACAGTTGTTCTAGCAACCAAATGACACAGTGCTGCAGGGGGCGGAGGGGGGGGGTAGTCAGGGGTAGGTGGGTGGAATGAAGAATTAAGAACACCCGTGTCTCAAATACTTCCAGAAAAAAACAGTGTCTCTCCTCTTGTGTTTTGGGATATGAAATTCCCTAGTAAACTTTTTCACAGAAATAGAGTTCCAGTCTTTCAGTCTCGGTCACGTGAGTTGGAGATTAAAGGCTTATCTGAAACATCCTCACTCTATTGACATTTAGAATAGAGATTTAAAATCTATGTTAGCAGCTTGAGGACTTGACTTAAAAATGTGTTAGAATCTCTTAATAAATTCATAAATACTTTTGACTCACAGTGTTTTTTTAAATCAACAAAGTGAAAATGTCTTGGCATTACTTTGGATAAAAATTAGTGAAATCAGAATGATTTAAAAGAAAATCTAGTTACTAATTTGAAGATCTTATTTGTCTATTAAGCACTTGTGAGGCTGCTTTACTAATATAAGATTACAATAACTCCAAGTTTTCTTGCAGTTCAAACATGTGTTTCCTTCATTAGTTAGCTTGTTTTTTCTTGGCATCCACTCAAAAAAATTATACACACTAATTGTATAGTATGCATGCATGTACCTCCACACTATGGTTATTACCATAAAAACAGCTAAAGTCCCCTTTTATCCAAGACAATATATTAGCATAGAAAATAGGAATGCATGATTATCATTATTTTTTAAAGATTTATTTATTTATGCATAAGAACTGGGGTACAGACCAGAGGTGTAGGAGTGGGAAGAGGATTCACCGGAGACAGAATAGGCAGACAGACAAAGTACACTGCTGAGAAGAGCAGTGGGCGAGACAGGAGAGGTTTGCGGCACCATGTGGGTCACCTCTGGGGCTGGGGATCGAACTTTAACTGAAGCCATTACGGCTGGCTTGTGGTGGTGAGTCCTAACCCACTGCACCACTAGGGAGAGCCCAGGAATGTCTGATTATTATCAATTCAAGATGCAATACTCATGCATTTGGGAAAATGTCATCACTTTGAGTGAGTGATAGTTAACATATGTATACATATTCTTTTAAGAATTTAGAATAAATTTTCAATTTGAAGGTTTAAATGACTTACTTTGGGGATGGGCGTATACTTAGATGAGAAACAACCACAGCAACCAAGGTTATTTTCACCTAAGGCATTTATTTACTATATTACCTTTTTTATGTTTATACAGGTCAAAGTATCACCTGTTTCATTTATTATATCTTAAAAATGAAACTATTTTTATTCTGAAATCAAAAGCACTTTGTGAAATAGTACTTGCAATATTACAAGTACCCATGAATTCCACGGAAATTTTAAATCCCAAAAAGACATCAAAGCAAAAATATATACCATTAAAACAGTAACGACAATAGCACAAAACTGATGTAAGAGAATATCACAAAATGTGGCAAAGCAGCAAGTAAAAGAACATCCCAGGACTTCAGCACAGTTAGCAAGGAAGCCTCTGGAATTAGAAGGGAACACTTTTCCTGAAAAAAGAGGCTCCCTGGAAATATTTTACATGAGAGTCCTTAGGGTTCTCTGTGGTTTTCAATACTTTGGGTTTCTATGAAAGAAGGAAGGAGGTGATCATTAGAATAGACAGAATCCATAAACCCATAGAGATGTAGAAATTTAGCTTAATCTACCAAACCCTCTCTGGAAACGACTGTAATGCCACTCAACTGTGAAGAACCAATAAACACAACTGGATCTCCAGAAACTTCCAAAAATGTTCACAAGTAGGCACAAAGTTAACTGAGGTTTGTTGCTGTATATGTCTTTCTCTGTTGTATCTTAAGGAATATAAATTATGTAAGTCTTATTTTATTGCTGAATACAGGAGGCAATGACAGCTATTGTCTCCTGTGACTGGATCTTGGGCCAATAACCATAACGCAGGGGCCCACCACTTCCTCTGCCAGCACTGCTCTACGGCTTCATGTCCATAAGCTTCCAACACTGGCCTCATTTCACAAACTAGAAACTGGGGCTGCGAGTGGTCAGTAGGCAGGATTTGGAATTAGGCAACCCAACTGCAGAGTCTAAGACCTTCACCACTATAGCATTCTTGAGTCTTCAACAATGTGAGCCCATCTGCCAGCCCTCCTTTTTCCAGGCCCACACCTTCTCCTGCTCAGTGACCTCTCTTTGTCCTGGCAACCAGGCCATTTGCACGGAGCTTGCTTGTTAAATGTCTATTCATAAGCTACTCTGGGACAAATTTTAGGACCATTCAGGTAGCCAAGAATAGCAACTAAGATGTAACTTAGTTTCTATAATAAAGCATAAGCACTATATTGCTCTTTAGAAGTATAGCTCATGCCAAATATTTGGGACCCTGATAAGAATTCTTAGCTTTGTACCTAATGATGCCCAGGGAGGGAGTACAACGAAACTTTTTTTTTGCACAAATGAAATTTCAGACAAGCTCCTAACATCCCAGGGTAGCCAACTATAGAGACAGAATCATGAGGCGGGGCCTGACTGGACAGAGTGCTCACCAAGCTCAGTCAAAGGCTCACAGCCAGCAGAGAACTTCTGTTCAGGTCACAGATGAGGTAGTGGCTAGGTTGGGCTGGGTCTCTGGTTACTATACTTTTACTTGGTTATCTTCTCGATTAGAGAAGAGTATTTGCATCCTAAGCACAGGGCTATATTTGAATGTGTGAAAATCATAATTCCATGCTAACTCAGGATGGCTATTTTCATTCAGATGCACCTTGAAAAGATGCAATGAAGGGTAAGTCACACGGGTAGACTTCTTAGCACAATGATGTACCCCTTCCTTCCTGCTGGAGATCAGGGCTGATGTCCCATAGGTCCTCAGGGTATGGTCTCCTAGAGTTAAATACTCAAATACTTCTACGCCAATCTGTCAGCAGTTACTTGCCTCCAATGTCCTGCCCCTGCCTGGATTAGGGCAAATTATGAAGTTATGTAGTAAAAGGTTGACATGCATTACAGAGAAGTCTCTAGGCTTTAGTTGTAGTATGTAGCTCCATGGGGCACCCTCTCCTTGCCCAGCTGTCAAAGATACTGCACACTATGTTTGATGATGATGATTAGCAAGGACCAGCATGAAGGGCAAAAATGGCACAAAAGGGCAAAATCAAGTGAGTGATGTTTGAGAAGATAATGAACTCTGACCGAATACTATAGCTTTCAGGATCTCAACCTACTGTTAGATAAAAGAAGGATCTGCCTCTCCTAAGTCACTATCCAGAACAGAGGATATTTCTCTCCAGGGCATGGGGCCCAGGACACCTGCACCTATTTGCTCTCTGCAAGAATGACTGTTCTATGAATAGCATCTAGCACAGAGATTCATTACCTGTACTTTAAATGTTCTGTGTGATCTAAATCCAAGACTAACCAAAATCTAAAAACAACAATGAAAATAACCCTAGAGTCACTTCCTTTGGAATAGCTGCAATATACTTAGTCCTGGCTCTGATTTAATGGGGAGGTTCAGCGAAGGGCAAAGAAGAGAAAACAGACTGCCTCTAACCTCCTGTTTTTGTTTGGATGTTTATGTGTTTGTTTTGTCTTTCTGTACAGATTCCAGCATGTGCTTCTGAAGTCCCAAACAAATCCTTGACCAGGCTGCTGTGAATGAAGCTTTACTCTCATAGTATCATGAAAGCAAACACAAGTCTCCAGGGTCAAGTGCTTCTTTTGTTCTAGATGTTCTTTCCCACGAGTTCAATCCTGCCATTAGCATTGATTTCCACAGCTTTAACTAGGCCCTTCTATCTCAGTTGTTAAAGAACTGCTCAACTATGATCTCCCACAATCATGGGGGGAAGAAGTGAAAAGCAAAGGTGGAAAAAGGGAAAAATGAAGTCACTTACTTACCTTTACCCCCGGTAGCTTGAAGCATCTTCAAATGATCCACTGTCATTTGTAGTATTTCAGCTTTTTCTAACTTTGCAGATCCCTTCATAAATAAATAATAACCTTATAAGTCCTCCAGAAACTGAATTACTGATTTACACTGAATCATCAAATTTCCTTTTAAAAAAGTAAAAAATTCTAAATTTAGTTATTCACCAAAAAATCTGAATTATTTCCATGCTTTAAATGAAAACACTGATTATTGTGCCAAAATAACTGATAGATATTTGTCATTTTAAGTTTTAAAAACTAAATACACAATACTTTTTTTAATCATAAGGGCAATTACCTCCTCCTAAGATCATTCCAACAAAAGTGAAATAGTTGCAAAAACTCAAACTTTACATCCAATCCCTAGCTTGATTAGTAATACCCTTTCTTAGGAGACATCCCATCTCTTTATTCACACTGATGTCTACCTTGGCTGAACCCAATTCTGGAGGGAAAGGCAATAGGGTTTTATCAAATGATCATTAAAATAGATCCTTTTCAAAAATAAAAAATTCTAGTTAAGTCTTTAAGGTATATCACACCAGAATACTGGTAAGCAGAACCAAAAATTAAAAAAGGACTTTTAAAAGTTTTTTTCCCTAGTAATTACCAGCAGGTGTCACTGTGAATTCCAAGATGATAACTAAGAAAACATAACTTACTACTTATTTAGAAAGCATGATAAGTGCTTAAGGAAATCTGAACCCTTTAAATAAATCTTAGTAAAACAATCTTGGAAGACATTTTTGTTTTCCCCTTTTATTAAAAAAAAAAAAAAAAGCAATCCCTGAACACCAATTGAAATACAAATGTGCCACCTCAAATTGTCTCAGAGGACTGTGGGTGGTTTCTAATTTCCTGGAAAAGATCCATAATTAAATCAATGTCTTTTGGAAAAGGACACTGAGGCTTAGTTCAGGTTCCTGTGTTTTATTTGTTTGTAAAAATTACCAGCACCCGGTAGATGGTGAGTGCTCCAGAGTTACTGAACTGCCTGAGAGAACACTCTCCTGATCGTATTGTGACAGAGCCAGCTCACTATGGGAAGTAGCCAAGCTCTGAAAATGGGAAAGCCTGTGTTTACCGTAAGTAACTGCCAAACAACTGGAGTTTGCTTTTAAGGTCTGTTTTAAGTCAACATTAAAAAAAAAAATCCAACAAATTGAGAAGAAAAAAATCACCAACTGTTTCTCCTAACTGTAGGCATTTCACTGCTCACAGCGAACACATTATTGATTAGAGCTTTTTTCATTTTCTGCTTATTGTCACTGAAAAAGCTACTAACTAAAATTAAGATTTTCACTTTACATTTAGCTAATCCCAGGCAGTTTCAGCATATAGAATGTCTTTTTTTTTCTTTTAAGAATACATGATCAATATCATATTACATCTTGTACTTCTGTCAATGTGCAACTTTTTCAAGAAGAGGTATACAATAATTTCAGTGAAAGTGACTAATAGCTAAAACTGAAGTTTCTGGATAATTTCCAAAGGTTTTATAGAGCTTGCCGTATGATGTTTATGGCTCATGAAGTAAACAGCAGATTGGGATAAACAAATAACTGCTGATATGTACCCTACTTGAAATAAATTAAAAATATTTTCAGCAAGGGTTTAATGCCATATTCTTTGAAAGATGCTTCTAGAAATCTGTACTATTAGCTATTTCAGCAGAAAAAAAAGGGACTTTACTAAAACAAGAGGAAGATTTGAACATTCGGCTTCCTACTTTTCTACATATATAAAATCTTTTTTGAAAAGGAATACTTGAATTATGAACTGGAACATTTAAGACTTATTTGACTTCTACTAAACTTCAAAAGGATTTTTTTTTACTAATTTACCAAAAAGGTGTCCCAAATAGAACATCATTATATTAACTCAGGGATTAAAATGAAAGCAAGGGGTTTAGTATATAAATTTTATTGTTATTACGATTTAGATAATATAGCTAGAGATGTGATTTACTGGAATTCGGTTATTTTTTAAATAAACGCTTACTTTTTTTTTAACAGTTTGAGACAAAAATTAAATTTCACACATGATATCTTTTATTTATTATTTTTTTTGAAGAACACTGAATACAGCATGGTTTTAAAGAAAACCACTACTGGTATTCATAGAAAGAACAGAGAAAGCATGAACACTGTTCCCCTTAAGGGGAAAATAAACTAAAGAATAGAAATGTTTTTCAACTTCATGATGGATTATGTTTTTAATAGTTCTGCCACAACAAAGCATTTTATTGAAATAGCTGCTCTGTGCCAGATCAGGGCACATACACCATTATTTTAATGAGCTTTAACAAGAACCCACATTCCCAGATGAGAGATTCAGATTTTTCTGAGCTTTTTAGTGGGGAGGTCAGGGTTGGGGGTAGCTTACTTGTTTTTCAAAAGCAGTTGGCACCAGTCGTCTCAACTCAGATAAACTGTTATTTATCCGATCTCGACGCCTTTTCTCTATAATCTGTTCCCCAGAAAACAAAACAACAGCAAAAGTGTATGAGTACACAAATGATAAAATTACTCACAATGGAAAAATACAACTGTTACACATTAGGCTGAATTACATGGAAAAAAAGAGAAAAAAATCACATACCCCTCTCCTTTTCTTTCTTGCCATAATCTGAGATGTTGTTGTTGGAGAATTTGATCTTATCACAGAGTTAGTACTTTGCCTGTGAAATAGGAAGACTGTCAGGTGCTGCATTAACATAATAACAGTTTCTTCTGGATACTTGATGGCCCCCATCACATACTTCAGAATTATTGCACAGTTCAAGTCTCAGTTATTTTATTCTTAATTCTTGCTTTACTGTTAACATACTGTGCTTTCAGACCTTGTATCTCTTTTCAGGAATCATGGAATTATGTCTTTTTCTTCCCTTCAATTTTTAATGGGTAATCCAGATAATATATCCATTGGCAAAAAGTTCCTGAGATTTGAAGTCTCCCAGTGAAATAGGATTAGTCAGGGTGAGAAGTTAGATATCAATACTTCCAAGTTCCACTAATAATGTTTCTTAAAAGTCAACTCATCTGTAATAGCACCCCTCTTCTCCCTCCCATCAGACATACCAAACAAAACAAAGCTATTTTAAAATAAAGGCCATGTTTAGAACTATCAAATAGATATACAGCCATCACTTGTCAAACTGTTGTCCCTAGATGCAATCTTCAAGAGAAACAAGTTATCTATTTTAAAACTAAAGTCATATCTCACAACATGAAAAAACGTGGCAAACTCAGTTTTACATACTAAATGAATATCCCCAGTTAAACATACCAATCATATGGAAATTAAAATTAAAACAATTACTAGATAAATGTTTTGCTTTGAAAATGGAACTGACGAGTATTTCTCAGTGTTCATTTTAACTTTAAACTTCTAGGAGCTGCAATCCATCTGGAGCTTACTAATGAAAAGGTATTTGGTATTGAAAAGTCAATTATTTTATCACATAGTTTTTATGATCCTTTTTAGTTTGTATCTGGTTCCCTTTATAATGTATGGGTACTATGCTTCTTTACAGTCTGGGATTCTCCAGGTCCCTCTTATTTGTTCTTCAATTTAGAAATGTTGTACACACCAGGTTCTTATTACCTCACCTTTTCACTTCTGGATCTTATTTCTGAATTAACTGTCCCTCTCATTCCCACCCCTTTTCAACTGGTTTCATCTTTCACATGACATCTTCTGTTTTTCAGATCTCATTTTTAAGACAATACACTTTAATACTTAGAAGATTCTCTGCAAACAACGTTGTTTTAAATATCTTTGCTCTTGTGATTTTAGGCAGGCTTCGTTTGTAGGTAATTCTATAATTCGAAAAACAATGTGAAGAAAACCAGTTTTCCAAGGGTAGAAGAATTTCGCTCTTTGAGTGACAGCTGCAGATAAATAATTAAGGTGCTTCTGGGGATGCCAATTAGAAGCAAATATCATTTGACCGCCTTGGAATTAAAAAGCCTCGGTAATCTCCCTCTGTCATTGGAAGAAAAGTGGAGGTCTGGCTTCTGTGATCAAGACCCGGTTCTGTACCAGATTAAAGAACAAGCAGTAAAAGAGATGGTGCCCAAACGACCCTACAAACGTCAACCTCCTGCCTGCCAAGTCAAACACGGTAAACCTGTGAAGCTCAACCTACTTAGCCTTGATATAGCAAATTGCTTTAATTTCTCCAAAAGACAAGCCATCTTTTTTTGGTTTTTGTTTTTCTTTTTGCCCGGCCCATTTCGAAGGTGCTCTCAAATAGGTTCAGCGGCCAGGACGTCACCACTCGTCCCGACGTGCCAGCCCGCGCTTCCAACGCTGACAACCCGGGACCCTCCCTCGCCAACTCCAGCACGTTCTTGCATTCGCGCCGGGGGTTCTGCCCGCTCCACCCCCTGAGTGGAAAACCAACATCTCCCGCCACACCCCGTCGTAGGCTCCCTGAGCGCCCTCCACGCTACCTTTCACCAGCAAAAGTTTCCCCGCTTTGGTAGGACACAGCAGAGAGAAGCCTCGGGAATTCTAAGGAGCAGCCAGTGCACAGAGATCCCCGACGCCTCGGGCTCGGGGCAGCGCCCGCTGAACCCAAGCTCACCCCGAATAATTGTTCTCGCTCCCCACGTCGATGGTCTCGTCCATGTCGCTCTCGGAGGTCGTCTCCTCGCAAGGGCGCTTCATCGCGGTGCCGACAGCGCGGGACGCAGCCCGGCCAGAACCAGCAACACCGAGCGGAGCGCAGCGCCCTCCCTGCCTACCTCCTCCCTCTCTCCCTCCTTCCCTCCCTCCCTCCCTTCTTCCCTCCCTCCTAGGGCCGGGCAGGACGCGGCTCTAGCGGTGG
>NW_004567102.1:63015120-63039790 GCF_000260355.1 Condylura cristata | reverse complement strand
CCGCCCCGCCTAGCACTGCCCCCGCGGGGGTTGGCGTGATCCGCGATTGGCTGTAAGAGAGGGGCGGGGCCGTGTATTCCAAAGCCCGCTGGGAGCCTCGGATCCAGGCGTGGGAACGCCGCGGTGCACCTGGGGCGCCCGAGCCGCGCGCGGGCGGGGAGATGCCTCTGCGGGCGGGAGCTCGAGGCTGCTAAGTCGGACTAGGGAAGCGAGCGGGCGTAGGCGTGGGCAGGGGCGGGCCGGCGAGGGGCGGGCTCTGGATCTCGGTTTTGGCCCTTCTCTGCTCCCCGCGTTTGCCGGTGAAGTTTCAATCCTGTCTTTAAAGAATAAACCCGAGCGCGTGGCTGAGTGTGACCGAGCGTGTGTGACGTCTGGAGGCGCCACGGCTTAACTGAACCGCCCCACTCGCCGTCCCTTGTCTGGACCAAAACAGCTGACTGGCTGACCCCGGGGGTCACGTTTGCCCTCTTGGGGTTTTGAAAACTTTAAATCAAAATTACTTTTCTCCCAACCAACTCCCAAGGCTACTTCCGCGGCCTCTGGGCTGCGGGCAGATAAGGACGCGAGTTTCCCGACCAGGTACTTCACCGCTGGCGGTCGGAGGGTCTGAGAGGGCGGCCACCAAATGATTTCAACCTGCTCTAAATCAGTCATTTATTTGCATTTGGCCGCCGGGGCTGCGGATAATAGATCCCGCCTAGTCGACTGTGGGCTGGAGTTGTGTCTACTCTGGCGGTACAAAGTACTAGATCAACGACGCGGGTATTTCAGTACACCATTTTAATGGTGGCTCAAGTAAGGATTTGGGGCTTGAATTATCGAGATAAATACAACTCTTCACTCTCCCTGTTGTACGCACTCGTAGCAATGGAGTTAGGTTCCCGGATGAGCAAAAAAATTGAGCTTGGATGTTGACTTTTTTCCCTATAGTGTGAATTGTCTTTTTTGTGTGTGCGTGTGCATTAGCGTGGGTTGTATAGCCGTCCAGGAGTGCTTTCAAAACATGCTGTCCTGCTACTTTTTTTCTCCAGGCTTTATGATATTTTTGACTCGACTTTGTCGAGGTGAGACAAGGGCAGGACCTGAGCTGACCGAGCTTGAGCAGCCAGGTCGGCTGGGCGATGCAGCACCGGCTGGCGGGCGGAGGTTTGGTCAAGGTCGAGCTGGAGACTGGTTGCTCCGGGACAGCTCGGTACTTAGTGGAGAAACCCTTTGGGAAAGGGGTGTCTATCAATTACCACATCCCACCGCGACAGACGGGTTTATATTTTTCTGGAGAAGTGCCCTAGGGTGTCCCTTTGACTCGCCATCCCTTCTGCCCCCCACCGCGTGCGCGCGCGCACACACGCACAACTTGCGCGGGACTGGGAAGATCTTGGACTTGAAAGGCAGGGCTCAGGCGGGGCTTGGGCGGAGGGCGAGCGGGAAGCACCCGCGGCCAGCGTGTTGAGTCCTAATTAAAACACAAAACCTCTTCACACGCTCTGGGCTCTTTTGTGCTGCCCCCGCCGGGGTGCCAGCAGTAACCGTGCGAACAGAAACCCGAAACGTTCCATCCAGACTTCTGAAACTTCACCCCGAGGCAAAGCACGTAGTCACCGCGGGTCGGGCGGGGTCTGGTGGGGCTGAACCGGGTCAGCTGGGGACGACCGAGCTGCGGGAGCCGTCACCCCACAGTTGGCAGTGAGCCTTACGGCGGACGCTCGACCCGCGCGGATCCCTTTGCTACTGCTGCACCGGACGCTGGCTTGTCTTTGCGCATTGCACTGAGCTGAGGGGTTCCGCATCCCATCCACGCAGACCTCCCACGATGCCATCCAGTTTTGGGTCCTCGCAACCTTGAGCGTGGCGAACCGGACGCTTGCTGGACTGCTCCGGTGGCGAGCCCGCACAGGTGAAGCCACCGAAGCAGACCTGGCAGTAATTCGACCTTCACAAACTTTGAGTGTGGCCTGCATCCGGCGCTCTGCAAGTCAATACCTATAGGTGCAATTAACGTTTGCCACGCGAGCAAATTAGCCGGCGCTTCCAAACGCTGGAGGCAAAACTTGGGGGGAAAAAAATCTTTCTTACTATACTAATGTATTTAATTACAGCAATTGTAAAAAAAAAAAAATTGCAAAGAGGAAAATGGTTTCCTTGCAATAAAGTAGTAACTTGTTAAGATTTTTCCATACTTGTAGTTGAAGGTTTAACCGCCTAATGGCGTTATAAAGAAATACATAGTAGGGATGTTGGAAAAGCACACAAGAGTTTAATAAAGTTCAAAAAGTTATTTTAAGCAAAGAGTCATATTTTACAAGGGTTTAGAGTAATGCCTGGAACACGGCAAGCAATATATAAATGTCTTTAAAATAAACAGCAGTGCATTGGGCGAAAGACCCCAGCGTTTTAAACACTATCAAAAATAATAAACTAATTTATCTGCAAAGTACTTAATTGCAATTAAGGCAGCATGAGATCTTTCAATTAGGTCTTTTATTTCCCTCAAGTATTCCATTTGCTTATCCCCTGGCTAGGCGCCTTGTTTGCCTCCCACGAAAGCGCCTCTCCGGTCAGAGGGAGAAACGGGGAGGAAACTCTTAACGTCCCAGCATATTTTAAAACGGTGGTGTATTTTCGGAGTGGAGGGAGGGGGCTGGAGAGTGTAGGGGTGGCATAAGTGGAAAGAAAGAAGAGACAGAATCCGAGACGCACAGGATTTCAAGCCTCATCGCCTTTCTAGTGCCCGCAGAAGAAAAGATATCCGCATGCAGAGCAATTCGCAGTTCCTTTCCTTTTCAAAGATGTGTACAATGAGATAATTAGACGAAAGATAGCCCATAGCCGGGACTTTATGAGAAACGAAAAGCCATTAGGAAAAAGAGCCCAGGACTAGGAATCTAAAAAGATGGGAGGAGGGGAGACTCAGATGCCTTCCCCAACTGGGCCATCTCGCTCTTGCTTTGTATTTAACTTGATTTTACTCACTTTAAAACGTGAGCATGAGATGTCGAATACTGGGATCTGGGAAACGTGCGACTGAGGTCCTGACCCCCTTACCCCAACTTTCCCCCCACCTATTCAGTATAATGTTACGGTTTTATTACCTCTATTTATAAGTTAGGTGATCTTGACCTAGCCTTAATTTAGCCTTCAACATTTGAGTTTTGTTCCTTAAACTGATGGCCGAGTACTTTGCTATAGGCCAGAAATTAATCTTGCAGCATTTTGGGAACAAACCTGGAGTCTTTCAAACTTCTTCCTGGTCTGCTTTTTTTCACTAAAACTTTCTGATTTTTCAAGAACAATTGATACACTTTACTTGCTGCTACTCTGAATTCTTTAATCTGCTATTTATAATTACTGGGTTTTCTCTCTATATGTAGGTATTGGGTTCTCTTAGAAGGTCACGAAGACATCCCTCAACTTTTAAAAATTTTAACTTAAATAAGTTTTAACTGAATAAGTTTTAACTTAGTTTCTCAGAGGCAGCTCTGTTATTTGTTAGAACATATGTTATCCTAACTAATGTAAATGCTGAAATGATTAGTACACATAAGTCAAATTAAGAAGTCCCATATTTGCTCTATTTGCAATATAATTATTAACATAACTTTGTTTTTTGCAGCAAAGGGAAGATGAACAGGTTGCCTTGAGAAATGCTAGTCAACTCGAAATAGCTGGAGAGGTGACAAGCAGGAGTAACTGTGAGCAGCCTGTTGGGCCATCTTGCCTGACTAGGAGCTATAGTGAGCAGACAACCCTTTAAAGTGCGTGAGAATGCTTAACCCTCAGAGGGCAAGATCCTTGTAAATTTTAGTACTTTTCTCAATGTCAGGCTGACAGTAGACAGGGAAACCTAGGGTCACTGTAGGACAGATATTTGCTAGTCAGTACAGGAAAACAAAGCTGGAAGCAAGGGCAAATTTAGGCCCACCCACCCTGAAGTGATCTACAAGAAGGAACTGCTTTTACCAGTTAACAAATATTCTTGCCTGGTCAGCCTCACAAAATGCATCCTATTTGTTGACCTGACCCAATAGGTGCTACTTCTTAAGTGAGAAGTTACAAGATAGGAAATCTAAGACCCAAAGCCCCCTTTCTTGAAAGCTGGAATGTTTAAATTCATCTCTATTATTAAGGGGTAATTTATTTAAAAGTTTTCAGCTCATGAGTGGTATTATTAGCGCTTAGCACATGAAGGATGAAGGTTAGCTTTTTGCAGGACCCTTGAGAAGAAGGTATAATTAAGCAACCAATATTCCACACCTTTGGAGGCAACATTCAGAAGATAATGACAGCCATTCTATTAACTTCCTTTCTGTGAGAGTTAAGTTTGTGTTGGCAGGCTCTTCTTTTAGGAAGTTCTTTAGATTTCCACTTTCTTGAAGATGATTTGACTGGCAGATTTTCCCCCTTATCTTAGGGATGCAGTCACATATATTTACTTCTGTCATGAAATTCATCTTATAACTAATCACATCCTCATCTCTAGAATAGTTTTTGGTACACAGTAGATATGCAATAAATGATGTGGAATAAATTTCTTATTGAAATCAATGAACTACTTGCTTCTATATCTTCATCTCTATATCTAAATATATAATTTAGATACATAGGGATAATAAAATAGAAGCAAACACAAAGTTCAAACCATGAAAAGAATGAAAGAAATGTGCTCAAATATAAGCAGGAGAGTATTTATCATGAATGGGCCCTTCTTTCAACCCTAGCTTCATAGTAGAGTAGAGCTAGACAATGAGTGCATTGGTGGTAGGTGTGGTATGGTAACATACATCTGATGCTATACCTCTAAATCATATACAGTATTATAAACCAATGCCCCCTCAACAACAACAAAAAGATACACTGTTCTAATTCTTGTAATCAGAAAAGAGGGAGCATGCTGTTTTTCTTTTAAATAGATGTTTATCCAATCACTAAATTCTAAAAGAACAACATGATTGCCTCATTCACAGACTTGTATTTTGTTGAAAACAATTATTTTCTTTGTCTAAATGGCTCTTCCCAGTATCTATACTAACTAGAATGTGAACAATAGTATTTATATTATGTATAAGTGAAAGTAATTACTTACCTTCTAATACCTGAATGAACCATCTTTTAAGCTCTAAGATTAATCAGTTGACATTAATAAGATCAAAGCCTTATGAAGTTACAAAAATTTAGATTCTCCTTGCTTTCAGTCTTAGAAAAATATTTTTAAGATTCTTGAATCTCATTGGCATTACTTGATGAAAATGAAAGAAAAAGAAGCTTTATAGTTCTCTATACTTCTGTGAAAAATTTTAAGACAAGTTACTTCTTACTAGCATGTAAATAGGCATATTTTCTTAACGCTTTTATTAGAATACTTTATCAGATTTATACATTTATGTTCTTATCTCCTTAGTTTTGAATTGATGGATGGATTCCGGGGGAGGGGGGCTGTATAGATTAGAAATAAGTCTTTAATTTTAGACTTAACAGTGAATAAAGTAAAAACTATTTTTGGATCTTTTTCCTCTACAAACCAATTGAAGTATGCATTTTAAAAAGAACAGAAAAAAACCATTTCCCTCCTCGACAAGGCTGTACTGGTTTCAGAAGATAAAAATTTGACCAATTTTTGGTATTTATTAGTCGAAAGGCAAAGCACTGCAATATGTTTTTTCAGATACCAGCATTCAAAATAATTTAATACCGTAATAATATATTAGGAATATTGGACCAAACATTTTCAGATATAGATTTTGCTCTTAAATATTAGCTCATTCCATTTCTAGGAAATATAAAGAAAATAACAAATCTTAAGGAACTGGAACGTTCATCAGGGCACTGCAATCTCTCTGGAAGCAGAATATGTTGGTGCTTAGCAGAGAGCAATCTTGCTGAGTAGCAGCAAGCAGAGGGCTGTGCAGGGGTCTTGAGTGGACGTTCCCATGTACTTTTGATCAAATATTAGGGTTAGGATAAGCTAGGATATTACCGCATCATGTATTGAACCTCACAGTACTGCAGGATTTACATGTCTACCAGGATTTTGCTAGAATAACAGTCTTAACAGGAACATTAATGAAGTCTGAAAATAGAAGACCAAGATATGAATAGAAAGTAGGAAACCAATATAAATGATGTATGTGGCCATATGTGTATATTTATCTACAAGTAGAACTATCACACTATAAATAGCAATGTAAGACATAAAATAAAGATTTTTTTTTTAAAGATTTATTTATTTGTGCATACAGAACTGGGGTACAGGCCAGAGATGCGGAGGGTGAGAGGCTTCACCAGAGACAGAGTGGGGAACAGAGCAGGCAGATCAACGAAGTACACTGCTGAGGGGAGCAGCGGGCGGGTCAGGAGAGGTCTGCCACTCCATGTGGTTACCTCTGGGGCAGGCGGGAATCGAACTCATGCGGAAGCGGCTTTAGATTCTCAGTGCTGTGCTTTAACCCGCTGCGTCACCAGGGAGGGCCAAAATAAAGATTTTTACATTGACGTGACAACACAGTAATATGTGACACAGGCAAGTAGCTCAAAAGTCAAAGGAAAAGCTGCATTTTGTGAGGAAAGCACCATTTGTAAAATGGAATTTAAATTTTATAATTTTGTGTATTTTTCTGTGATTTTTGAAAATTGCATTCACTATTTCAGTTTCTCTTAGCTAATAACATACCTTATCTTTTGTCTGGTGTCTACATTTAAAATCAGTTTTTAAATGTAATTTAAAGAGTATAAACCCTTAGCAAATATTTCACACCCCTTGGTGCAATAGGCTTTGTTACGTTAAAGTGTTGGAGTGTTTCTCTCTGGTTTTCAGATGGACTGTCTGACAGATGTCAGAATCCATGATATACTGAAAAGTTAACTATGGATTTGTGTGTGTAGATTCTAATTGTGGTAACAAAGTTTTCTGTTAAACCTAAAATTAAAAATTTTACATATATTTCTTTCGATGAGTTTCAGAGAAAGGATGTCCTTATCTAATTTTAATAGTGAAACACTGTTCTCACTCAAAAATGTAGTTTAAGGATGAATATGCAGTGACTTCATAGTGGGCAATATGTGAAGAGAAGTGTGGGGGACATCCTCTAAAGTGAAACCAAGTGATGTGGACAGAGATCTGACAGAGCTTTACGTGTGTGTGTGTGTGTGTGTGTGTGTGTGGTGATAAGACGAACTCATTGACCATAGCCTGATTTTTCACTGTGCCTGTCTTTATTTGTTCTCACTTCCAGGCCACTGAAATATTGAACACTTTCTTTAAGCAGTGTTCCCTGTTAAGCAGTGTGGGTGATATTTGGTGAATTCGGTTCAATTCTTGCTCTCAGGAAATAGCAGGGAATGTAATGTACAAGTATAGACACAACTGTCTGTTATACAAGATGGGATGGATTCAAGGCCAAAGCAAAAGTAAAACTGTAGGCTGAGGGCATGAAGGGAAAGACAATTCGTTGTCAAAGGGAAATTTCATCAGTGGCAGGTCCCAGATTCTTATATAGGCTTAGAAAGGTGAGGGTGGTCTAAGCATTTTTCTTTTCAATTTCCATATATGTAAGGTCTTTGGATATATTCATGGGGGGGTCTTTATATTACTGTTAAACATTACAAGAAGGGGAGGAATGGCTAATCTCTTATTTTAGCTTTTGGTGCAATCAAGAAATTAAGGGAATGAAAGATGTTTGAGCTGGACCTTGAAGGATAGACAGAACAGCTACAATCTTTCTTTCTTTTCCTTCCTTCCTTCTTTTTTCTTTTTTTCTTTTTTCTCTTCTATTTTTTGAAGAGGGACCAGCATTTACAAAGATACACAGTACAGGTGATTCTTAAGGAAAGATGGGTGATACTTAGCTGGAGTGCAGGGAAGTTGGGTAGAAATGAAAAAACAAATGAAGCTGTATAGTTAGCCGTGGAAGAGCTTACATGTTCAGTTCAGGGTTTCAGGAGAGGTGTGACATATTCTCAGGAAAATTCATTAGATCAGTCCAGCCAAGTTTCCCCTTATTTTAGTGGTCATTAATTTGAACTGAAACATTATAGCAGAAGAAAAATTCTTTATAGTGAATATTTTCATATTCTTTGTTTCTCAGTGCAAGTAATTTAGCTATTAAAGGAGCATTGTCAGGTAGGATTGTTGATCAATCTTTTGGGAAATTGGTTGCATTTAATTGGCTTCCTGGGGTTATTTAATATGATCCAATTTATATGAAAGAATTATATACCTGCTTTATGGAGTATTTAGTTTTATGCTAAGATTTGTTTTAAAATTGCCATTTCATATTTAAAATCAACACACGTTATACTCTGAAGGATCAAGAGAACTTTCTAAAGTGAGATTTTCAGCTTCATTGACTGCAAAGTAACATATAGCACATGAACATTGCTAGAAAGCTTGATTTATCCAGATTAAACACTTTCAGTGAAAGATTGAGCCATGATTTTTTTCTGCTACTTTCTTGCTGAAAGAGAGAAATGAATTTGTTATTTTTCTACAGGGTACCATAAATAAGCATTCAAGGATGTTACAATTTAGGTATCATTTAACTAATATTAGTGTGCTAGAGTTACAGCCTTTCCTGAAAGATCCTACTGAACTGAAAGTAAGTTGCATTTAAATATTGACTATTAATGAGTACAGCGTAGCATTTTAAAATAAGGGTCTATATTGGCCCTCCCTGGTGGCGCGGCGGGTTAAAGCACAGCACTGAGAAGCTAAAGCCACTTCTTCATGAGTTCGATTCCCACCTGCCCTGGAGGTGACCACATGGCATGGCAGACCTCTCCTGACCCGCCCGCTGCTCCCCTCAGCAGTGTACTCGTCCATCTGCCTGATCTGCTCCCCACTCTGTCTCTGTTGAAGCCACTCGCCACCTCTGCACCTCTGGCCTGTACCCCAGTTCTGGTATGCACAAATAAATTTTTAAAAATAAAATAAAATAAGGGTCTATAAGAGAGCCTTAAAATAGTGATTTTTCTTTTAGTCATTGCATTGCAGATAACATAAAAAAGGCTTGTATTAATGAATAGGCGTTAACTAGCTAGGATTCTCATTGAATCACAGAACACTTGCAGTGTTGAGATTTCCCATAAGAAGTTACTTTATATAAGGCTTCAATCCACTGAGCAATCATCTAGTGAGCTCTTCAGTAACTTGAAAAGCAAGTCCACAAAGAATTTTTGCCCTTGTGGATTTACTATCCAGAGACTACATTAATGACGGGAGTATTTGCCAGCAAGTACTTGCTCTTTGTCAGACACTTAACTAACAAAGCACAATGTGGATTCATTTATTTAATTTTTAATTTTTACCCAACTCATTAAGATGGGTACAACTTTACCTTACTGAAGGTTAAATAACTGTATAGTTTTATAGTATTAGTGTAGAGTCAGAGTTGGCCCAGCACATCTAATCTTGGGTCAGTGCTCCTAACTATCACTGGATATTGCCTCCAAGAATAATGTGTGGGCCTAGACACAGACAGTACAAACACATAGAAACTGCATAGTTTAAAAAAATATATATTGCTTCCTGAAGACCACTTACACATGTGCTGTTTGGAGTGCCAAAGCATTTTCACAAAAAGCCTCACAACTCCACAAAAAGCCCAGGAAAGTCTGTGGTTAAGAACATAAATTTTGGCATGCGATGCCAGAAGGTCCATTTCATCTTTATCTAGATGCGTGACCTTGAGCAGGCTTTCTTTCAACCTGGAACCTCATCCATAGGGTGAATATATATACCTAATAAAAGTGTAAGGATCAAGTAAAATAATGGGTTTCAAGTGCTTAGTAATGTATTTGACAGAAGAAAAGAGAATTGATTAATCCTGGGAGTAGGGGAAGAATTTCCTTTTTCCTTTTTTGTTTCTTTATTAAAACCATCTCTTATTATTTTTATATTGAAACCATCTCTTATTATTTTTATCTTATAGTAGCAATACATGATCATTGCATAAAAATTAGTAACTTGTGTTAGCAGGAACACGTAAATTGCCATTAACTCAATAATCAGATACCAGTGCACTCTGATGATTGTTCTTTCACTTTTTGTATTTTTTCCTTTCCACAGAACATGGAATAATTTTGCCTGATGCTATGTCATAAACTGCTTTTTAAATTTAAATATGTGGAATGAATATTTCCTAATTTTATTAGTTTATAAAATCATTTTTTTTCTGATAGTGTCAAATTTTTGGTATGGATGTGTCATAAATTTACTTAACTACTTTTTATTGAATATTTAAATGGTTATATTTTTAATATTATTAGCAATACTGAAATATACCTTGTAGATAAAAGATATGTGCATGCTTTACATTATTTTAATCTAAATTATTAGAAATATAATCAGGTGATCAACTATATTTCACATTTTAAACACTTCTGATACTTCATGTTAAGTTACCTTTTATAACTTTTGGGGCAATTTGTATCCTTGCCAGCAAAATGTGAGAATATTCATTTCCCTTAATTATCACCAACACTAGATAGTTCCATAGTTGCCAATCTAAGAATTAATATAGTATCTATTTTTTTAATTATTAAATTCAAATTAATAATGATGATAAATTTTTTTCATTTTCTTAGTAACTATTTGCAATTTTTTGACTTGATATACTTAATTTTTCTATTAAAATATTTGTCTTGAATATTTAACTAAAAATCCTAATTATAAACATGTTTGATCTTAGTCTCATGTAATGTGTATAAATGTACACACACATACATAGGTGTGCATATATGTGTATATGTATGTAAACATATGTCTGTTATTTTAAACTTTAGCATCTTTTAATGGGCATGTATAAGATTTTACTTATTCAAGTTTATCAGTTTTTAATGTTTCTTCCAATGGCAAAGTCTTTTTTCAACTAGAATTTATTTTGGCATATTTTGTTAAATGAGAATGAATTTCAGTTCATTCAATAAGCATTAGTTGCATGCCTGCTTTGTACCAAGTATTAGTTGCTGCAGGAATAATTGGTGCGCAATGTGGGCGGCACCCTCACCCTTGGGTTGCAGCTCCTTCAAATGGCTGTTTTGTAAGAGGGGAGTCCCTGGGAAACCTGGAACCGCCCTTTCCCTGGGGACCATATCAGGAACCAAATCTGTTACAGGGCAGGGAGAAGGGTACTCCAGAACCTCCAAACTTGCCCACTCTAAATAGGTTCTGATGCCATCCGCCACATCAAGGCAAAACATTTTAGCCCTTTAATGAAAAGGAATTTTAATACAATTAGTGGGCAATACAGAAAATGGGAAGAATATAGTTTCCAAATCGAACACCTAAAGTTACACATCCCCTCGTGGGTAAAAGTCCAGCCAAACAGGAATGGCCCAAAGGTAGGCCTGAAAGCCCACCACAAGTCTAAAGCACCTCTGGCAAGGGCCTTTTTTTTAAAGCAAGGGTCTATAGAAAAGGGTCAGACATGGCTGGACAAGTCTGGGAGGAAAAGAGCAAAAATCAAAATCAAGGTAAAAGCTGCCATTGTCACCTCCCCAAAGGACACTCACCCACGTCTGTTTCACCCAATCCAGAACAAGAAACAAGAGCTGCTTCTTGACATGTCTCTGCTCCATGTGCCTCTCTCAGGTCTCCTTCTGGCTCTCCATCCTGCTTTCTCCCTTCTCCAGTCTCCTCTCCAGCTTCTTCTCCTCCCTGCTCAGCTTCACCCTGCTTTGGTGGGGCAGGGAACCTTGAATCTTCCCTCTCCCTGGGGATCACCCTCTTACAATTTGTGTCTCAGATTTGACTGTTAATGGTCATATGTTACCATCACTGATTTAAATTCCACCTTCATTATATACTAATCTGTGTGTATAATCAGTTCTATTTAATAGACTTTCTATATGTTGGTATCTGTTTGTTTCTCTGTGCCAGTATCTCACTGTTTACATTATTACAATTTATAAAAAATAGATATTTTAAATAGTAAAGCAATGTTTTATTTTCATTTCTCTTGTAAAAATAATATTTTTTCCTGACTTGTATCTTCTACTTTTTTTCTTGTGGTATAATATGTTTAACATAAAATAAAATTTGCCACTTTAACCTATTTTGAAGTGTATAATTAAGTGGCATTAATTGTATTCACAATTGTGGCCCTGCTAATCCTAAGCAGTCTGTTTGTCCACCATTTTGTTACCTGAAGGTCTGCATTCCTATACAGGGTCAGAACTGCCTGGTTCATTAGACATAGGCCCAACACTACAAGATGCCTTTCAAATCAATCACAAGGTATGGCCGGAAATGCCTGGAGGCCTTTGATATACTACAGGGACCTGGAAGCTGAGTTGTGGAGCACCTTGTTGATAAGCTTGAGCTGGAGATGCAGAGCTTGACCTCAATTGCAATACTGAGTCATCAAGCAGATGAGCAGCACCTGGAGGGCAGACTCACAGCCCCTGGTCCTCTATAGGACAGAACACACTGTCTAGTTTCACCTTCCCTTTTCTTATTATCCTCCTTTCCCTTCCAACTGATGCTGTATGACTGTTCTAAGAATAAAAAGATCAGGATCTGGCTCTTTTAGCACCAACCTGCATCCGACAGCTTCTTCCACAACTCCACTCCATTCTTCAGTGTGGTGTTGTCAACTCAACAAGTCACAATGTTGTACAACCACTGCCACTGTTTCTAAAACCTTTCATCACTTAAAACAGAAACACTGTATTCTTTAAATAAAAGAATATTTTCTTTACCCTTACCTATTTCCCCCCAGCCTCTGGTAAGCTTTAATTTATTTTTTCTTTCAATTAATTTGCCTGATAATGATATTTTAATACAAGGTATTTTCTGTCTGGTTAATTTCACTTAGCAAAATGATTTCCAGATTCACTCATGTTGTAGCATGTATGGGAACTTCATTCCTTTTTTACAGCTGAACAGTATTCTATAGTCTGTATGTCACATTTTGTTTATCCATTCATCTGTGGGTGGTGTGCTTTGTATTTATACTTCTGGAAGAGCTATATAATAATTTTTGCTAAATCCTCTCATGTCTTCTTAATATCCCTTTCAGTCCCTTTTAAAATCTACCTTTCATTTTATTTAATGTTTTCCTTATATAGTACTAGTACCAAGTACCTTTATATTGGCCCAAACCCAGCACTGTATTCTGAACCTCCTTCTCTTGTGCCTTGCTATTCTTCAAAATCAGCCACTTTTGCCTTCATTATCTTAATAAAAATGGACATTTCCTTGTGCCATTGATTTGAAAGAGATAGTGGGAAACAGTTGGAAAAACAACCTGGGGGCTCTCTCATGACCTAGGGGTTAAGTCTCAGCATTAACACTGCTGTGGCCTGAGTTCGATCCGTGGCCAGGGAGGTGACCCACATGGTGGTAGCAGACCTCTGGTGTCCCACCCACTGCTCCCCTCAGCATTATATTTCAGTAAATCTGCCTGTTTTGTTCCCCACACTGTCTCCAGTGAACTTTCTCAACCCCTGTACCTCTGTCCCTAGTTCTACAAAAAAATAAACATGAAAAAAAAGAAAAACCCAAATCTGAACTTATGTCTGTCAGTTGTGAATACTAGATGCTTCTCATCTCTCTGATTGAATGAGTATTTCAGTAGAAGGATGCTTGTGAACTAGAATGATATCCAATTTTTAAAATTCTAATCGTATATCAAAGTATTTTTTAACATTTCAGACTATAGAAGGGTGACATTTTTAACTTGAGAGCGAGCTTCTTGAGTCTGTCCTTACAAGCTATCTTAAGGCATTCCTGTTTGCCAGGTATTTTCTCTTTTTACCAATAAACACATACATTTTTTTTCCTTTTGGGATTCCTATCATGATGTTACCAACCCCAGTGATGATGTACGATGTAGTTTGTGTATGTGATGGGCAGAGAATAGTGTACACTTTTATTTATTTATTTATTTATTTTTTGTTTAAAGATTTATTTATTCATTCATACAGAACTGGGGTACAGGCCAGAGATGCGGAGGGTGAGAGGATTCACCAGAGACAGAGTGGGGAGCAGAACAGGCAGATCTACGAAGTACACTGCTGAGGGGAGCAGCGGGCGGGTCAGGAGAAGTCTGCCACGCCATGTGGATCTCCTCCTGGGCAGGCAGGGATCGAACTCATGCGGAAGTGGCTTAAGCTTCTCAGTGCTGTGCTCCAACCCGTTGCGCCACCAGGGAGGGCCCACTTTTATTTATTTTTAAAAAAGATTTATTCATTTATGCACATAAGAACTGGGGTACAGGCCAGAGGTACAGGGTGGTGGGGGTGGTGGGGGTGGTGGTGATGAGAGGATTCACCAGAGACAGAGTGGGGAACTGAAATATACTGCTGAAGGGAGCAGCAGGTTAGTCAGGAGAGGTCTGCCACACTATGTGGCTCCCCTCCCTGGTTGGGGATCAAACTCTTGTCGCTGCAGTGGCTGTGAATAGTTTCATAGTGCTGTGCTTTAACCCTTTGAACCACCAGGGAGAGCCCAGGTACACTTTTAAAACAGAAACTTCCAATAGATGACTAGTACTAAACTGTGTATTCTAGTCCACAATGCAGGTAGAAAATAGAAAATGAAGATTTTTATGGTAGGAGATAGCATCATAGGTCTTCCAAAGATAGATGTTTGAAATGTCAATTATGTTTCTACTTTTCTCCTCAATGATAAGGACAAGCTCTTAGGAGAAACAAACTATCAGACTGGTGGTTATTCTTTCAATGTTTTATGTATATTGAAAAGATGGTTCTGACATCATGTAGACTTGGCTGAGTTCTTGGTTTTGCCAGTTAACAGCTTATATTACCCCAGGCATATTCATTTTTTGTCCAAGTCTTAGTTTCCTTAACTGTAAAATAAACTTCACTCAATTGTTTTAAAGATTAATAATGTTAATGTGAAACCTCCTTATAATATATAGTTCATTGTCTATATTGTGAAGATCAATTTCCTTTTCCTTCCTTCCCAAAATGGCAATAAAATTATGGAAGAAAGTTTGAACACTGAATGTTCACCCACTTTGAATTAATGACTGAACAAAAATAATATCTAATTTTTCATAATGCCTCAATTTCCCTATGTATAGTTTTCACTTCACATTTCACTCAATTATGGCGTTTGCAAAGTGCCTTGAACTTCTCCAGTACAAAGCACACTGTAAGCAGGGTGGGATTAAAATTACCCCTGGTCTGTTAAGCTCCATATCTGCACTTTTAGTGATTGACAGTCTATGTGTTTATATAATCCATGTTGCTCAGGGACCTATTCTTGCCTGAGTCCTGCAGCAGTTTTTTGCCACCTGTAACTGTGCTGAATAAAAATGGTCCCATCTATCATTTCTATAGTTTTGCCTCATGGAAACAGTCTTGCTAAGGATAACATATCCAGGACATCACAGTATCAACAATCCTTTCCTCTTCAAAGGCAGCTTTCAGACTAGGCTCCAACAGTCCTTTACAAACATTAATTATGTAAATCTTATACACTATTGCTTTGTGGGAAATTAAGTGTTTAGTAAAAAGGATCATCTGAGTGCAGGTTGGCTGGGTGGGGCCAGTATGGAATTAGGATGAGTGGGTGCCCAGCGTGTATTCATGCTGATAAGGCAGTTGTGTGCTCAGCTGGTCAGGGATATACTTCTGCTAGATTTTCTCTTTTTTGTTTCTCTTTGTTGTAGAGAAACTGGTGAGTGATATGAGCTACTTGACAGCTAAAGATATTAATTGTGAAGGATAATTTTGTTTATCACATACTTAGCAGCACAACTGAGTTCTGAAGTTGAGTTCCTCAGTGACATATGATGAAGAAAGAATGTAAGTTGAGGTCATTCTGACTCTGGAGGGAATTAATGGTAAATAAGAAAACTGGGAGCCCCTTATCACAATATATCTCAGGACTAGTAAATGATTTAGTGGAGAATTGACATTAGAAGTTAATGGTAACAGTGCACAGGATTTATGATATGTATGTATGTATGTATGCATATGTGTGTATGTATGAGAACATCCAAAATTTTTTATTAGGCTACCAAAAATATATCTGTTTATTTATAGCATGTTGACACTGAAAAGATTAATTAAAATGTCAACTCTTTTTTTTTTTAAAGATTTATTTATTTATGCATACAGAACTGGGGTACAGGCCAGAGGTGCAGGGGTGGCCAGAGATTTCACCAGATACAGAGCAGGGAGCAGAACAGGCAGATCAATGAAGTAAACTGCTGAGGCGAGCAGCTGGCCAGACAAAAGAGGTCTGCTGTGCCATGTGGGTCACCTCTGGGCAGGGATCGAACCCACACTGAAGAAGCTGCAGCAGCTACCTTGCTGTGCTGTGTCCTAACCCGTTGAGCCACCAGAGAGGGCCCAAAACTATCAACTCTTTCCGAAATTTAGCCTGAAACTTTTTTTTACCATTTAGAGTTTCTTATAGTTTATACCTCAGATTAACTTCTAAAATGGGAAGTTAACTCATTTGTAGTTCTTTTGATAGGCTTATTTATATATTATTATTATACCTTTTACAATACAGATCAGTGCAGAAAAATAATGATGAGATCCTTATCCTTAATGTCCAAAACTTGTCACAGCATCTGATACATGTAAATACCAATTAACATTTGTTAAATGAATCAGAACCATTGTCATACACTATTTGCTTTGGTTGAAATCCTTATTGATCTGATAAGTTCATGGATTATTTTGAAAGCATAATTTAGAATGAAAGGATTTTTTTTTTTTGGTGAAAATTATTATACATGCGCATTGTTATACTTTCCAAAAAAAAAAAAAAACCAAACATGTAATAGGATCTGCCTGTAATGGGGTATTAATTATCTTTCCAATACCAGTTACTCCTACCGCCTTTTTCTAGCTGTTCTCAAATGTTCCTTTGACGAGCCACCACCCCTCATTGTATAGTAATCTTCAGTTGATTGAGGGGAGATTGAACTGACTGTTTCAGGGGTGGATCCTGACCTGGTCCCTTCAAGACATTCCCCTGCTCGCTCTGGTCTTCACACGTGTGACGTGTGCAGCAGTTGCTCGGATTGGTGCAGGCCAAGTTTAGAGAGAGGACTGAGAGGTGAGTGAAAACTCTCTAAACCTAATTTTTCAAAAGACCTTTTGGAGTCAGGAAGTAAACTGGAAGATGATATTATTGGGGAAGAGTAAAAAAGAAGGAAATTGTAGCAAAAAAGCTTGCTTACTCTGAGCTATATTGTTAGATGAGACACGAGGTCCTTTTTGGTTATTCAACTAGTCTGTACATGGTTGTATGTTCTTTATAAAAGCAAAAAAAAAACAAAAACAAAAAACACTCAATGGATATATAGTCTTATTTTAATCATATTATTTTATAAGAATGTGTTAAATATTAGATTAGCCACAAAATATTTTGATTAGACATCAAAAAACCACTGAAGTATTCTTCTGACTAGAAGACTTGAGTATGCATTTTAGGTACCAAAGCCACTAGAAAAACAGTTGAAAGTTTATGAGAACTCATAAAATGTTTTTGTATTTTTAAGGGTACTCAAGATGTTACAGGTTTGTTGTTTTAAAATTTTTTGCATGGTGAAATCAGCACACACACACACACCTGATATTTATCATTGTAACTTTTAGGCACTTTCCCTGAGGGAAAAAAAAAAACTCTGTAATGAAGGAAGTTAGAAAATAAAGTCAATAACAAAAATTCCATACAGGTAACCACTGCTGACTTGATGGTTTCGGGTCAATGAGACTTTGCTTTATATTCTGCCTTTGTTTCCAACATTGTTCATTTGCAAACCTACCCAAGTCAGACTTTCCATGAGAAGTCACCTGAAAGGGAATCTATTTAGAATTCTGCCTTTTATGGCCTAATTGTATCACAAGAGGGATCAAAGAGGTTTTGTTCTATTTCTATAATCAGCTATTTCTTTGAGACAGCAGATACATACGAGTTTGAGTATGCTAAGAAATGCATACAAGGCAAGCAGCTACATGGCATTTTAATTACCTCCCTCCACACCAATGAAAATCAACACCAGGCACAAACAGATGTCTAAGGTTAAATTCAGTTTGATTCTCTTAACACCACCAGTAATTGGGCTGTTTCCTTTCTCCCTAAGCTTTTTTCTTTTCTTTTTTTTCCTTATCTTTAGTCTTCCCACCTTTTACCTTTTTCTTCCCAAGTATTCACTTTTTGTTAATGTTGAGAAAATTTCTAGTTCACAAATTGTCCTTGCAAAACTCTACATGACATATTAATACCTACAAAGGAACAGATGGTAGCCTTTGAAACCCACCAATTATAGTAGTACCTTGCTTAATTTGAATTGACTAATTAAAGTCCTCAATTAACTGAAATTGATAATTCAGCATGTTAAGACCCTTGCAGTGACCTCATGATGTAGTGGGTTTGCAAATGACTATTTAAATTCTTTTTTTGCCCTTTTTTGTAAGGAGACAAAAACCAAAGGCAAAGAAACAGACTCATCTAAGGGATTTATTAAAATGTTAAAAAAAAAAAAAACAACCTCAAATCCTAAGATCCCAGGTTTGCTCTAGCGTCAGTATACATTTCACTTCAGTTCCTCTATTCTCAGCCTTGAACATCATGCGGTGTCACGCTGCTGCATTTGTTTTCAAGTGAATGAAGTACTATTGTTTTCCATGTTTGTTGCATTTATCCCCAGTTTTTCATGGATTTTGATCATAAATAGATATTGAATCTTATCAAATGTTTTCGGGGCATCTATTGACATGATCAAAAGGTTTTTACTTTCCTCTTTGATGATGTGGTGAACTATTCTGATTGATTTTTTGGATGTTGAGCCATCCTTATGTTCCAGGTATAAATTCCACTTGGTCGAGCTAAGAATTTGTTGAGAATTTTAATATTTGTCTTCATGAGAGAATTTGGTCTGTAGTTTTCTTTGTGTTGCCTCTGTTTATTTTTGATATTGGCATAATGTTGGCCTTATTAAATGTGTTTTGAGGTGTTCTTTTTTCTCATTTTTTTGAAAGCTTTTCAGCAGAATAGGTTCATCTTTGGAAGTTTGATAGAATTCAGTGGTAGAGTCACTTTTTGTTGTGGTCTAGGACTTTGGTGTTTGGGGATAGTTTTGATTATTTTTTCCCTTTCCTTATTTGTGGTTGATTTTTTCAGGTTTTCCAGTTCTTCCCTTTTCAGCCTTGGATGATTGTATAATTCTGAGAAACTGTCCATCTCATCTATGTTGTTGAATCTGTTTACATATAATTACTGATAATAATGTCTTATTATCTTGTGAATTTTTCCTGAGTCTGTTGTAACATCTCCTATTTTGTTTCTGATTCCTATTTTGACTCTGTTTCTATTCTATTTTTTTAGAATTTTTTCTTTTAAAAAATATATCTATTTTATCATCCTTCATTTTTTGTATAATTTATGGTTCCCTGTGAAATTCCCACCAACAATTCACCTGTGCACTGTCACTATAGTTCCTTGTGTTTTTCTCACCCCTGTCCTGGTCCTCCTCCATCCTACTCCCCTACAGAATGTCTCTGATCAATCGTTGTCATAGGTAAGCTATGGAAGCAACCCAGATGCCACAAAATAGATAACTGGATCAAGAATATATAGTATATTTATACAATGGAATATTACCCAGCAATCAAAAAGGATAAAGTCATGCCCTTTGCAGCACCATGGACAGAACTGGATGGGATTATGCCTAGCAAAATAAGCTAGAAAGAAAAAAAATATCAAATAGTCTTATTTAAAAGAGGCATATAGAGAAAACAAAAAAAGACACCAGGAAAAAAAGAAACTATATAAAAAAGTTAATATCTCCCTTTTTTCTTAATGAGACTAGCTAGAGGTTGGTTACTTTTATTTTTCCAAAGAAACAACTTTTCACTGATCTTTTGGACTGTCTTTTGATTTCTATTTCATTTATTTGGTTTAAGTTTTATTATTTCCTTCCTTCTAACAACTTTTGCCTTTTTTTTTGTTTTGCTGCTGCATTTTATTGATTACAAATTAGTCACTAATCCCTCCTAAATCAAGGGGAAAACACTTCATATCTCATCTAGGGGCCAGTTTTTAGAAATACATGTGTATTGGAGATAAGTTCTTTAGAAAATACAAGCTACAATGATATGATACACAACATCTCTTCCAGAGAAGCTCATAATCTAGTGGATAAAACCTCTGTTCTCAAACTGTGCATACCCTGGTCTCTGTGGTAAATTCAGAGAGTAAGTGCAGGATACTTCACATTTTTGAGGGAAACAATGTGTCATCTGTCAGACTACTACTCAGTACCAATTATCCCTATTAAGTTGTTTGGATCTAATTACTTAATAAACGGAAATGTTTTGACTTTTTTTTTTGTCCTGGTTATGGCATGGGGGAAAAAAAACCCACAGAGATATCAAAAAATTTTATATAGAGACAAAGTTTAGGAGCTGGTAGGGTAAAACAAGCCGTAGACATTCCGCTGCAGCCTTTGCTCACCCATACTGACAAAGGGTGCAGGCTTACAAGTTCGCTGCTTTCTTTTTCTGTTACATCTTCTATCTTTGTGGGATCCCATGTCTGTGTAAGGATGACACTGCTTTATATCCACATTTGAAACCTTCTCACTTCCATTGCAATAAGAATTTCTCCTTGAGAGTGAGCTCTCCAGCACTCTGGAGGGAAGACAAGGGGAAAAGCCTGTGTTCCTGTGACATTAAGACCCTTTGGAGAGATGTGGCTGGGGAGTGAGGAGATGCTTCTGAAATATGGGGACCTAGGCAAGATCTGATCTCTGAATTACGACTCAGCACAGAACCTGGCATATAATTGGTCTTCAGTATGTATTTGTTGGCTAAATTAATTTAGAACAGTTTTTATATATAGGATGACAGAGGGAAATACTGGCAGCTGTGGATACTGAAAAGAAAAAAAAAGCATTTATTCCAGTGGGGCATATTTCTGTGTATGTTACATTCCAGGATGAGGAAGTAAAGTAGGGGAAGTGGGATGAGAAGCTACTAAAATTGAGGGATTAATGAAGCAGTTGGTGACTAGAATCCAAAGAGAATCTAAAACTATGACTCACCATCAGGGGTGAGTCTGGGTTTAGTGAATCCTGAAGTTTACACAAAAAATGAAAACAAAGTTAGGTGCAAAAATCACACAAAACTACACATTTATAAAAACTAATAAAACCACAAAACTCCCCAAAATAAAGAAAAGCAATTTTCACATTAAAAAACTGCTATATGGATGTACTTTTTTTAAAAAAGATAATGTTTTCCCTTTATGTTTTTTGATGATTTCTTTGCTAAATATCCATTTTATGGTCTGTAAAGCGAATACAAACATAATTTACTCCTATATTGACTAAATATTACAAAAATATTGATAGTTTACAAAATTTTCATATCTTTATTATTAGTTATGCCATGTAAAAATTAACAACTGTCATCTAATTGGGAAAACCTCTAATAATGCTGTCCAGCCCTTAAGAGCTGTTCTTTATTTTTAATATAGCTGTGGGTTGTTTCCTTTCAAACATAGCAGACTGGGTAAATTCTGATTCACACAATTAACATAAAATGTGAGAATGATGGGGTTTTTATAAATATATATACTGATTACCAAATATATTCCTGAAGGAGAAATCATCTATTTTGGCTACATCTTGATGAGAACCAAATCATTTGTTAAAATGTTATGCACTGGGTGATTGAAGAATTTTCTATAGTCAGCATCTGACTCTATACATTTCAACCTTATCTCACTACCTCACATACTGTCAGAGTTGAGCTTCATAGGCATTAACCTCTGATCCTGCACCTTCTTGTCAAGAGACCAGGAGAGTTGGCACAGTGGGTGGTAGTTTCTTCACATCTACTCTTACACTGGGGTGACTGGCAGTAGGGTTCATGCAAATCATGTGACTCATATAGCTATGTGACAATCTATTGATACTGAAATATAGGGACCTACGCAAGATCTAATCTCTGAACTAAGACTCAGCACAGAGTCTGGCATAAAACTGGTCTTCTGTATGTATTTGTTGGATAAATTAATTCAGAGCAGTTCTTATAGATAGGATGACAGAGGGAAATATTGGCAGCTGTGGATACTGAAGGAAAAAAATCTGTCCCCTCATCATGTCCTGAAAAGCCTTGCAACCATCCAGTGTCAGCTAACATGAGGGGAAGATGGAATGGAAATAGACAGTAGCTTTAATCCACTGTAGTTTAAAATGTTACTTTTGTCTATTTTACAAACTCACATGCCCATGTAAAACCAAATGCCGTGGCCCTAAAAGGTGTAGGGACCTACAAGATGCTGTGGACCTAGAAGATGTTCAAGTTAGGTGCTTGGAATTTAATGTTCATTTATTTAATGAGTAATATTTATGCACGTGATGACTGCTCTGTTCATGCTCTGTCTATATACTATATTCAAAAAGACAGAGAAATACCCAAATTAAGAAGGAATGTTCTGTAGTTAAACCACTGGACTAGATCTAGATCTAGAGGACTGGGGTTTTCCTCCCTGTTCTTCTAGGATCTTTTTCTTGGGCCACCCTCTGGAATTTACTCTTGTCATTTGTTAAGTATGGGTCCTCTCTGACTTGCAAAAGAAAACAGGATCCCATATTCTAAGTATAGCACACTTTGTGGCCCAAGATGGTGGGGGATCATATTAATTATGCATGTTATATACATTTTAATCATATTATTTCTATTAGCTAATGTCATTTTGATAACTTACATTGATGTAATCATTTAAACAAGTAAGAACTTAAAAAAAAATACCTTAACATACCTTAGCTTGGAAGGAGCCACAAAGCACTCATGAGAAGATAAAAGAAATGAATTTTTGTTCTGTGAACTATCACTGAATATGCAAGAACATCCCCTCTTGTCTTTCAAAAAAATTTTTTCTTTCAAAAAAATTTACAAAATTCATATAAATTCTCTGTACAAACAACTCAAATGCAGAAATTTATATAGCAAAAATAGGAGTCTCATCTCCAAATTTCACTCTCTAGGGAAATTGCTGCTAACACTTCAGACAAGCATGTAGCCTTCCAGAGCTATTGTATGTACACACAATGGCAGGATGACATTTTGAAATATTAACTGAGGTTTTCTTTTTCCCCACTGTATTTCCTGGTGGTCCTGGCCTTTCACCCATTCCATCAGCTAGCACATTTTGCATTCATTGCCATAGGGAATAGATGACCCAATGAATATAGTTTTTTTCAAAGGAAGTCAATAACTTTTGAGTGTCAAATTTTTGAGTTTCTAGCCCTTGAGGGAATAGAAAGAAACAAGGCATAAAAAGAAATTTGGAAACACATGTGATAAGTCAGAAGAAGCCTTAGCGTTTCAAGACTAGATTTTAAAAAAATATTTATTTATGCATACAATAGTTGGGGTGTGGACCAAACGTTTGGGGTGGGGGGAGAAAGGGGATGAGAGGATTCATCAGAAACAGAGTGGAGAGCAGAACAGGCAGATTGATTGAAATGTACTGCTGAGTGGAGCCGTGAGTAAGATGGGAGAGGTCTGCTACAATATATGGGTTAGCTACCTGGCCAAGGATCAACCTCACACTGCAATGGCTGCCAGTAGCTTCATAGTGTAAGCCCTTGCCACACCAGGGAGGCCCATCAAGATTAGATTGCAAAAGGATTTTAATTCTTGAGAAAATAGAGAGTGAGAAAAAACAAACAAACAAACAAAACAAACAAAAAAAAACATCTCTGGTAGATTATGCTCTTCTCTTTGAAAATTAGAAAAAGGCCATGTTTTGAATGAATTATAATAGGTGCTTTGTTGAGTGAACCCTCCCCAGGGGCTATGGCCTTGACAGCAGATGACACCTTTGTATAAAGAAAAAGCTCCTTCTTCCTCTAGCAGTCTTGGCCCCATGCCAGGGGTCTTTCTAGATTTTAATCCTCTTAATGCCTAAGCAAGTGTTCAAACCACACAACTGTATGAGATAAATTTTACTTGGATTCCCAAAAATGAAAGTCCATACTTTGCCTCCTCAACTCAAGTGAACTTGGTACTTAAAAGAAAGGACCTACGCAGCTTTAGGAAAATTGAAGACTGAGGTTATACCTGCTTCCCTGGCAGACCCTGGCAAGGCCCCAAGGCACAGAAAAAGTGATCGTTGAGTTTGTGTAGACCCGTTGGACTTTAGATAGTCTCTCAAAGTTTCCTATAGCCTTGTATTTATGGAAAGGGTATGGAAGAAGCAGGAGAGTTGACTTGGAGAGTGAGAATGCAGAAATGACTGTGTGATCCCAAGTGGGTGATCCGACAGGGTAGGAATGCATCCCAGGACAGCAGTATAGACAGAGGACAAAGCCAAGGATTTCCAGTCTCTTTACCCACATCTTGGCCCAAAATCAACTTTCCTGTAACTCAAATGCAACATCAAAATTTAAATGTCTATCACCACAAAGAAAAAGGTTAAAGCAGGTATGATGTTCCTTGGTTTAAAAAGTTAACATTTCTGGTATATCTGAGCTTGTAAATCATGATTCATACTTCACTTGCATCACAATGCTAATAACATTGTACACATACTTGACAAAATATCCAGAACAATATTAGCATATATGAATACATCTCTTAAAAATCCTTTTATGTAATGTACAGCATTGTGGCTATAGTTAAAATATTGCATTGCACATTTAAAAGTTGCTAGGAGAGTAGATCTTAAAAATTCTTATAA
>NW_004567102.1:62976081-63012730 GCF_000260355.1 Condylura cristata | reverse complement strand
TAGGGCTGGCAGGGATGGAACTCATGCTGAAGTGGCTTTAGCTTCTTAGTGCTGTGCTTTAACCTGCTGCGCCACCAGGGAGGGCCCCAAATAAATTATTATTATGTGGAGGGATGGAAGTAGAAGGCTGAGTGATCAGCTTCTGTGGCCAATGAACCCCCATCTCAGGGCTCCATCTCATCCTTCTCTTTGCCTTTGAGTCAGATCCCATGTCATAGACCAATGTCTCTTGTCTGCTAGTAGGGAATACCAGGGGCAAACTTCAGGGTTTTGGTTTGCAAAGGCAGCTTGTTTAAGAGTTCTTTGTGGCTTTTTGGATTCAAGCTTCTGTTATTTAATATCAGTTGTAACATTAGTCATGTTCTCCTTGTGCTTCCTTATTACATAACCGATAGTTCAATTAAAAAACTTACCCCACTTTCTTTCCTGAAAATACAGTTGCAGAAAAGGACCATTTCCTTTCACTTTGAAATATGTAGAACTTACTCATATGTTTGGCAAGTGCTAGTGTTTTCAAAAACGTCTTTCTGGATGCATGAACAACTGAGGCACATATTTGCACAACTCAAGTGTAGTGCACACTTAGATATAGGGCACAGAAACTGTTATCAAATATGTAAATATTTCAAAAAAATGTAAATGGACCTATTTAAGTCTCCCTTAGACTTCTTTGAACCAACGCAATAGGTGTCTAAAAGTATTTCTGCCTTTCCACGGCCAGTTTGCTTTATATGGATTTATAGAAGAGATGGCATTGACTCAAATGTTCCACATCATATTTTCACAGCCACTTTTGCTAGATGACATAATGAGAGCAGCTTAAGTACCTATAACAGCTGCTACTGTATGTGAAGGATGGATTTGGTAAATATTAAACAAAAATGGAAACATATCTGCTCTTTACAAGAGTGAGGAAAATCACAAGGCTGCCTACTCCCCATACGCCTTCAGTTTGGTTACCAGGATTAGGAGGTGGAGGACTAGAGAATGGAAAACAAAATGACATAAGGAGCAAGTGGGAACTGGCCAACAAGTAGAGGGATAAATTGTATGAGCATAATGTTTTTTTCTTTATTTACATTTTGACTTTTTTTTTATTTACATTTAAGACTTAGAGAAGTAGGAAGAGGAGTTCAAAGGATTTTTATATAGCCTCCAATTCCATTATCAAAAAGGTTAAAAAAATAGAAAGTTGCAGACTTCTTATCGTTTAGCCCAAAATATTTTGGACATAATCCTGATTTTTTTTAAAGATTTATTTATTTATACAACAGAACTGAGGTACAGGTTAGAGGTGCAGGGGTGGTGAGAGGATTCACCAGAGACAGAGTGGGAGCAGAACAGGCCTACTGACGAAGTATACTGCTGAGGGGAGCAACGGGTGAAGGTCAGGAGAGGTCTGCCACACCTGTGGGTCACCTCTGGGGTGGGGATCGAATTCATACTGAAGTGGCTTTAGCTTCTTAGTGCTGTGCTTTAACCTGCTGCGCCACCAGGGAGGGCCCATACATCCTAAATTTAAGGACAACACTATGAGTTTATGGGTTCTTATTTTATTCAGTGAGTTATAAAAAGTTGATGTTATAATATTTTGATGTTCAAAATAACCAATATTTGACAAGGGAGAAGCCCTTCAAGCTGGTTTCTTTGTCCTTTTGATATGTCCCATAAATTCATTGAGGATTTCCTTATTTTCTGCTCCCCCACCAAAAGATATTCCAGACTTATCTTGTGTTTTCTTTGCCAGCTTGTTTTGTAAGTGGAGGACAGATATTAAGAAGACCTGCTAGGCAGGGAGAGCTGGGAAATAGAATTACAACTTTGCATATACGTACAGACAGGTAGACACAATGTATAATCTTCAGTTTATGTTAATATTTCCAATTTCTATTCAAAGTGAGAACTGCTAACCTATTTGTCTGTGAGAAAAACCACTTCTTAACTGGATTTCAGTCATTTTAAAATTACTTTAATTCTTCTTGTCTTTAGCCTGAAGTTATATAGTCCAATTATATCCCTTATTATTTACTTGAGTTAGCTATTATTCTTTCCTTTTTTCATTAGCTCTTATTTGCTTCTTTTTGTATCCCATTTTTGGCTTTTCCCTTGTTTTCTCTAATCCTTGTTTTCTAGAGTATATAAAACAGTTCCATGATTCCACAAGTTAACAATATATGAAAAGCGATGGAATTTCTCACCAAGCACTTTTGCCTTTTCATCAGTTTTATTAACTCCTATTTTATTTTGACCATTTGTTTACATACAAATGAGCAGATCCGTGTAGAGGTTCTAAAACGCTCTTCTTTCTTACACATGGGTATAATTTTATTTTGCCTTTTATCAATATATCCTAGATAACACTCTATAAGGGTTCATAGAGAGCTTACTCATTCTTTTTCACAGCTGCATACAAATCCATGTGTCAGTGCAGCATAACCTACTCAGCTATTCTATAAGTTAAAACTGGGACTGCTGGGTCAAAAGGTAAATATATGTACTTTTGTTAGTTGTTTCAAGTCCTTTTCCATAAATATTTTGTGTATACCCACCAACAACATTTCAATATACCTGTTTTAAAACTTCGCTATGAGATAAATTAGAACTATTATCTCATTGTAATTGTATTATGTATGATGTTAATATTTCAGTATGTATATGGGCCATTTTCATGTCTTTTATGAAAAATTGTCTATATTTTCTGAGAACAAATATTTAGATGTCCCATGGATTAAATGGGACACACAAAATAAATATGCTCACATTTAAAACACTTTTTGAAAGAGCGATCAATTCTATATTCAGAGAATTTTAGGTTTTAGAATCATTGATCGTCTACGTGCAAATTTTCTCATCTGCAATCCACTATCTACCCTTGACAGTATTCTATCAAAACCAGAGAAAGAGGAATCTACCTTGGTTAAAAAGATATCCGAAGTAGAAATTTCCATAACAGCTGGAGACTGTTCTTATAATTGCAACGTAGTTTAGGTAGTAAGGGAAGAAAGAATGAATATATGAGCAGATTTTTCTACTTAGTTGGGTGGTTGAATTACTTGAACTTTAAGGCCTCTTCCACCCTGAATTTTATGATTTTATGAATCATTCCTTTGACTCAGGCCAAGTTAGTGATGGAATGGCTAGGGAGGTGTGGAGGTCAGGGGTGACCTGCAGATGTGGTAAGTGGGTGAGAACAAGGGGAGGTGAGGTGAAATGTTAAATGAGAGTAAATCATTAGGAGGGAAATAATCCCCTTCTGTTCAACCTCTAGTGTTAGAGGAGGTACAAAACTATGCATTGGTAGAAAGCATACAAAACTATGTATTGGTAGAAAGCAATATTGCAATATTGGAGAGATTGAGAATGGCAAGGGGGTGATAGTGTGGTTGTGGTAAAGGATAGATTAAGGGAATTGGACCATATTTTGGGATGAATAAGATTACAAAAAAACATCACCAGTCACAGTGCCAACAATGAGAAGAAAGCAGATATGGTCACGGAAAAATTCCTGTAGCGCTTTCCCTTATTCTAATTTCCTGTGCGTTTGTAGACATATAGAAAAGTAAAACTACTTTGGATAAACACCTTAATGAAAACCTATAAATGTTTCTGAAACAAATACACTGCATTTTGAAAATCTTCAAGTTTAAGAGCCATCTTTAGGGAAGGGAGAAGTGAGAGGCTTCTATAGATCAAAGTATTTATGAGAACACCTTAGTACTCTTTAGCTAGTTAATGGTAGTTAGTATTTTTCTTCAGCTGACATAGGAAAGGTGGAATTTACTAACCACTGCATGTAAGAGTGAATCCTATTTTATTTCTTCTGAAAGAAACACTCAAAACAATGATATATAAAGGTGAAATGTGCTTGGAGAATAGCAATGGCAATTTTGGCACTGTGGTGACTTAAGTTGGGTGTGTAATCTTTGCTTGTTACAGGATGATGGTGATGATGATGAGATGATGATGACTCATGGAAAAACTCCCTGGAAACTTTGAGTTCTGATGTTGCCTGTATGATGGAAGCTTTCTACCACCATAGGGGTGAAAAAACCTGGGAATGAAAACCCATGTGCAAGGAGCACATCAAGCTTGTATAAGTAATGAAATAATGTTCCTCTTTGAATGATCTCTATAGTTCTTTTGGTCTTCTATTTTAGCTTCACTTTATTGAAATTCTCAATAGCTGAGCTACAGCACATGAAATAAGTGTCTTCTTTTCCTAGTCATCTGTGTCTTGCCTAACTGCATTATGAATTGATCAGGAAGGACAATAAAAATACCTTTTATGGCCCTCCCTGGTGGCGCAGTGGGTTAAAGCACAGCACTGAGAAGCTAAAGCCACTTCCACATGAGTTCGATTCCCGCCTCCCCCGGAGGTGACCACATGGCGTGGCAGACCTCTCCTGACCCGCCCGCTGCTCCCCTCAGCAGTGTACTTAGTTTTTTAGTTCTCTATCTTCAACAAACATTGAAAATATACTCTAAGTTCAACTGGGATATGTCTTTATAGCACCTTTCATTGGACAATACAACGAATATTCATTTTATTCTATTTTATTATTGTCTATTCAAATCATCAACTCATAAGCTCCCAGAGAGCACAATCTTTGTTTATTGTTGTATTGCCAAACACTTTTTGGCACATGAGATGCACTTTCTTTGTTTAATGAATGAAAAAGTGAATAAATGGATGAATGGGTTAAAGTGGATAAAAAATAAAATGGACTATTTTTTCCCTTATGAATCTCACAATTATGGGTTGTGAATAGTAATAGACACAATAACAGGTAGTTATAAAGCATGTGGCAACTCAGTTGATGGAATTCGATCTAGATATAGAAAACCATTTCCAGTCAGGATTGGAGGTGGATGTGATGGAAAAGCCACATTGGTCACCCCAGAATGAGTGAAATAGGACAGTCTTGAGCAGGAAGCTGTCTTGATCTCTACTCTCAAACCCCCACACCACTAGCTAGGTTGTTCTGTCAGGTGAATTGGGGTTGATTGCTTACTTTTAGGTGCCATCAGTCTTGTAATCTCAGATCTTAATTCCAGTTTCCTGGGCCTTACCTTTAGGATGAGGGAAGGCACCTAACTGCATCTCAGCACAGATGTGGTCAGGTATAGGTGCATCAAGTACTCTCGAAGCTCAGCTACTCAAGGGAATACACAGGTTTTGGGATGGGGAAGTAGACACAATTCTAATTTTCTGTTCATGAGAAATTTCTATCAGGACTTGAATGGGTACATTTAATTATATAAATAATTCCTGATTATCTCTCTTCTCCCTAAACCAACTCACAGAATCAATGATTTCAGAGGGTTGTGGTGTTTGCTGATTGTTCAGGCTCTGGCTTCTGGTAACTTTTCCTGACAGTTTAATGTATATTCAGAAAAATTCAGTTTGGCTTGGGCCAATTCCAAACCACAGACCTCCTCTGCATTCCTGCCCTCTCCTCTGTCTCCTTTGTGGGATTTGTAGAGAAGGATGAGACAATGTGGAGGAAATAAATGATTCTGTATTTACTAATCATAATGATAAATTTCTCAAGTTGGAAAAGTTATCTTTAAGTCAAAATCTACATCTCAAAGACCATGCAAGTGAGAAATTACAGATTATCTTGGATGTTTCTGAGCTATGCAATTTAGGCTTACACAACTTCCTCTGGATAACTTAGCACATGTCAAATTGGTTATCCTTTCAACGCCATGGTAGCTTGGGAAATTTTTTTCTTTCCCTTTTTTCAGTTCCAGGTTCAACACACATATCTTTTCCATTGTTATTTGAAGCCCAAACACTGTTTTCCCTCATTAATTGATGACAATATGGTTTATATTATTAAGAGATTACTGGGAATATAAATGCTACTTTGTAATTCTCAAAAGCCATAGAATTTTAAGTTACTCTTCTTCATATTTCCTAAACATTAAAGAGGTCATTGTGCACTTTTCCCCCCTGTTATAAACATCCATTCAGAAGGATGGAGGGGTGATTAAAGAATGAATTGTCCCTGCCCTCATGCCTAAAGTTTGGAGAGAAACCAGTCACCGAAGAAGCAATTAGCTACCAGGAAGTCATCGCCTCCTTAAGTATAGAATGCTTCTGTTTAATAAGATTACAGTTGAATCTTACACTAGGAAAGGCATATTAAAAGTGGCCAAAGAGCCAAATGCATATGGGAAGAGATATTTCAATCTGTGTTGAAGGTGGTGTTGATGGGTTGGCACCCATTACTTAAAAGCGTTGGCAAAGAAAAGTGGAATTTTTCACAAAGGTAGCTCTTGTTTTTGAGTTTGCAGTTTCTCCTTTTCTCAAAAGAAACCTAAACAATGGCCCTTAGATTTTGATTCAGAGCACAACTATTTAATCTCATTGCTTCTGCCATGGCCTGGGGAATCATAGTAGGCAGGGAGGGAAGACACAGTGGGCAGGGAGTGTCAGTCTAGCTTCATTTCTTTTCTTGCAGAGATTCAAAACACTGATTCTTCTAGAGACCCTGAAGGTATTTTACTTGAAAAATATAAATTAATAAATAAGAACAACAAAAACAGTATCTGAATATCAAGAAATCTATGTCAGGAGACCTGCTAGCTCTGGGGTAGCATGTATGAAGTGCGAGAAAACCTGTTGCTTGGTAGCTTTTCAAACTGGAGCAACTCTGATTGTAAAACCAAAGGAATCATAGGTTTCGCTAACAAGAGCATGGGAAAACTTAGTAAAGGCTTTAAGTTTTGTTCTGTCGTTTTCATACTTGACTTTTGCTAGGCCTGATAAGGATGATTATTTCCTAGTTTAACAGGCTTATTACATGTAGTCTTATAAACACATAGTGCAGTTTATAAATTTTAGAAATGTAAAAATCATTACATGACAATAATATTATAGTGAGACACATACTTGCTCTATGTATATGGCGTAAATATTATGAGCGTAAAGGAGAATATTGGGTAACATTTCAGTCTGTTTTAATTTCAGGAGATTATGGTAGATACATTGCATCATGGTAGTATTCTTGTCATTTACATTCATAATAGAAACACTCAGGGGTAGACCTTGGTATCAGCCATAGCTGGGCTCCTCTGTCATCTCTCTGCCTCCACTTATTCCCAGAACTCATGATCATTTCTGCCATTCCCAGTTTGTAAACATCAGATTCCTCACATTACACAATTCAAAAGTTAAGATTCATCATTGTAGAATGAATGTAGGGAACTTCTAGAGGTTGAATATTAAATAAAAATCATTTTGTGTTTTTCTCTTAAAATGCTTAACTACAAGTAAAAGAGATAAACTGAAATATCCAGAGAAGTCTAGAGTCTGGCCCTATTAGTGTGAGATAATTGTGGCATTTTAACAAGTTAGAAAGAACACAGTCTTTCAAGCAAATCAGGAGACTGCTCTGAAGTGTCCAGGCCAGGTGTGGACTACAGCAGGCCAGGGCGGAAGGTCAAATGCTAGAACTAGAGACAGGACTTGAAGCCTTAGGTAGGAGGCTGGAGGGGGGAGATGTTGGGGTTGGGGGGCAGCTAGGCCCCTGAGCAAGCATGGTCAGCAGGCCCAGACCCTGGGAAGTTAGTAGACAGGAGATGCTCAAGGTGAGCTGTGAATAGTAGACAGAAACAATTTGTGCTCAACTCCTTTTGAGCTCCCACTAGGTGGGTGGGCCAGTGCTTGCAGGTGTCTGTAGCCAAGCGAGAGGGGCTCTCTAAGATCAGCTTTCAGTTTTCTGTTATCCTCACCCTTTGACTCAAGCTATTCAGCCAATATTGCATCTTTAATGGTTAAGCTCTGGGGCAGGTGGCTATTTGTAAGGCCACTAATTAGATAAAGGGACTGATTTGCACCAGGATACAGATAATGCATGGAATTGTGCAGAGACCCACAGCTCAGGAGTTTATGACCCCCAGCTGCCATGGCGACCGTCCCTATTCAGAGGGAGGAGACTTTTTTTTATTGTGGGAGAGGAGGCAATGCACAGGGCAGAGCCCAGCTTTCTGTGGGACTGGAAGCTGGAAGAGATGAGGCAAGAGGCTCTAGACTTTTCATTTGCAATCAATGAACAGATTGTTCTGAGGGCTTACTTCCACTTGTTAGAATAAAAACAGGGACTTCCTTGAGGGCAACTGTCTGATGAACCTATTATTTGCAAGGAAACATTTATTTATCTTTTGGTCTTGTACTATTTTCATATTTCATAGTCTCTCTCTGTCTTCTATTTCTTATTTTGTATTTTTTCTTTCTGCTTGCTAAGCAAACCATATTGCTACTTAAAATCTCAAGATAAAAAAGACAGATCTATTTTTTCTTTTTTAAAAAAAGATTTATTTATTTATGCATATAGAACAGGAGGCCAGAGGTATAGGGGCAATGATAGGATCCACCAGAGACAGAGAGGGAAGCAGAACAGGTTGATTGACAAGTACACTGCTGAGAGAGCAGGGGGCAGATCAGGAGAGGTCTGGCGGCGCCATGTGGGTTAGCTCCCGGGCTGGGGATTGAACTAGTCATGCATAGGCTGTAACTTCTTAGTGCTGTGCTTTAACCTGCTGTGCCGCCAGGGAGGACCCGAATTTCTGTTTTTTGTTTTTTGTTTTTTTTTTTAAAGATTTATCTGAACTGGGGTACAGGCCAGAGAAGCAGAGGGTGAGAGGATTCACCAGGGACAGAGTGGGGAGCAGAACAGGCAGATCTACGAAGTACACTGCTGAGGGGAGCAGCAGGCGGGTCAGGAGAGGTCTGCCGTGCCATGTGGTCACCTCCAGGGCAGGCAGGGCTCGAACTCATGCGGAAGTGGCTTAAGCTTCTTAGTGCTGTGCTTTAACCCGCTGCGCCACCAGGGAGGACCAACAACCCTCAATTTTAATGCTTGTAAAAAAGATCTACAGAATATATGACACAAATCTCATAGAAATGAGGCAATCTCACAGTTATAGTGGGAGATTTTAATAGTCTTTGTTGATAAGAATCACTGGAGAGAAAAATCAGTGGGAATAAGATCAAACAACATTACCAGCCAAGTTGATCTATATGACATTTATAGACTAGTTCATTCAATAGCAGACTATATATTCGTTTCAAGTGCATATGAAATATTCACCATGGTAGACAATATACTAAACAATAAATTATAAAAAGTGATACCATATATAATATGTTCTCTAATCACAATGACTTTAAATTAGAAATCACTAGCAGAAAGATACGTATTTGAGGAGTTGTCAATGTTTGGAAATTAACACAATTAAAATGAAAAAAAACATGAGCTAAAGAAAAAATTAAAAGAGAATTGGAAATGATTTTGAGCCTACTAACCATTAAAACACAGTGTATCAGAGTAGTGGAATGCAGTAAAAGAAGTATTTAGGTGGAAATCTAAGGTCATAATTTTTATTAAAGACAGGAAAATATTCTCAAACCCATTTTTTATACTGTAATTTAGGAAACCAGAAAAAGAAGAAAAAAATCAAATACCAATAAGCAGAGGAAAGAAATTATAATTATTAGAGCAAAAATCAATGAAAGAGAAAAGATAAAGTCAATGAAGCAACATGTCATAGTACTTGTCCAAGAAAAATTAAAATATAATATACATATTCAAATAAGATTTGAATATAATAATTCAGAGCAACTTTATTTATAGTAGTAAAGGACTGGCATGAACCCATGAGTGAATTAGCAAATTTTGGAATATTTGCATTGGAATGCTACTCAGCAGTTTCTGGGATCTAAGGAAAACATTAGGGGAGTAACCTACCAAAGAGTAGGAGCAAATTTTAGGGATGATGGAAATAGTCTCTATTATGCAATATGATGGTGGTTACATGACTGCATGTATTCGTCATAACTCATTGAACTTAAATGAGTAAATTTTGTTATAAAAAATTGTACTGCAATAAAGTTTGCATTGGAAAACAAAGAGAACTGAGCTACAAATGATATTTCACAAGTTTACATGCTTTTTTTACAAGTGAAAAATTAAACAGACAAATGGGAATAAAATAAAACTAAAACTCCTTTCATCTTCAATAGACCCCTTGCTTGTGGCATATTACTAAATAAGCTTTTCATGTAAATTTCCAGAAATAATTTTTTAATGCTTTTTCTTGTTTGTTATAAATCAAAATCTACTGGTATGGGTATGTTTAAATAATTTTTTTTCCTTCTCTCTTGTGCCACAAGATGACTCATAGAGTATGATTTGAAAAAGTCTCAAACAGTGAAATAGGTAGCTTTATGTTATTGTTTCCCTTTACAGCATGCATATCCTTCTATTCAATAGGCTATTCTTTATTTAGCTATTCCTCTACTACTAGATATTTAGGTTTCTTCTATATTTTGTTAGAATGAAGCATGCTGCAATGGATGCTTGTGTAATACACTTTTTTATCTTATGATTGTTCTTCAAAATAAATTCCTAGTCATGGAACTATAGTACTATTCATTACGCAAACTAAAAAATTTGTAATTATAATCAAACGGCATTTCCAAAATATTTATTTACAGTAATATCTTTTTTTTATGGTATCTCCACCAATTTTAAGAATTATCAAACTTTTTAATCTTCTCCAATCTGAAAGGGAAGAAAATGCTACCTAACTTGTCTTTTATTAAACAGTAATATTCTTCATGTCACCTATGGAGCACTGGATAATAGGATTGTCTATAATAACTAGTAGATTTTAGAGTGGACTTATCTGCCTCTCAGATTCCCTAACTTCCAATTATAACTAAATGGGGGCCTCCCTGGTGGTACAACAGATTAAAGCACAGCACTGTGAAGTTATCCACAGCCACTTCAGCATAGTTTGATCTCCAGCCAGGGAGGAGACCCACATGGCTCAACAGGACTCTTCTGCTTTCCTCAGCAGTATACTTTGTCAGTCTGTCTGTTCTGCTTCCCACTCTGTCTCTGGTGAATCCTCTCACCTCTCCATACCTCTGACCTGTACCCCAGTTCTGTAGGCATAAATAAATAAATCTTTAAAAGACAAAAACTAAACTGTTCTGTGTCTACAGTTGTTGAGAATGTCACCTTTTTCTTTTTTTAGAAGTCATCCCTTTTCTTTTCATGATTATAGACTTACTACTTTAGATCTTGCAGAAGTAGACTACTTACTCATGTGTCTCTAAGAATTTATATTTTTTGTATCTTTTTAAACATTTTTTTGCTCTCCTCAGTGTTCTCTTTCCCCATGGATATTTAATCATGTATATGACACACCAGTCTTACATGGGACTTGCCTAGAAATGCCATATGGTTTCTCTAAATGGGGAGAGATGGAGGAATTTATTAACTTTGATCATTGCACTATAACAAATACAATTATGGCATGGGAAATTTCCTACTAGAGTTCAAGAGAAATGGGATAACCTCCTTCTTTCAATGATTTGTGTGTCTGAATGAATCAGGAGGTATTCCCTAGATCCCATCCTCATGAAGATGACTTGCCTGTGTACTTTTCAGGTGAAGGATTTCTCCCCTCCCCATGGCCAACCAGGTAATCACTCATTGAAAGCAGAGTGAATGTTTAGCAATTGAAGTGTTGGCCTTGAATCATTTAGACTTGGTGGCATCTTACAAGGTTTCACCAGGATTGACTTGTTCCATCATTTTGTAATTATCAATACCACATGGAAACCTAAGTCATTATGGAATTGTCTTTGTAAGAAAACCCTGACTTGAGGACCCCATTATTTCTGAGATTGTTGATTCAACTGCAGGCACACACACACAGGTTAATAATGGGCCTATTTACAAGGGAAAAGGGAAATGAGTAACTCCAGGAAAGAGAAAGATAAGTTAATTAATGTGTCCTACTAGTTCTGCTGACCTGGAACCCCAAAAGCATGCTGAAAGCCGGTGAAGAGCAAAGAGACCAGGCCATGAGCCATGGAGGTCAAGAGACCCCTGGAGCCCACATGTTCGGTTTTATATCCCAACCTGGCTGCTTCAGTCCACTCTCAGGTCTCAGCTTCTCCTTGGTATTGATGGGATTTGTACTTCCAGTATCTGGCGTGGGGATGGAGTCCATAAAACCTGTGTCTATAAAGTTCATTCATGACATCCTTACCCCTTACAAACCCAAATAGAGAATGTAAACTGAATATTAAGTTCAGCTTTACTATACTATGTTTTATGGCTTTTCATCCTTTTATGTTTCTGTAATTGTCCTTATGAACTACTTTGTTTAAGTAATCTGCCATTTGAATGTTGCTTTTGAAAAGCCCAGCAAAATTAGCTTTCTCTTTAATTCTTTAAAAAAGGGAAAAGGGAGCCCTCCCTGGTGGCGCAGTGGGTTAAAGCACAGCACTAAGAAGCTGAAGCCACTTTAGCATGAGTTCAATCAACGCCCACCCTGGAGGTGACCACATGGCAGGCAGCCCTCTCCTGACTGGCCTGCTGCTGCCCTCAGCAGTGTACTCAGTCAGTCGGCCTGTTCTGCTCCACACTCTGTCTCTAGTGAATCCTCTCACTGCCCCTGTTTCTCTGGCCTGTACCCCAGTTCTGTATGCATAAATAAATAAATCTTTTTCTTAAAAAAAAAAGGGAAAGGAAGAAGCTAAGCAAGTTTCAAAGCTAGGACACCCAATGCACTTATTTTCTGCACTGTTTCTAATGAAGTGAACTGTCAGGGGGTTCGGCCTTGGCCTGGTCCCTTTAAGGACTGTCTCAATCATTACTGTGACCCATAGCCTCAGTCAAACGATAAAGAATGGAAGAGGTCTCCTGAGCCCACAGCCAGGGGTTGAAGCAAGGGGTTAAGGAAATGTCACTGATATACAAGGACATGCCTTTTGTGGGAGGTCTGACCTGCTGTGTGCTAAGATTTCTCTGGAGATTGGTTCTTACACTTGATGGGAGGGGAAGGATCCCTGTGAGTATGCAGTCCAGTAGGTGGCTGGGTCACTGAGAAACACAGGAGCCCTCTTAGCCCAGGCATTGCTTTTTTTTAATCATAGAAAAGTCCTTGTACATGGACTGCTTTATTCAAACTTCATCACATCTCTGGTAGATAGACACTATCATTATCTCCATTGCATAGACGAGAAGACTAAACCTTAGAGTGACCAGAAGTTTGTCTTTTGGAAAGCTAGTTTGCAAAACCCATTAAAATAATAAAAATACTGTAGCTCAGCCCTTTCTTTCAGGCTTCACTTGAATGGCCTCAGCCGGAAGCTCCATCTTCTGTTGTCCTGGGGGTTGGCCTCCTGTGGCTGAGTGAGCTCTTCAGATAACCAGCCTTTGGTACCTTCCCATGGAGGTGGCGCTCTCCCTGGTTTCCTGCATCTTACTTTTGGGTTTTCATTTTTGTGACACTGTGTGTATTCCTGTTTGGTCAGTCTGTAGAAAATCCTGCTCATTTTTGAACAATGGAGTTCTGATAAATGTTGCTTCAGCTCTGATCCCTATTTGACAATCTGGGCCTTTTCTTTTTATTATTTTTTAAACACGTAGCTGGTGCTGTGGCACTGTGTGCCTGCGGTCCAAGCTCCACTAAGGAATGGCAACCTCGTGAGTTTTCTTCACAAAGCAGCCAGTAGGTCCAATAAGAGCTCTTTCTTAACATCAATCACTATGCTGTTGAGAGTTCTGAGCAGGCCATTTTAATTGACCAGAACCAAATCCAGTTGTTCAATCATGGAAAGTGAATGCTATTAAATTGGTTTCCCTCTGCACAATTTGCAGAGTTAAAGATTAAACACACAAGAGCTCTGTTACTAACATATAATAACCAAATCATTTCAAGGGCTTTTTGAGTCTTAAGAATTAGATGGAAGTTCAAGCATCATGATGAAAATATTCTCCATATTAACAGAGGGTTCTATGTATCTTTTATTTTTCCCTTATGTAATTGACATTGATGTAACATGGGCAGATGGTTAAGGGAAAAGTTAACTAGAATTCCAAACTCAGACAAACTTCTGGTCACTCGAAAGCTTAGTCTTCTCATCTGTACAGTGGAGATAATGACAGTGTTTATCTCTCAGAGATGTGATGAAGATTATTTTAATAAAGTAGTCCATGGACAAGGACTTTTCTGTAGTAAAAAAAAATAAATATTAGCCTCTAGTATTTCCATAGTGACAGTAAGCAGAATTTTCTTAGTGGTCTAAATGTATTTGCTTAAAACAATATTTTAGAATTAAAGCTTTTAAAAATAGTAGTAGGAAAACCTATAGTTTTGTGGCCTACATTCAGTGGTTGTGTCATTGTGATAAATAAGGTTGTGTGTGTGTGATCTTCTTCCCTTCTCCAGGGTTTACTGGATCCAGTTAACTGATGAGGGAGAGTGAGGTGGGGGTACACGTGGCTACTTTTGTGTTTTATTTCATTCCTTCCTGTGAGTCCAGCCTCTTGTCTGTATATCTCTCTCATCGCGGTACTAAATTGTTTTGGGAGTATCCATTCTCTGGTCTAAATCTATCTATGAAGACAAGAACTTTTTGAGGGGAGAGACTTTATTTTTATCTTTGGCTCATTAGTACTTATTATTTTTTTTAAAGATTTATTTATTTGTGCATACAGAACTGGGGTACAGGCCAGAGTCTCAGGGGCGGTGAGAGGCTTCACCAGAGACAGAGTGGGGAACAGAACAGGCAGATCGACGAAGTACACTGCTGAGGGGAGCAGCGGGTGGGTCAGGAGAGGTCTGCCACGCCATGTGGTCTCCTCCCGGGCAGGCGGGAATCGAACTCATGCGGAAGCGGCTTTAGATTCTCAGTGCAGTGCTTTAACCCGCTGCGCCACCAGGGAGGGCCCCATTAGTACTTATTTTTAAAGAAAAAATTTTTATTTATGCATGCAGTACTGGGGTACAGGCCAGAAGTGCAAGGTGCAGTGAGAGAATTCGCTAGAGGCAGAACAGGGAGCAGAACAGGTAGATCGTGGAAGTACACTGCTGTGGGGAGCAGCAGGTGGGCGGGTCAGGAGAGGTCTGCCTCGCCATGTGGCTCACCTCAGGGGCAGGCGGGGATCGAACTCATGTGGAAGTGTCTTTAGCTTCTTAGTGCTACACTTTAACCTGCTGCGCCACCAGGGAGGGCCCTTTTATGGCACTCCACAGACCCTAACAATGAATGGCTGATAATATTTTTAAAAACTTTTCATCATATTACAGCAGTTCATACCTGTTATGAACTACAACCAGAAAACGCTCACAAAATAAGACAAAGCGAAAACTATGTGCTCATATTGAGAAATATTATCCTAGTGAAAAGTCCTATTTTAGTAACCTAACTTAAAATAGATTTTAAATTTTGAAATATTTCAAACGCATTGAAAAGTTGAGAAACGAAAATTACAGCTTCCCGTTTACCTATTGCAAAAATTAAAACAAATGTCAATACTTTAGTTTTTGTCTTCATGAAAACATAGTATCAAAGATAGAGACTCCTGCTCTCTTTTTCCTCTTCCTGATGCTGTCTTCCTCTCTGCGGGTAACTACTACCCTGAACTGGTAAGTATAGTCTCTATAGGAATACTATAAAAACTACTGCAATTAAATTTTTTTTTTATCAAAGTGATTTTTAAAATATAAAGTCTTTTTCTAACTTACTTTTTTTGGGTGACATGCTGTGCTAACTAGGACAGGGGAAAATGTGATAGCACAAATTTGGCTAGATGGTCTGATGGGGAGGGAGGGGGTGAAGATTTAAATGAAACATAACTATCCCATGACTTTTGTTTGCTTAATAAAAAATGTGTGATCTAGGAATTGGAACGCCTTGCATTTCTTGGTCTTAAAACCACAAATGGCATAGCTAAGCACTAGGCACTTCATTTTTCACAGTCTACATCAGTTCTGGAAATAGTCAGTAACCTCCTTGTCATGGGTGCATACGAATTTTTCTGCCTGAAGAAAAAAAAATATTGATTTTGTTCATTTTCCTAGTAACACACCTCCACCTGACCTCTCTTACTTACCTTCACCCTCCATGTAACACAGCAGAACATGCCCAGAATGTAGTTTATTTTGTACAACTTGTTACTGCCCAGATTCAGGTATTTTTAAATTAAAGTTCAATATCACATCATGAAATTCATCCTGAACAGTGTACAACTCAGTGCTTTTTAATATATTCAGAAGGTTGTGCAACTAATATTTCCATATCATCCCAGGACAATGTCATTATTCCCAAAAGAATATTCGCAGTTCTCCAATTTCCCTCCTTCCACAGCTCTAAGTCACAGCTAATCTACTTTCTGCCACTATGCTTTTGCCTTTTCTGGACACTTCACATAAATGCAGCTGTCCCATCTGTGGGACAGCTTTCACGATTGGCTCTTTGCAGGGTTCACCCACTGAGGAGCATCTATCAGTCCTTCAGTTTCTTTTTATGACTGAGTAGTGCATTCATTATAGTGGTATTGCAGCTTTTATTTAACCTTTCCTCCACTGATGGGCATTTGTATTCTTTCTCCTTTTGCCTTTTATAAATAATGCTGTTATGAACATTCCTGCAGAAGTTTTAATGTGATTATATATTTTCAGTACTCTTGGGTATATGTGCCTACGAGTGGAATTGCAGAGTCATATGGTAACTCTATATTTAACTTTTTGAGGAACTGCCAGATCTAAAATGACTGTACCCTTTCATAATCCTCCCAGCTATGTATAAAAGTTCAATTTGCCCTCATCTTTGCCCTAATCTTTTGAGTTAATTTTTGGATATGATATGAGATCATGGCCAAGCTCCATTCTGTTGAGTGTGCACATCCAATTGTCCTAAAGTCATGGGTGGAAAAACCTTTCTTCCACTGAATGATTCTGGAAGCCTTGCCAAAATTAAAAAAAAATAATTCTCATCTAGGTAATGTGGGTTTGCATAACTGTTTATATTTTAGAAGTAAAGGAATGCCCCTCCCTTCGCCTTTCAGATGTCGTCACCACAGCAGACCCACCACTAAGTCACACACACAGTCCATCACCAGAGTACACTGTGCTCCCTCCTCTCTGTTCTCACCCTCTTGTTCCTCCTTCCTACTTGGGTGCCTCAGTTCTATACTCAGCTTTCAAGGGTTAGTTTTTCACTTTGGCTTTTGCCTCATTGTCTGTTTTGTCTATATTCTAAATCTACATCCTGTATTTCCCTTTCTCCTTCTGACTTCTTTTGCTTATTGTAAACCCTTCCAGCTCCATGTTGCTGCAAGAATTTGTATTTGATAATTGGTGAGTAGTATTGCATTGCATATATATGCCACATCTTTTGGATGCACTTTACCTGTTGTGGAGCACAGAGTTTGTTCTATGGCTTGGTTATTGTAAAAATGCTGCAGTGAACATGGGAGTGTGTTTCCCTTCAAATTTGTGTTTCGTAGACATAGAATTGCTGGATCATATGACAGATCCATTTTTATCTTTTTGAGAAACCTTCATACTGTTTCCATAGGAGCTGGACCAGCCTGCATTTTCACCAGCAGTGCCTGGGGTTTCTTTTCTCCATATCCCACCAGCACTGTTTTGTGGTCTTTTTGATATGGGCCATCTCACCTCATGTCTTGTGGTTTTGATTTACATTTCCCTGAAGATAGGTGGGGATGAACATTTCTCATATGCCAGTTGGCCAGCTGTCAGTCTCCTTAGGAGAAGTGTTATTTAGCAATTCTGCCTTTTTTTTTTTTTAATTACTGGGTTATTTGTTTTCCTTTGTTGAATTGTATGTGTTCTTTGTAGATCTCTGATATCAGTCCCTTGTCAGATGCCTGGCTTGCAAATATTCTCTAATGTTTAGTAGGGTGTCTTTTCATTTCAGCTAGAGTTTCTTTCCTTGTGCAGAAACTTTTAGTTTGATGTAATCCTGGTTGTTCACATTCTCTTCTGTTTGCCTTGTTGCTGGGGACACATCTGAAGACATCCATGAAATCTATTTTGTGATGTGTTTCGAGTCTTGTCAAAATTAATTGAACATAAATATGCAGGTTTGTTTCAGGGATCTCTAGTCTGCTCCATTGATTCACGTGTTGATACCTCATCCTCATTTACTGTAGCTTTGTGGTTAAAGTACTGTAGCTTTGAAACTGGGATGTGTGTGTCCTCCAAGGTAATTATGCTTTTTCAAATTATTTTGGCTGTTATAAGTCTCTTGAAGTTCCATATGAATTTTGAGATCAACTTAACAGTTGCAACAAAAAGAGAGTTATGATAAGGACTGTTTTGAATCTGTAGGCCCACTTAGGGAGTATTGGTATCTAAGTACTACGATGTCTTCCAATTCATAAACATGTGATTTCTTTCAATTATTTTTGGCATTTTTTGTTTACAATGCTTTGTAACATATGTATATCTTATTTTTTTGTTAAGTTTATTTCCAAGTATTTTCTTCTTTGTGATGTTTTTGTGAATGGAATTGTTTTCTTAATTTTATTTTTGTGTTGTTTTTTATTATAAGGATATAGAAATGCACTTCATGCTTACATATTGATCTAATATCTTGCAATCTTCTTGCTCAATTCAGTTAATAGTTTATTAGGTTTCTTTAATCTGTGGATTTGTTAGGATTATCTATACACAAAATTATGTCATCTGCAAATACCAATGGTTTTACTACTTTCTTTTTTATTTTAATATATATTTTACATCATTCTTAATTTTTGTACAATGTATGCTTCTTCATCTCTCTTGTAGCCCCAGTGGACTTCCCACTATCAATTCACCCATGTGTCGTCACCATAATCCCATGTGTTCTTCCCACCCCTGTTGGATGCTACTTCTTTCTCCGCCTCTGTAGAATGTCTCTGGTTTACAGTTCTTTGTTGATTTTAGTTTTTACTTTATTAGAGTTCCTTGCTCCTCCCCCCCCCCCCACTGATATCTTACACTCCTGTATGAGTGAAATCATCTGATATTTTTCTTTTTCTTTCTGGCTTATTTCACTAAGCATGATCCCTTCCAGCTCCATCCATGTTGCTGCAAAAGGCATGAGTTTATCTTTGTTGATTGCCGAGTAATATTCCATTGCATATATGTACCATATCTTCTCAATCCAGTCTCTATTTTTGGGCATTTGGGTTGATTCCATGTCTTCCCTATAGCAAAATAGTGGTGGTTTTTCTACTTTCTTTTCAATTGGATGTCTCATATTTCCTTTTCTTGCCCAATTGTCCTGGTTAGAATTAACTCCATTACAACTTTGAATACAAGTGGTAAGAATATACACCTTTGTCTTATTCTGGACTTTATGGGAAACATTCAGTCTTTTATCATTAACTATGAAATTAGCTGTGGGTTTTTCTTGAATGCCCTTTGTCAAATTTGGGAAGTTCCTTGTCTTTTGGTTTAAATCACAGTCTCCCTAAAGACTGTTTCACTTGCATTTGAGGAAAATGTACATTCTATTATTGTTGATTGGAACATCTTATAGTTACATTAGACCTAGTTGGTCTATAGTGTTGTTCAAAATTTCTGTTTCTTTGCTGATCTTTTGTCTATTTGACCTATTTTGAAAGTAAGGTATTAAAGTCTCTGAATTTTTACTTCAGTTCCTATAGTTTTTGCTCTTTGTGTTTTGGGGAATCTAATATTAGGGACATATATTCATATTCACACCATTTCAGGCTAGGAATGTGTCAAATCATACTGGACAGAGCAATTATAGATGGACTTAAGTTATTTTGAAGCAGGAATTCATCTTTGTCTTAACTATCACTCATAAATATGAGGAAAAAACTGAGCTATATAAATTAAAGTGATAAAGTTACTAGTTTTTGCTAGTGGCAGTGTTAGAATTGAGCTCTAACTCATAAGAAATTCTCATATCTCTATTGGCACCCAGGAACTATTTTTTAAATGCTATGCATATACAGCTTTATTACTAAACGCATAAAAAGTTCTTTTTCAGGGGCCTTACTGGTGGCCCAGGGGGGTAAGTCTCCCTACTCTCACCATTATGGCCTGAGTCCAATCCCCAGACAGGAATGTAATCCACATACGGTACAGCAGACCTCTCCTATCTCTTCTGCTACTCCCCTTAGCAGTATATTTCAGTAAATCCACCTGTTCTGCTCCCCACTCTGCCTCTGGTGAATCCTCTCACCCCCTGCACCTCTAATCTATACCTCAGTTCTTCCATGCAAAAAAAAAATAAAATAAAAAATAGATCTTTTTGGTCTAAAAAGATATGTGAAAAATTACCTAGTTTTCCAGGTACATAGGAAATTTCTTGAAAATGAAAAATTTCATTTAGTCAGCATTAAAAATTGATTAGACAGGGAGGAAATGTGGCTTAAAATTAAGTGTAGCTTTTATGTCCTTAGTGGATAATGAATTTAAAAAAATATTAGATGAAAGACAAAATTCAGATTCATCTAGGTAAATATAATGCTGTGTAATAGAAAAAAAACTGATATAATAACTAGTTCTTGCAAACCAGCTATATTATGTCAGGAAAGACTTTATATAAAAAATGTTTACATCAATGAATTAATGGTTTCCTACGAAGTAAGATCTTTGGGCTAGTTAAAACGAACTAATTTACATTTAGGGATTAACTATTCTACTAGGAAAATAAGACAAGTAGAAAAAACGGACAGATACAGCAATACATTTTGCGGTAGCATTTTTCACATTATGGCTTTTCTTAAAATTCACTTAATTTTTAATAGACTGATTTCAATTTAAATAGATTAAAATTTATAACAATTTAGATCTCAAATAACCTTCCCACTACTTTTTCAGTAACTTATAGTGATTTGATTAAATTTTATAGCAATTTAGATTTCAAGTTCCCTTTCTTGCACTTCCTCCTGTTTATTTTCATAAACACTTAAATAGTCATTGGCTAGATTTAGCTGAAGGTGTGTTTTCTTGTAAGTTAAAAGACTCTTTCCTTGCAGGGGTAAATTTCAACTAAAGCAGTCACACATTTCATGCTTTGTTCATAGTTGTATTTTTTTTTATTGTGTTTTGTGTTAAGATTTTATTTATTTATACATACAAGAATTGGGGTACAGGCCAGAGGTGCAGGGGTGGTGAGAGGATTCACCAGAGACAGAGTGAGGAGCAGAACAGACCAACCGATGAAGCACACTGCTGAGGGGAGCAGTGGGCAAGTCAGGAGAGGTCTGCTGCTCCATGTGGTCACTTCCAGGGTCGGGGGTCAAACTCGCACTGAAGCAGCTGCTGCCCATTTGCAGTGCTGTGCTTTAACCCACTGCACCACCAGGGAGGACCCTACTACCTTTGTTTTTATTTTTATTTTATTTTTATTTATTTATTTGTTTATTTTTTAAAGATTTATTTATTTGTGCATACAGAACTGGGATACAAGCCAGAGATGCCGAGGGTGAGAGGATTCACCAGAGACAGAGTGGGGAGCAGAACAGGCAGATCTATGAAGTACACTGCTGAGGGTAGCAGCGGGTGGGTCAGGAGAGGTCTGCCACGCATGTGGTCACCTCCGGGGCAGGCGGGAATCGAACTCATGCGGAAGTGGCTTTAGCTTCTTAGTGCTGAGCTTTAACCCGCTGCACCACCAGGGAGGGCCTTTATTTTTATTTTTAAGAACATAGTTCAGGTTTGATTTTTTCAAGGTTCACCAATATCTTTCTATTATCTTGATTTGGTGAACTCACAATTTTTGCCTACTGACTTTGAGATACCACGATTCTACTTCTTCATTCATTTGTAAGACCCTAGTGAGTGTAAAGTAAGAAAATCCAGTACCTAAGACTTGTTGGGAAATCTGGTGAGCTTAAAGGTGAATACAAAAAGGATTACCTTTCCTCTATTTAACAAATATTAAAAGTCCTCCTACAATGTTGCCAGACACTTTTCAATAATCATCAAAACTGACAAGATTTCTGGCCTTATGGAATTTATAGTCTACTGAAAGGAGAAAGCTAAAAGTGAAATAAATAAGTCATATGCCCTAAGTAAATAGGAAAAAATGTAGATTAAGGGAATAGGGTTTAAACAATGCATTGTTAGGGAAGGCCATTCTGATGAGATCACTGATCTGATCTGAATAAAGTGAAAACTGAGTTATAAGGATACCTTGACATGCAAATGCAAATCTTTGAGGTAGGAATTTGCTGTCTGAATTCAAAGTGCACATGGAAACCAGTGTGACTAGAGACAGGAGAGATGAGGCAGACAGTGAAACTGGGCCTCATCACTGAGGCCCTTGCAGTCTAATCTAAGAACTCCCATCTAGTTTTCTCTGCTTTGGATGGGGGCTATTGGCAGTTTTGAACAGAACAGTGGCTGAATACAATTTAGGCTTTAAAGGAATCACTTAGGCTTTTGTATGGAAATCACAATGTAGGGGAACCCAGGTCAAAGCAGAGAGACAAATTAGGTAACAATTTAATATTCCAGGAGAATATTTGGACCACGTTGGAAGGAAGGTTCTAGAAGAAGAGAAGTACTTAATAGTATAAATTTGTGTCAATGAGAGGGCAATGGATGTTTACAACAGCTAAGTAAGTTTTCTTACTTTTATAATTAACTTTTAGAAAATTTATGGGAACAATGTAAAGATTTCTGCTGAAACCAACACTTGAGTATTCATCACATAAATTAAGCATTATGAGTATACTACTAAATTCCTAAAAAGTCTTTGTGATTCCCTCCCCAAATACATTTTTTTCCTGCCTCTTAGATATAAACATCATCTTTGATGTTTTGATCATTTTCTTTTACTTCTTTCTAGATTTACCAGCAATATATTTATCCCTACACCATCTGTTGCTTAAGTTTGGGAAGCTGTAGTAAGCACAGACTTAACTATGCAGGAAAAGGATGGCGATGCCTCTGTGAGACCAGGCTTCTGGGAAAAGAAGAATGAACAGAACCATGTGGCCACAATATGGCTTCTGCTTTCTTGAAACTTTTATAAGAAACCCCTCTTCCCTCCCACAATAAGTCTGGAGAGGTCTCAGGCAAACCCTTTAGTAAATCTTAGGAAATATCGGACTGGCATATTTGAGTTACACTAACAAACAGGACTTTATTGTGGGTTGGTTCTAGATGTTTAGCAGCAAAATGGTGGAAGAGTGAGTTCCCTGTAGAGTTTTGCTTCTCGGCTGACCACTGCTAGTAAACATCTACGAGTCCCTCTGGATGAAGCAGAACACTTCTGTGTGTGAACTGAGCATCCTCAGCTGTTCTAGGCTGCAGGTCATTGAGTTGAGAATCGTGACTAGGGAGTCACAACAGACCCAGTCTGGGCTAGCTCATCTCGTCATTCTCAAGTTATGAAAAAGAGATATACTGGCAGCAGCAACTCGACAAACAACTCACTATTAGTCTGTAACTTGAGCCATATTGTTCCAATTTAACTGATTGCTTTTCCCTTCCTTTGGCGCTATCATCCTAGGGTCTGTCTTCTGAATCTTCTATGAGAGTTTCTTCAATTTACCCTGTTCCTTATAGTCATTTTTTTTTTTTTTGGCACTTCGTGTTTAATTAAGCTTCTGACCTAATTTCACCTGCTCTCCTTGCATTGTTTCTTCAGACCAGGCTTTGCATTATGTCCTTGGCTATTCTTTAAATAGTCAATAACCATCTACGTTAACTAACATACTATTTTGAATACACTTTATTCCTCCTTCTTATTCTTCAGGTTTCCATGTGGGACCATTCTTTTGTTTAAAGAAGACCCTTATCCTCCCTCGTGGCACAGTGGGTTAAAGTGCAGCGCTGGATGGGAACCTCGGCTGCAGTGTGAGCTTGAGCCCCGGCCCAGAGGTGACCCACATGGTGCAGCAGCCCTCTCCTGCCTCACCCGCTGCTCCCCTCAGCAGTGCCCTTCGTCCATCTGCCTTTTCTGCTCTCCATTCTGTCTCTGGTGAATCCTCTCACAGCCCCTGTGCCTCTGGCCTGTATCCTAATTCTGGATGAATAAATAAATAAATCTTAAAAAAATAATAAAGAAGACCCTACAGAATTTCTTTGATGCATGTTAGTTAGTATTGAATTATTTTTGTTTCTTATTTAAAGAATATATTCATTTTACTTTTTCCTGCATTGAGAATCAGCAGCAATAAAACCAAAAATCACGGAACATGTATTAATGTTCATCTCATTTTCTTCCTCTCAGTGTTACTTGTTTGGACCTATGTGGTGTGTTACTGGTTCGCTGTGGCCTCTCAACCCATCCGTTCCACCAAAAATGGGAACTTTGCTGCATATTTTCATTGTTACCACCCTTAGTCTCCCTTCTTCACTGGCTTGCTTTGTTCTGTATAGAGGGATCACATCTTCCTCTTCTAGACTTTCTTATCCTTCTCTTTCCCTTGCCTGCTGACCTAATTTCACATTCTCTCCTTGCTTTGTTTCTTCAGACCCAGGCTTGGCATTGTTTCTTGGCTAGCTCTTGACACCCTCTTTGACTGTTATCCAAGTTCTCTTCCAGCTATGTTGCTGGATAAATCTGTCTCCAAGTCTGACTTGGATCCTAGCATCTCTGACTTCAGAACGACTTCCATGGGTAAAAGCTTTTAGTGGTTTGGTTTCGAAAAGTACAGACTCTGATGACAAATTAAATAGAAAAAAAGAGAGAGCAGATCTTGACACTGCCTCATAATCTAGAAATCTCATAATGTAGAAATTCAAACCTTACTTAGAAGAAACCAAGTGACACACACATATACACACACATCGAAACTTGTCCAAGTAGATATGAATTCTATCTACTGAAATATTTAAGCTATTTTCCTGTTAAGGCTTTTGGGCCATGTTTTATCACTTTTAATTCTTGCTAAAAAGAAAAATTAATCTCAATAATTAGGTGCAGTAGTAAACTTACTGAATCATTGGAACTAGAAAGTAAATTGGTAAGGGGAAAGAAGTATCATTAAATAATTTTCAAATTCTTGCAATGGAAATAAATGTTAGTTTAAAACCTTATTCAGACTGCTATTACAACAATATAACTCACAGTATTTACTACCTTATAGTACTTACCATAAATGTTTTGACTGATTGAATGTTTCAAAATAAAAAAAAATTCTTTTTAAGCAAATCATCTATCAAGAATATCTTTTTTATAACAGATTGTGAAAAATCATTGCAATTCAATTTGTGACTCTGATTTTCTGTTTTAAGAAATTGCTTTATTGGCCTGCATTTCCCCAGCTATGAAATTGAGAGACAAATTGTTGTGAACGACTTTGAGAATTTTAAATGGAAGATAACTATCAAAGTGCCCAGAATAGCCAGATGTTTTACTATATTTGTGTTCATCTGATTTTGAAACTTGTGCTTCTTTTCCAGTGTCATGGAGGAAACACCATCTGCATATTTCATTCTGTCATGATGAATTATAAGAAGGAATGTGGAAGTTAGCTCTGAATTTCCTTTTCTTTTGGTGTATGTGAAACCAGCCTTTAATGTTATTGCCCTGTTGTTTTTGTGGTTTCTTTCCTCTACGTCAACTGTGTTCGTGTGAAGGCCTTTCTACAAGATTAAACATTTGCCTCATTGGCAGCATTTCTGAATTTTCATCTGCAAAACTTCATATACAGATGACCTATATAGTCATTTTTTCCCCCAAATGAAACCCCAATGAAGTTCTAGCACCTTGCCCTAGAATTTTATAATAAGTCAGAATCTTTTTTTTTTTTTTTTAAGATTTATTTATTCATACAGAGTTGGGGTATAGGCCAGAGACGCAGGGGTTGTGAGAGGCTTTACCAAAGACACAGTGGGGAGCAGAACCGGCAGATCAACGAGGTACACTGCTGAGGGGAGCAGCGGGCAGGGCAGGAGAGGTCTGCCACACCATGTGGGTCACCTCTGGGGCCAGGGATGGAACTCGTACTGAAGCGGCTGCCACCAGCTTGCAGTGCTGTGTCCTAACCCGTTGCACCACCTGGGAGGGCCCTTAAGTCAGAATCTTAGTAGAGAAATGAGAAACTATTGCAAGGATATGTTGAACATGGAATTGTGCTTTGGGAAGGAAGATGAAGAGTACTAAAGAAATGTACTTTCCTAAAACTAAACAGACAGTCTGATTTGATAGAAAAATACAATGTCAATGATAATAAATGCAGAAAGTCAAATATCCAGCAAGCTGAAAGAAGTGGGTGTGTTGGGATTTTCAGTGGGGCAGTCAAGAAAGCCGCCTCACTTTTGGAACTGGAGATGGTCTGAGGATTTGTGAGGGTGGCACTGCAGCTGGGAGAATATGTGGGCTCAGTGGTATATACAGAATGTGTTTGATCAGTTTCCCCAGTTGGGGTTGAAGAATAAGGCATAAAAAGACTATCTGAAACATGCTGAAAGTATGGGCTGAGTTCTTAAGAGATAAATCTTAGCTTAGATTCTAGAGAGTTTCCCTGTTGAAATCCTTTGCTAGAGAAAAATACCTGATGTTTAAAAGTATTTTCAACATAAAAATACAGAAAATATTTTTGTACCCTGTAAGCAAGTCTCCTACTATTCACTCTTCCCCATCATCTCCAGGAATCTGACACCAGCTCTACCATTTGGAGAATGTGGAAATCAACATGATGATCTGGATGACCTAATTGTATCCTTGACAACCAAGAAGTGTTAGTCAAAAAATGGCTTTGAGGAAGCAAGGATTGGAAATCTCATTTTTTCTTTTGAAGAAAAGTAGGGTAGTAGCTTTTTCCAAAGGGCATTGCTATTATCCCTTCTTCCCTCATGAGTTCAAGGACTCCACAAATATTTTCTCTTACAACACACCCAGGCAGTGACAGAGTCTAATGCCAAGAAAATCCTCGTGGGTGTCAGTCTTTATTCTGTGGGTGGATCATTAGCCCAAGGTCACCGAGGGTGTTGAAGGAAAGGCTGGGACCAAGTCAAAGCCCTGGTCTCTAGTCTTGTGCAAATAACTGTCAGCAACTCTGCAAAAACATGCAGACAGCAGATGCAAGATAATCTTACAGTAAAGAAACAAGAGGGCTGTAATATTACCAGATACTTTTATTTGTGCAAAAGTGATCAAGTAGAGACTGAAATTCTTAAGCTGATTCTGTTACTATCTTACTATTACTTCATAAATCATTTAGTTGTTCTGAGGCTCAGTTTACTCCCTTGAAAATGGGCTCTGTTTATCTGAACAGGGCTATTTTTATTTATTTATGTATTCATTCACTTATTTATTTATTTAATTACCTTATTCAATTCTGTCTAACAGTTTTTTTCCCTTGTGTGTAGGGCCCATAATTCTCCTACTACAACATCACCCATCACTATTATAGTTTCTTCTGTTCTCCTCCCACCCACTGTTATGACCCCTCTCCCTGCCTCTCCTGCTGTATGTCTCTGGTCTATGAGTTGCCTCCAAGTTTTGTCTTTTTCCCAATTCTTTGTTTGGCTTCCCTATATTCCCCCTCTAAGTGAGACCATCCAATATTTTTCTTTTTCCTACTGAACAGGCCTATTTTGATGCAAAAAGTGAAGTGTTATATAAACATGTATATTTGGCACTGGCACCATATTAAAGAAGGGCAATGTAACAAATTATCACTTCAAAGTAAATTTGCATTTAATAGGCTCTCAGTAAAGTCTGTCAAAGTGAATGAAAACTTGCAGAATGTTGGAACAGGAGGGGACCTTGGCAATCATGGAAAATGAAGGACCAGAGTAGTTAAGCAACTGAGTTGTCTTTCCTAATTTGTTTATGGCAGGGCCTCTTCTCTTGTCCCATGTCCCTGATTCCTGTTCTGTTTGTTTTTCATGTAACACATCACTACTTTTAGGTGGGTCTATGGTAATTTATGTGCTAAATGTTAGATGCTGAATTATTAGAAACTCTAGCTATAGGTAGTATTTTCTAAAAGATTTCTAAAAGATCTCCATGAGCTGTTTTTAGCTTTGTTAACCTGTTTTTTAATTTTTTTTTGTATAGCTCTGTGCTCAGAAAGATGACCCAGCCATGAATAAACACACATTTATGGTAAATTATTATTTCTAGCTTAAAAAGTTGTGAAATGTTTCTAGAATTCCCCAAGATTCTCCCTCATTGGTTTACAAGAATATTTTCCTATAATTGTAAACATGCAATTATAGGAGTGGTTGGGAGAATAAAGATTATTTCAAACATTTTCCCTCTAGTTTCTTCTTAATTATAAATAGCTAAGAGCATAAAATCCTGTCCAACAACACAGTGTTTATTATTGAAAACTATTGATGTAACATTAGAAGATGTAAGTAAGAATAGGAAATGTAAATCTTGTAAAAGCAATCAATTCACATTTATCAGAGGCGGGCCTCTACAATATTTACTTAATACTTAATACTTTATCAATTTCATAGAGAGAATTTGGATTGGACTTAAGGAAAAGTTTTCTATCCAGTTCTGGTCAAACTAGAGGTAAAATATAATTAAACTTTCAAAATACTTATTTTCAGTTAAGTTTTATCTAAATTATTTAAATTTTGAAGAGCCATACACAGTTAAAACCCATAATGTATAAAAGCTCATTTTGTTCAGCCCACTTTAGTTCAATCAATCATGTACCAGTTACGATTCTTGATCATGAGGCTATTTTTAAGCATAATAATAATGACTCAAAAATCCTATGTACACCAACGCAAACAGTTGGCTGCTTTTTGTTTTTCTCTTGACTATTATGAGGTAACACTGACAAGAAAAAAAGCCATATCAAGAGTCAGAAAATATTTACCAAAGTGAAGATGTACCCCGACTTGTACACTCTTAAGTACTCTTAGGTTTCTTTTTTTGTTACTTTCTAGAAATGATCAAAAAATCTTGAGTTCCAAAGAAAAAAAATTTTTTTTTTAGTTTAGTTCAAATCAGAAAAAAAAAAACCCTCTGAAATAAGTTAGAAACATTGGAATTTCTTTGTTTAAAGTTATGAGGGAGAATATACCCCATGACATTGTTAAAAGTACTGCTTCTTGGATGGAGCTGACCCAACCTGAAGGGTGTTCAGTTGGATAACTCCTTTCTGGTGTGACAAGGACAGAATAAGAGGTAAGCAAGGGTTCACAAAGGCACTTTGAAAATGAAGACCATGCCATCGTGGCATTTATTCAGAAGTTTATATATTCTCCACCTATTAATCAACTGTTTGAGTCTACTAGTGCTTTGACTGTGCTGGTATTGACACCACAACTGGAGAGCACATGGCTTTCTAAGGTCCTATTGCACCCATATCTGCAGTCAGGGGGGGCGCGTCTCCTCACTGAGCTTGCACTTTTCCCTGGGAAACCATGACTAGGGCACCACCCAGTCAGCAGTTCTGGCAGAGGGTGTTTAGATGGTCACCATCTGCAATCACCTAATTGCTGAGGCACTTGGAATCTTTGGGAATGTAGAAGCAAAGGTGAAAGTGGACATTAACAATCCTTCTGTGACATTGCCATGTTTGCTTGGATAGTAGATAGAACCAGATTCTAGAGACAATAGTCATAAACTAGCAGTAAATTTGGGGGAGATAATGTTCTCGGCTAACTATAATCTTAAAGGCTCCATTTCTAGAGGAAGGATTTTTATATGCCACTTCTCTAAATTCCTTAAATACCAATTCTTGGTATTCTTTTTGGAAACATCATTTATACTCAGAGTTTGGTTACATGCATTCCTTGAACCAATTCTATTCAGCCTGACGTTTTCCCATTGTCTGTGAATAGATCTACAGCCTACTTGAGGATAAAGACAGTGATAAAATAAATTGATTATATCATTAGAAGCTTGAAAGAGAAATAAAGTGAGAACAAGTATTGCCAAAATGAGGCATGTTATCCATGCTTGCCATTGAGGATATGCCAAAATCCCATCACATGCTGTTCACACATTTGGAAGATAACGCAAGAATAAATGACATAGAAAGAGGAGGCAAATTTAGAGAAAAGAATAAGCAGTGAAGTTGCTTTTGCTCTACCTTTCAGGGATAAAGCACCAATTGAGGAAAAGTCACCAATTGATAATAGATATCGCTGTCTCTCCCTAAGTGAAGCTGCTCTCCTTAAGATTTCACAGCAAAAGGTTCTGAAGGATCTAGAAACAAGAAACCTAGGCTTATTTGTTGTTTATACTGGTTTTGATGACCTTTAGAAAGTATACTTAGTGTCACAAACCTAGATGACACAGATCTTTGCTCTATGTTTACAGAAGAAATGTGTCATCGTTTGGGTTCCCACAAAACAGACTCTGAAACTGACATTTGTGTACAATTGGTGTGTTGGGAAGTACCCTTGGAAACAACACCTCTGAGGGGTAAGAATTAGGCAAACAAACTGAATTATTTTATTTTATTGTGCAATAAAATCTTGGCTGCTCCTACTGGAAGTTCCAGAGCTGGAGATGTTCTTAAGAATTATCCAAAACAGGGTAAAGAGGTGAGTTCCTAATAAAAATAATTCATGGCATGCACAAAGAAAGAAATTTTGTGTCTATGTGTAAAGAAACCGGTTCCTGGTAGTAGAAAAAGTGGCCCAAATCACACAGCTTTTAAATGGTATGGTTGGGGGCTGTTCTCTGGCCAGATTCCACACCCATGGCCACAGCCAGGTAATACATCACCCCTGGCAGAAGGGAGCAGAATATGGTCTCCCACTGAACACTGACCTAAGACATAAAATAAATGTGTCTCTGGGGGTTCTTTAAAATTGTCTGAGTTGCATATCTTTTAGTTTTGTTTGACACAGATAAAATCACATATCACATACTTAAAATTATTGTTATTAATAAAATTTTCAAGCAATTTTCTCTGGCATTAATGTCCTTTTTTCTTAGGGTTTATAGGTAACCTCAAATAAAGTTCTTAGAAGGTCTTGTGTTAGATGATCTTTTCTTTGAAATAGATCAGAAAACTATCTTAGTGCTCTAAATATTCTTTCTTGTACATTGAAATAATAAATGTTGCTGAACTTTTGTAGTTTAAATTTTTACACCTCTGCTACACTGAAGCTTTGTGGACTTTTTATTATGGCTTTAAGCATTTGTGAGTTTGGCCTGAGGTTGCACTCTTATGAAGGTATCTAGGCTTTGACCACTCTTTCAAGGACCTGAATTTCCTGTGTGCTCCTGTATGCTCTCTCCCCTAAGGAACACTGCACTCTGGCTCTCTATCTAGGAAGGAGAATGTTGTACTTCATGAGTCAATGGAAGAACCCAGGCTGGTATGTTTTCCATGTGAGAAGAGCAGCCAAGATCTCTGCAAGGAAGGATTGAAACTCTGATCTCCCAAGAGTTCCTAAGAAAAATAATTGTTCTGGAAGGGCATTAAGAGTTTCAATAGAACTCATTATCTATTTTCTTTGGATGGATTCTGTTATTATTCAAAGTGATTTGGGCTTAGGTACCGCATTAGAAGCAGTAACAGGAAATATTGATCCTGTAACTTGTGGGAAGCATGAAACAGAAAGGAGCTGATCTCAGTGCTTCCATAAATGGTAACTTTCATTTTAGTTATTTGAGGCTTTCTTGATTATTATTGTTTGAAAGGGATCCAGCTAAAACAGCATTTGCTTGGATTCTTAGGTCAACTATTTCATTTCTAGTGGCAGAAAATATACTACATAAAAGGATCACGTCTATTTCTCTTAACTTTCCTTATCTTTTTGGCCATTTGGCCAAAATGAGGTCCTGGAAAATATACTTCCTGTGCTCAGGTTTGGGGAAAATGTGTGTGTGTGTGTGTGTGTGTGTGTGTGTGTGTATGAGAATGGTAGCTTAGAGTTTAGAAGTTTAGTTTGAGCTCTCTAATAAAGTATTATTCTATGTGTTTATCATGTAGTGAGTATTTGGAGATGAATCCTTAGAGAGTTGTCAAGGTTGCACTATCTTTATGACAGAACTCACACTGTGTCTTCCAGGGAGACTATAACCACTTAAGCAAACAGATAGACCTCTGTGCCTTAGGGCCAGAGTACATTACCTTGTTGGGGTGACCAAACATGTGTTGCTGCTGAAATTTAAGAAACACACAATGCACACATTTTCCTCACATTTGAGCACATGAGGAATATTTTCCACAATCTTACTTTGGCTAAGTGGCCAAAAAGGAAAGGAATGTTAAGAAAAATGTAGTTTGTTATCTGTCACTAGAAATGAAATAGTTGATCCAAGCAAGAATCAGAGGCACTATGTATTAGAATTGATGGACAAGACAGGTAAGGGGTGACTGATCATTTCTTAGCTCTGTCGTGTGAACTTGAGTTTACAATGAAAGCAGTTTTGTTTTGTTTTTTAATTGAAGTTGGTTTACAACATTATGTAGGTTTCAAGTGTACAGCCTCTTCCAAGTAGTTTCTGGTAGTGATCAAAATGTAGATGACTTTGCAAAAAAAAAAAAAAAAAGAAGAAGAAGAAGAAGAAATTACAAGAAGGAAATGTTAAGAACAATAGTTCTGGTTTTACTCAGTATTATGGGGACTAGAATAACAGAGATAGAGCTCTTACCACTTGAAATATAATCCTATAAAAAGAATTACTAGATCCTGGGGTTTGAGGGTCACAGAAATTTTCAGAACAGAATCAAGTAATTGTATTGTAGGTAGTAGTACCAAATGCTTAAAATAAACTTGATTGATTTTTTCCCTAAATATTTAAGAAATGCATGCAAAACTTAATTAAAAAATGTATCTTTGATGAAATGTGTGCCTAGTAGCTAAAATTATGGTAAATGAAGTGTAGAAAATGCAGAATTTATTAAGTGGATTATTACAATCCATGTAATAGCATCACTTGGTCATTAAATATGATGGATAAAAATGTAACATATTATTATGTGTTAATATATTTATAAATAAATTCAAACATATTTATGTTATTTTGCAATAATTCAAATCCACAGAAATATTAAAGGACTGGTACATTGGTTATCTGTTAACAACTTGCCGTATTCTTTGTCTCTTTCACTCTTGCTATTTAAGCATAGGCACATTTTCTCTTAGCTTTTCTGAAAGTAAGCTGTGAATATCATGATAGTTAACCTCTTAATACTCAGTCAACATGTCTCTCTAAACAGTAAGAGTATTTTCTTTCCCACATGATTATACCTAAGAAAATCATCATTAGTTCAATAATGTTATTTACAAATATACTTGAATTTTCCTAAATTGTTTTGACTCAGATTTCAGTGTAGCTTCATTCATGGCATTGGCTACTATTTATCTCAGGTTCTCCTTAATCTAGAATACTGTTCTTCTGGCCTTCCTTAACATTGGTTGCTTTGCAAAGTCTAGACAAGTGTTATTGTAGAATCTTACAGACTAACCTGTTTCTTTATAATAGATTCAACTCAAACATTTCAGTCAAGAAGACTTCACAGGTATCTTTCCCTACATCATATCAAGAAGCACATAATTTCAGGAGATCAAGTTATTGATAAAATCAAGCTTATCTGGTTGTATGGATGATGAGTATCTTTACTGTAAAGCCACATTTCCCCTGAACAATTAAAGTGGACTGATATTTTGAATTGGCTGTGTATATTTATCAATATGAAAAGATGTTCATGCTCTATTGAATATAGATAGAAAATTATGAACTGTAAGGACCCCTATTTTATTAAAAGAGATTTTATCTGCATATATTTAAATATATAAGGCAGGGCCTAGAAATTTATCTGTCTCAGGGCATTTACAGTGATTATGCCAATGTTATGTGGTCATTTTAATTTTTCTTTTTATTATTTTTCTTAAATTTTTATGATGAATATTCATAACTTGTATACTTTAAAAGTTAAAATGTAGAATGAATATAACTGACATTTTTCAGTCTATTTACTTAAAATAAGTGAGTAAGTGAACACAGTATATCTGTTTTTCTTTTATCTCTCCCCACTCTGTTGAATACACTATCTGCAGAGTTGAAGTTACATTTGTTATTATATAAGAACTTGTTGGCATATTTCCCAGGGAAAGAAGAGTTAAATTAATTCAAGGAGCAAGATCTCACACTTCTTTTTGGAATTTCAACGTGTATATATCAATAAGTACAACATACTTTCTCTATAATTCATAAGAAATTCATCACAGAATTTGAAGCACTTGTTTGATTCTTGCTGCAGGGCAGCCTGATACTGTGATTCAGTATATAATTATGCATTTGCCCCCCCAAAGTGAAATATCTGGTTGTGACTTAAGGTGAACTCACCCTCTTTGCAAATGTCCTCTGGCTATTTCAGGAAAGAAAGTAATCTTTTTCTTCAGAAGACTTACAAGCTTAGGGTGAGTCAAAGAACAGGGGACCTGGGCCCATCCTGTCTGCTGACCCGTAGGTGTATACCAGGTGGTAGAGCCAGCAAAGACCAGAGGCTTAAGCTCTGGGACAAGGTTCAGGAAACCATCTGGATAAATGACAGGGTTGAAGAGGGCCAGGTCACAGCCTCTGCTGCTTTTGTTTTGGATACGAAGTCCTTTGTTGCTGGAAGCAAAGGCTGCCACTAGTGTTCCATGGAAGCTGACCAAGCAGGAGGCAATGATGTTGGGTTTCTCCTTAGGGAAATCTTCATTTCACCCTCTGGAAAGTAGGCAAACTGGTACAAAAAGGCAACCCACACCTACTAACTGATACACAGCAGTGACGTCCTGCTGGGAGATCTGTAGAGCCAGGCTAGATGGAATTCTGCATTCCATTAACTGTAAGCAGGATGTGAGGGATTAAAGGAGTAGGCGTGGACAGCGCAAGACTAAAAATTTTCTGTTAGAGTCACTGATATAGTCTCCTGAGAACAGAAAGAACACCAGTTGCATATAGTTATAAGGCTAGTTCCTCTGGAAGAATATTTCTGGGACACATAATGAGGTTGACTCCAAGCAAAACTAGTGAGTGGGTGGTGTGATCTTATGATGCACTACTATTTCAATGTGTCTCCACCCACCTTGGTTCCCCTTTTTTTCTTACTGCTATATTCCTGTCCATTGAATCTGCTTTATACCTTTGAATTCAAGATTCTACCAAATTTTAGAGGAGTAGAAATAACTCTAGATTAAAGCATCAGACTCTAATTTCAATTTCAGTATATGCTGTGTTTATGTTTATGAACTTGGGCAAAACTATTAACTTTTCTGCACTTTATTATCTGTAAATGAGAAGGATAATTTTTATTTAACATAGGTCTTAGTGTATAGTCAGAGAAGGGAAGTGAGTGGAGACTAACACTTGTTGCACATCTTCCTGGTGTCAGGATCTGTGCTGGGTTAACTGGCACAGTGGAGGTCTGTCTGAGTTGTCTGGAGTCTGCAATGGTTTGTAATGGTTGGTGATCTGGCTAGATGGAACTGCCTGAAGTTGAGATAACTGAGAACAGTCTTGAGGGAAGAACAAGTTCAATAGACACCTTGGTTCTAAAAATTATTAGCAGGGAGAAGTTTCTCACTCAGTAAACTCATATATAGAAAACCAAGTCCACTTTCTCATGGAGTTACCTCTAAAGTCCATGAATAAGTAGAGCTACATATGAAGAAAGAGAAACTTCTTTTAAAATAAAAGTTCGTAAGACACTGAGGCACAAATAGCACTACAATCAATCTCTTGTGGAAAAGTGTGTCACAAAAGCAAGAAGATTGTCATTCTCTCTTTGGGAGTTTATACTCAAGATGGCTTCTATTGATCTGTCTCCTTCCTGTATGTCATTCCCCCATGAAGAGGTAGAGTATACTTCTCCCATACCCTTGAAAGCAGCCTGGTCTTAGTGACTTGCTGGATTAATAGAATGTGAGAGAAATGATATTCAGGGCTGAACCTCAGTCATAAGAAAACTTATAACTTGTGTTTGGTCTTTTGACATGATCTTTCTTATAACTCTAAGTTCATGAAGGCACCACATACCAGCACAAAGAAAGGCCTTGGGGCCACCATGTGGAGGGGGTGCGGAGCAGAGAGGCACCAGACATTTGACTGAAGGGTTGTCATCTCAGAGGCATCTCAATCCCAACTAATCCCTGGAGATTCCATGGGATCACAGATGAAGTGCCCGCCAGGCTCCCCAACACACTATAAGCAAAGCATAGCAGTTATTTTAAGTCACCAAGTGACATTCAAAGGAAAGGAAGACTCTTGTTTGTGTGTGTGTGTTTTAATTGTCTGAAAAGACAAATTTAAATGTTATTTCTATAAAATAAAACAAGTTTAAAAATGTTCTTATGAAATGATATATAGAAAAACTATGAATGGGAGTGAGATGATGTTGAAGTTGGACACTAATAGGAGAGGTTCTGTCTCCTTCCTGTACAGATATTTTACCACGATCTTCCTGTATGGATATTTTAGCCATGAGGCTTAGGTTTCCATGGGATGCAATTTCAAATTAAAACATGGGATGTGTGGTGTCTTGGAAGGCATTTGGATTAGTACTCATAGATCCTGGAAGTCAGAGTTCAAGAAGACTTTGAGGGAGCCCCAGCATTCCATATTGTATTGAATGGAGCTGTATTGAATGGGGGCTACTCTGATATGAATTCAGTATATGGACACAAAATTCTCTGGAGCAATAGACAAACTCTTTAAAAGCTATGACTTACCTTATTTGTTAAGAGTAAGGGTGCTTTGCTATATAGAAGACACAATTGAATAGGAGGTTTCCTTCTGAGGGCATTAGCAGAGAAATTAAAACCAAGTGAATCTCATTAAGTATAAAGGCATCCAGGCCTTTTGGCCATCAAGGTGGTTCCTGTGTAAAACACCTACATGCTCCCTCAGCATCACTGTGGCAGATGGACTAGACACAGACATGGGAGGCCAGGTCCACTCTGAGGTGAGTCA
>NW_004567102.1:62975206-62975981 GCF_000260355.1 Condylura cristata | reverse complement strand
TTGTAACTTTAATAATTTGTACCCCCCCAATCCCCGCCGGGAGTCAATGTGCTATGCCTGCAGATAGAGCGATACAATTTGTTCCAGGGGTGATGGGGAGGTTATCACAACTTTACTATCTTACCAGTTTACGTCAGGTACCTTTTCAAAGGAACTTTCTCTGGCTAGCTTGTTTAGTTAGATGTGGAGACACATGAGTCCTGGAGCAGACCTCCGGGCAGTAAGTGGATCTGAGGAAAGGTAATTTTTCACTGAGTTGAGATTCTTCTATCTGACCATGCCTCACACTCAGACATTGTGTGTGTTGAGTCACGTTTTTCTTATTAGCCATGAAAATAATCACTCTTCATTGAAGAGTCGTCCTTTTCTGTTTTTCTGTGATTTTAGTTCTTTAAAATTGTTTTTCATGAATTTGAAAACAGTGTTTCCAGGCTCCAGGTTGTCTGCCCACTTGTGCCTCCCCATCACCTACATGCTCCCTCAGCATGACTTATTTCCTTTAGCATACCCCCCTCCAGTTCCATCTATGTTGTTACAAAAGGCAGATTTTTTTGTTGAAGTTTACCTTTTTTATAACTAAGTAGCGTTCCTCCTGTAAATACTGGTCGTCAGAGTGAATCGCCTAATTGGAACTGGAGGGGGGTATGCTAAAGGAAATAAGTCAGAAGGACAAAGACAAATATGTTTATGAACTTGGGCAAAACTATTAACTTTTCTGCACTTTATTATCTGTAAATGAGAAGGATAATTTTTATTTAACATAGGTCTTAGTGTA
>NW_004567102.1:62940719-62975106 GCF_000260355.1 Condylura cristata | reverse complement strand
CCTTTTCTGTTTTTCTGTGATTTTAGTTCTTTAAAATTGTTTTTCATGAATTTGAAAACAGTGTTTCCAGGCTCCAGGTTGTCTGCCCACTTGTGAGTGGGGTCTCTGGTCAGGTCTCTCAGATTCTCCCAGGATTCATTACTCACCTACATTGTGGTCTGCAATGTACACCATACGCCAACCGGAGGTAACTGTATAGCAGGCTTTTGTCTGCAATGAAGGAGCAGGAAATCAAAGGCAACAACTACTTCCTGAAACATTCGGCTCTGTCTCATTGAGTAGATGTTCATTTGATTACTTAAACATAGTAAAGAAAAACAAGTTCCAACTTCTGTGGACAAGCATCAGCGACTAGGGCACCATCTGAACTCAAGGTGGAGGGGATTCATGTGAAACCTTGCTTTCACCCAAGTCCACTGAAGTGTAAAAGACTCTCTATAGGCAATTAATAATTGAATCTGCCTACTGTCAGAACATGCATGGAATTTTGTCAACAATCATTGCACAGAATGCAGGGCAGACAACAGTGGATTTTTCCCTTTAGGCCTAAAATCCCTGAGGGAAGTTCTGAGATTCAGGGAAAACTCAATCATACTTAGGCTATCTCTTGAATGAAAGTTCTCTGCCTGTGTTTATCTCTGCATGGATGGGCAGAATGGCTAGTCAGTTCTGCTCAAGAAAATGAAAATGCAGTGTGCATTTTGCTCTCACACTATCTGGAAAAATAGATCTGAATGGAAAAGACCAAGGTTTCATATAATACAGAGATGCCAGAACTTTGAGGTTATGTCTACACAAATTCAAGTAGAGAAAATAAGAAATCAGCAACTCAGGAGACTTGCATAAGAAAGTGCAAGAATTTTGCATTAACGGGTACAGTATCCGGTAGGTGACATCTCTACTCCAATTTCCTATAATTCAGATCTCCTGTTCAGGCATATTCCAAATAAATTTTTAAAAAGAATAAAAAATATTCTTTGGAAGGAAAGATGTGGAAGGAGATAGAAAATAAAGGACTATGGGGAGGGAATTGGAGGTGACATTAAAAGCTTCTCTTCAAGATTTTGAAGGAGAGGGTATGTAGGAATACATCTACACCCATCTCCTTGCTTTACATCTATCTATGTAGGAAAGAGAATAGGAGAAACCAAAGATTACAGCCACATACCATCTTTTAAAAGTAGTGTGTTCATTTTAATGCTTCCTAGATGGATGCTCTAAAAAAATTCTATGTGGTTCTTTCAAGATGTAACACTTTCATTGCCAGGGGTGGGCTGGGAAAATTAGGCGATTCACTCTGACGACCAGTATTTACAGGAGGAACGCTACTTAGTTATAAAAAAGGTAAACTTCAACAAAAAAAATCTGCCTTTTGTAACAACATAGATGGAACTGGAGGGGGGTATGCTAAAGGAAATAAGTCAGAAGGACAAAGACAAATATCAGATGGCATCATTGATATGTAGAGGAGAAAGAAATAAAACAAAGGCCAAATGGAACAAACCCTAGAAATCTGATTGTATAGAACAGAGGCTGCTGGGAAGGGGAGAGCAAAGTGGGGAAGGGGCAAAATTCTCTGTGGTGGACCTTGAAGGCCTGGGGGGTGGGGGTCGGGGGGAACATGCTCTTGGAGTGTGATCCCAAACCTCTAAATCATACACAATGTTGTGAACCAATGTTACCTCAATAAAAAGAATTAGTAATAAGAAAACCACATCAATTCCTTTTATTGTGAAGCTATGAGAACCAACGTGTTTTCAAGGGGAGAGGACACCAGTAACTTCTCCTTTAGTGCCTAGACTGGGGATACATTTGGTAAATCCCAGTGGGGAAATATCTTTCACTGTTGTGCAAATGAATAGGCGCTTTTGTGTTTCACGGTGTCAGTCCAGCACCTTCCATCAAAATTACGTTCACTCAAAAATTTAAAGCGTCCCAACCCCTACAACCTTTCCTGCATCCCTGAAGGATTATATTACTGTAATCAAAGTAACTCCAGATAGAAAGGGCTTGCGGGTTATCCGGTTCATCCTCTGTCAGTGCAGGGTTTCTTCCTTAGCATAGCTGTGACTGTTGTGCTCTGCTGGTTTCAGTGTTCTGAGCAAAGGAGCTTCCCGCCCTTCCCTGGGGAGGCCATTCTCCAATCCAGCAATTCTCACCGCCAGGAAGTCTTCTCTGATACTCATCTTGAGTTTTCCCGCTTTCAGCTGTATCCCATTACTGCCAGGACTGCCTTTGTGCCAGCCTCCCTCTCAGCTGCATGCTGTTTCCCGCCTTCTCAGCTTATTAAAGTCCCACTTGAGTGATTCGCTCTCCTTTACACACACCCCGTCCTCAGTTCTGGAGACAGCAAGGTTGCTTTATTGGGATTCCCTCAACCATATTTTCTTTGCATCCCTCCTCCGATGAGCGCAAAGAAACAAGTCAAATTTTCCAGATAAAGTGGGGTATTATTAACCGCTTGCTTTTGTAACTTTAATAATTTGTACCCCCCCAATCCCCGCCCCCCCCCAAAAAAAACCTAACAAACACTGAAACTAATTATAAAGTTGTATGTTTCTTCAGTCAGGTTGATATCTTCACAGGTCAACTTAGACAAATTAGTGTACGCAGAATTGGGAGGACAATAAATTTAGTAAAGAAAGATACAAGTTTTTTATTTTTTTTTTAACAAGATGAAAAGAACTTTATAAGAAGAGCCTGTGGAATTGCCTGCAGGGTAGCTTAAGAAATAAGTGTGTTTTCAAGGACCTTGAAGTAAGCGAATTTTCTGATATTAGCAGGATTGGCCTCATAGGCTAGGTGGTCACAGGTTGATGATATGCTAGAGCATATCAGAGAGAACCTGACATCCTTGCATCTTCCCAGGCTGTTGGAGATAACTAAAACAGAACAGGTCTTGTACACCGTGTCTGATATGGAAATCTTTGGGGAGAAATAATGTTAGGAGAAACAGCAAATCTGGCACTGTTCTTATTAAAGTAGGCTCTGGAAGCAGACTGGGTATTCAAATCCTGATTCTCTCACTTCTGTGTGAACTTGGGCGACTGAGTCTTCTATTCAGTTTTCTCATTGTAAAAGGGACTATTAGGTAAAGACATCTCAGAATTTTGATGAGAATTGATGTGGTGCTTGTAAGTTAGAGCACAACATTTGACACATAGTAAACCTTCATAATATGCCTTACATTTACCTAGAACATCTTTCTGAAAGTTGAAGAAGACTTTGTCAAATTTTATGTCCAAGGATGCTTTTGACATAGTGTTGATTTTAATGGTAAAATTGTTGTAACTATCTAACAGAAGAGAGTCTGGCAAATTTCTTTAACATCTAATTTAAGTTAATTTAGAAGAGCAGTATACAAAACAGGGTGATCCCAGTGTGTATGTGTGTGTGCATGAATATACAAATATACAGTATTACCTGGGAAGATATAATGTGTGAAATAACCTACATAATGTATGTTTTGAATAACATTAGTCTAAATAAAATAACATAATTGAGTAATGAAATATATTTGTCTAAGTCACCTCAAAGTCTTGTTGCTCCATACTCATAGATAAAACACCAGCTTAGAAATCAGGTATTTTTTTGGCCCTCCCTCGTGGCGCAGTGGATTAAAGCACAGCACTTCAAGCTAGCAGCAGCTGGTTTGATCCCCAGTTCCAGAGGTCACCCACATGGTGCAGCAGACCTCGCCTATCTAGCCTGCTGCTCCCCTCAGCAGTGTGCTTCATCGATCTGCCTGGTCTGTTCCTCAATCTGTCTCTGGTGAATCCGCTCACCCTCTGGCCTGTACCCCAGTTCTGTATGCATAAATAAATAAATCTTAAAAAAAAGAGAGAGAGAGAAAAGAAATCAGGTTCTTTTCTAATCAACACTAGAGGGGCGGAAAAAAATAACGTGCTTTATTAGAAGTATCTTACATGCAGAACTCTCTGAGGTAGGCAGGATGGCCCAGGACAAACCTCAATCTTTTGCTGGTGCCTTGCCTCTCTGCTCTTTCCTTCTTTTCTTTATTTGCAGTTGAATCACCAAGATTTTATTAGAGAGACTTATGCATGAGGAAGCCTGTTTGGGAATGGAGAAGGCTCTGAACTCTTTCCACTTTCTGTTCTTAGCACACTCCAGGTCAACTTCCTTCCAGGGCAGACCTTCTCACCTCCTCTGCAGAAATACGAAAGTTTATTTGTCAATGTTTAAATCAACAGATGGGGATTCAGGAGTTCAGACACAAAAGTTTCATGTCCTTGAGCATGGGGAGAAAGGAAGCAGTGTCCTTGTTTATAGTGTGTGTGACAGGATGCACTTCATGCTAAGCTAGAGACCAAACAACACTGTGTAGTGGGGTAGTGACTCAACCCCATCTTCTCACCCCACACCTCTGTTCTTTCCTCTGCTTCTGGCTCCCTGTGGATTAACCTTTTTGTTTACAATGTGCAGCTGAGAATGTGATTAAATGTAGTCAGCTACTTGGAAGTGCATGGGACATGATACTCGTTGGGTTTGGGATGGTAAGATGGTGGTCTTGCATGACAATTCTGAAGGGGGCTGACCCAGTGTCAAGATCAGTACTTCTGGGAGCTGATTTCTAAGCTGGTATTCTCCCTATTAACACACACACAAAACAACATATCACACTCTCTGTGACATATACAGTATTTCCATGAAAAGAGAAGTAAATGCATTTTCTTAATTTTCAAAATCAATATTTCAGGTTCAGGGCAACAAGAATTTTTCTTATCATGAATGATATTGCTACATGAGCCAGTTTATTGAGACCGATGGATTTACAAGTGAAACCATAGTTCACATTATCTATCACGAGCTAAGATTTGAAGCTCTCTTGATTGTGCTCAGCCTTTGCCTTGTTTGGCGTATTTATTCCTGTAACAGAATGATCAGGGGCTGGGGCTTTTCTAGATTTGGTCAAGTTCTCAGAATATCTGTTATGTAGTCAAAGGAACTAAAGCCTAAATTGTACTTACTGCAACATCAAGGTGGGTGACTTGTGTTGCTGGGGTGTTGGGCTGTAGTTTAGTTTTAGTTTCATATCACATCTCAGAATAGATTTTGGGCTAATTATGTTTTGCAAGTAAGTCTTTTCAGTAGCCGAGATGCCATATTTGATGTGGCCTATGGTTGTCATGTTTGTTATGGGCAATATCACTTTTCTAATTTTTTACAATAATCTTTTTTCTTGCCAAACCCCTAATGGCTGAAGGAGTGCTCCTGGCTCCCACAGAGGCTAAGTGTTGCAATATGCTTATGTCGGCTCCCCTGACCTCAGGCTCACAAAGGAGGCTTCTAAAGATTCCACTGTTTGCTTCCAGCCTCACGCTGGGTCCCTGCTGTTGGCCACATTTTGAATGTTTTTCTAATGAGTTTCCAACTAGTTCCTTGAAAACAAATATATGTTCATTTCTGAAATCATCTGTTGGTCATTAGGATGACCAGCTACTTTTCTATTATAAGGCCTAGATCAGGCTTTCACGGGAAGTAATATTCACGTATATCATAGAGGAGTTTGGGAAAAGTACTTGGATTCTACAGTCTGGAGGCTCTTGATCAATACACAGTCACATTGTTGATAATGTTGATGCTTAGAGATTGTAAAGTGATGTAGAGTAACAAAGCTATGCAGGATTTATCCAACAGAATTTTTTTTGTGCCAATAGAATTTCCTAATAAATTAAATTCCTGCTGCATTCTGTTTCTCTAACAGTTTCCTAAGGGACTACTATATACTAGGTGATCAGGATTTAAATATTAATGGGATATAATCCTATTTGTATGAAGTCCACAGGGAAGGAACTATAGTCATTTTTTGGGTCTTTACAATAATCCTTTGAGATAGGTTTTATTTTTATATCAGTGTATACATTTAGTCTTGGAGAAGTTTATGTTGCTGTTTTTACATTTGTAAGGGGCAGCACTGACCTCCAAGCCTGGGTGTCTATACTCGAAACGCTTGTTCTTTCCCAAGATCATGGATTATGGGCACAGACATCTGCTTTTTGATTCTGAACCCCACTACTGACTAGACATGAGACTGCAAAAGTTACTTAGCTTTTTTTCAGCTTTAGACTCTCCCATTGGTCAAGTGATGGAAAGAACTCTATTTGCCTCCTAGAATGAATGTGAAGATCATATGAGATAAATGTGTGAGTATACAGCACAGTGTCTATATGTGGTTAGTCTCATCAGTGCTACCTATGGTAGGAGTAATAAGAATTATTATGATTATAGTTCAGCCTCAAGTTTGCCTAGTTGACATTCATGTAAGATTCTTGAGAAAAATATCTTTACAGAAGTATAGTGGGCCCAAGGAGGCTTGGATCTGTATTTCTTCTTCAGAGTTTGGGTAGCGAGAGTCCTGGAAGCCAGCAGAAACCAACACTGGTGAAGTAAACTGTCTGATACACCTGAAGATGGGGGCTTGGAACTGGGCATAATAATAATAGGGTTATTATTATTATTATTATCTTTAAACATTTCTAACAGCCAGAATCTTACCAGAAGACCACCTGTTTCATAATTCTTTTATGTTTATGTTTATATCTGTCTTTTTTTTTTTTTTTAACCTGTAACCAATCTACCTACTTGCCATTTTGTTGCATTTATTCCAGATAAATATAGGGGGACCATTCCTCATTTCATAATGGTTTGTTTCAATCTTAATCCTGAATTCTAATTTTCACTATCGGTTGAATATAAGTGGAACATTTCTTATTTGTGGTTACATATATTGCTCATCAATATCTGGCATTGTTGAGCAACTTCTCCCCCAACATGAGCCACTGAAAACAAGTCCAGCCTCAGTACCCATAGGTCAGGATGGGCTGTAATAACATCAGGGCTTGAGTTTTGCTGGTTTTGTTCTTCGCTTGCTCCTCAACCTTCCTGTAATGCCTTTGAGAATGGGGTGTTGTACATGAATCCACTATAGCGCTGCCCCAGCTCTCTCCCCATCCCACATCTGCTCTGCCAGGTGTCTTCATAGCTGTGCTGAATCCCAAGGGCGTTCACCTATGGAGTGATTTTCAGAATGGGGAGAATTTTGTGTAATACTTGGTCTTCTGTAATGGAATCGTAAAGCAACCTATTAAGTTGCATGATCCAAACTTTTGCAGTTTTTAGAGAAAGATATCTCCTTCCTCTACTTTTATAATCTTCCTGCTTTCAGATTGAGGATCATGGGCTGGCAGAGAAACTGGAGTAACAGACATGTACAACTATCTCTTCCCGAAGACATGCTCCTGACCCCTCTTCTCAGATTGGGTGTTTTCCTGTAAGGCTCCTCCGGTGACAGTCAAGTGGATTCAGAGAGTCTTTTCTCTCTACTTGGCCACATACAACCAAATACATAGGGCTTTGCCTAGACGCAAACTCTGATCTTGACAACATGTTCCCAGGTGGACTAAAAACTGTTTTAGCTACTTCTAGGGAAAAAGTTGTAATATAAGCAATCTAAAAACTTTCATATGCAAATAATATGATACTTTTGTGGGAACAAAGAAGTAAAAGGAACTAAAGTACACCTGAATTTCAGGATGTTTAAACGATGATAGCAGAAAATCTGCATTCAGTATAGATGAGACTTCTATTTAATAAAAATCTCAACAAATTGCAACATATTGCTTTTGTGGATGAACAAGTGCTAGGAAACAGAGAAGTCTAAACCCTATTGCCTGATACCTATTATATCGCAAATATATCTATTTGTATTACAGGAGCGATTCGTATTAATCACAAAGTTGAATGATGGAGGGTGTTACTCACAAACATTGTCCCTCTCTCCCACTGACCTTCTATTTTGGGAAATGATCTTGAATAAGCACAGGCTTGATATTCTTGTCCATATGGTCTGAGCAGATTGGGATGGGTGTCAGGTTGTTCTGAGTGAGTGACTGGAAGGACCAGCTGCCCAGGATGAACAGAACTGAAATCATCACTCAGGCAGTCGCCAGTGAAAGCCTTGAGTGAATACTTCTCAAACCGAAGTATCCATTTAAAAGTTGATTGCACTTGACAATGGAAATACACATCATGGAGCTCATGTGGATGACTTTCCTTTGAGGTCTGTAATGTTCACTGCTGTGCTGCAGATGTGCTCAGCTTCTTGTAACTACAAAATGTAATTGAGATGATCCAAGTCTTTCCATGTGGACAACGAGAACCAATCATCAGAAATCAGGAAATGGGAAGAATGTTCCACAGTGTGGGGGTGCTCCATCAGTTTCCCCCAAAGTGCCTCGTAAGACCAGTTGGCCCCAAGTACAACCTCACATAGATGGTTGCCACTACAATCATCCATATGAATATGAGGTGTTATTCTGGGTTAGAATGCTGAGTTTCTTTGATGGACTTCTTTTGCGGAAGGCTAGATTTATATAATCCTTGCTCTTTTTTTGACTTTTCATTTATAAGTGAAAATACATGTACCTTATATATTGGTGCTTAAAAACTGCAAGTTTGATCCTGGGTGTGGAGATTCAGATTCTGAGCTTTAAAAAAGTTGTGTGTGTTGATGCACTGACCTAACTTTCTAATTAACTTCTTTTCTAGCTTTATTGATTTGTAATTGAAATTTTGCATTTTCATTGATATTTTGAGGACCTCTGGGATGCTGCTTCTCCCTGGGTTGACCCTGTGGCATCATTCCAGCAAGAAGAAAGTTGGGGGTGCTCTACTCTCTGCACACGTGCCAATTATCCTTTCAAAGGGTTTGTGCTTTTTCCCCAAGGCAGCTGAGCATGACTTGGCTCCCACAGCTGTCACCTGACCATTTTTCTGTTGTAACTTGTGACATTATTAGACTCTATGTGTGTCTGTTTTGGGCTTGTGTTGCAGAAGCTTTGTTACATACTGTGAGCAGGCTGTTCTTGGTTAGTGTAGAGAATAAAGAAGGCTATTGTGTCAAAACATCTCTGTGTGTTGAATGGATAAGAAAATAACCAGAAAGATTTTACTTAGTGATGACTGGATGTTTCACTGAATTTGCCTAATTCAGTGTGATTTAGCCTACAAACTAGTATTCAGTGAAAACACAAGTTTTACAAAAATAAATTGAATTTCTCTTCCTATCTGTTAGGATGATAAAACCATTCCTCTTGAGGATAATGCATTAGAGCAATGTCTGATTTAGTTATCTGAGCAAAGTCAACCTGCTTATCTGTGCATAAACTCTAATCTTTTTCATACTGGGTGGACCTGAGGTTTCCATACTGATTTAGTTAAATACTCAGTTAATATGGCACTATTAAAAACTTTGCAAAGTTCCAGAAACAAATAGAGAGAAAATAAAGGAAGGAAATTGTCTCTCCCTGCCAGTGCCCCCATCCCTAACACCACCCAAAACTTCCAAAGTTCTAAATTTGCTTTCCATTAAGTGAGTGGTTAGACAGCAGCTGTTCAGCCTCTTAAGAGAATACACGATATGGTAATAAACATCATTTCAGAAATATGCTTTTTGTCCACTTTACTAGGAAGTACAATAATGAGCTCTGCATGTTCACTACACTTTTGACTTCAGGCCTGAATTTAAGGAAGGGGTTTACTGCAATTGATTTGCTCCCTACCTAGCAAATGGAAATGTTTGTTTTGTCTTTCAATTCTAGCCATCCCTGACTTGAATTCTTTTATGTGCGCATTGTCAAATGTGCTTTGAAGTTCACGTGTCCTCCATTTAGAATGAACACTAGGGTCAACATGGGTCGATTCTGTCTCCAATTGTGCTCTGTGTCCCTGTTGTTCTCAGGAAGGTTCAAAGCTGACAATGCCCTTCACTATGGTCTAGAAATCCAGTGTAATGCTGGCATTACCACACAGAGACTGAGGTTTTTTATGACACCTTGTTTGCCGTTTGTATAGGAAATCTAATTTAAAGGGAGAGAGCAAGACAATGATTTTAATGCGGTCAAATGCCTAGCAAAGCACTTCCTGGGTGGCTCAAGCTCTAAGCTCAGCAGGCTGTGACTGTCGAGTTAGCCTCCTCTCTGTGGCCCTGGGCAGTCCTGGGGAAGCGAGGGGATGGCAGGCATGGTTTGGAACTATTGTTAGTGAGGGAGAGTCAGGCAGATGTGGACAGAAAGTGGAGTTGGGGGATGTCCCAACGTACTCTCAGGGCTAGCAGCAGCCACGAGTAGGCCCTGCTTACTACTGCTATGTGGACATCTTCCAAGCTACAAGTGAACTATTCTTTAGGACATGTACTCCATGTGGGCACAGCACTTTAGGGTGGGCGAGGCACTTTAAAGAAATTATTATTTTTTAAATTTAATTTTCACAGCATTGTACTGAAGTTAGGCCATATTTCTATTTTCTCAATAAGAATGGAATTCAGGTTTTGGAGAAGTTCATATTCTTGTTCTGCCATCTTATCCTGGGAGTTAAATAATCTTTAGAAAGTATCTGGCGCATAATAGGTATTTAATAAGTATTTCTCTTGCTTTTCCCCGCCTCTTTTCCAGCCAGATAGTTTGACTTCAGGGAAAGAGATTAATTATAAAGTTGTAGCTAAGCACTATTTGTATAATAAATGATAAAGGTAATGGGGTCTTTTAGCAATCCCACTCCTACGTATCTACCCAAAAGACACAAAAACACTGATTCAAAAAGAAATCTGCACTCCCATGTTCATTGCTGCTTTATTTACAATAGGAAAGACATGGAAGCAACACAAATGCCCAAAAGTAGATGACTGGATTAAAAAGATGTGGTACATAGGCACAGTGGAATATTACTCAGTGATCAAAAAAGATAAATTCATGCCTTTTGCAGCAACATGGATGGAGCTGGAAGGGATCATGCTTAGTGAAATAGGCCAGAAAGAAAAAGAAAAATACTGGATGGTTTCACTTATAGCAGGAACATAAAGGACCGAGGGAAAAATAATAATAATAAACAACTATATGCAAGAGCCATTTTACAAGGGTGGAGTGGGAATGGGATAAAAAATGGGGAGGGGAGTATCTGCACTGGACTATGGTGATGGCACACTTGTGATTTGGTGATAGGAAGCCCACAGGGATTACACTGAGATGGAAAAAGGCATAAAATGATGTAAAAATAAACTATTATATTATAAAAATAAAGTAATGGGGTCTTTAAACTTATTCTGATCATAATCAGGATAGAGAAGAATTTGTCTTTCAATTCTAACCTGTAAAACCTCTGGCTGAAATTAATCATTGAAAAGCAAATTGTAAGATTCCAAGTAATTTGAGAGATGTTACTTGAAAATCTTGAAGTATTATTTGTAAACGAATTGATGAATTATATCAGATAATTAATTTTTCCATTGTAATTTATGTCTGTGACTTACTTTCTGATACTGAATATGCATTTATGGGTTGGAATGATCTGGCAAGTTATCACATTAAAGCAGTCTACAAAATTGTCTTGCAATTCCTTCATTTTATAGAGGGAATGTGCCTAGTTTAATGTCAAGCAAATGAAACTGACCTAAACTTACATCTCTGTAATTACATGTCTTCTTACTCCTGGACTAAAGTACTTTCCATTAACTATAACAGCAAAAACAGCTCATATTAAGAAGTGGTTATAAATTGCAATATGTAGACCTTATTCTGATTCAAAAACCAAGCAAGCAAATGACTTTTTTAAAATTGAAGAGATAATTGCAAATTTAAACACTGAGCAAATATTTAGAAATTGTTATGATTTTATATGTAATCATAGTACAGTTGATAAGAAAAAGATTGAGATTGTCTTTAAGTGGTACATAGTGAAATATTAATACATGAAATTATTTGTCTATGATTTGCTTCAAATCATATAACATATAGTGAAGGGGGACTTACAGATTGGGTGAGTAAAGAAGGAGGGAGATTTACTGTGAGTTGATAATCATTGAGATGGGTGATGAGTCTATGTGGGTTCTATTCATGTTATTCTATCCTAATATTTGTCTGAACTGTTCCATAACTAAAGAAAAATATGGTTAGTGATATTTTTATACACTCTTGGCATTTCCATTTTGCCTTCTGATCTTATATCAGAAGTTACCACTGTATGTGTACATATATATATATGTACACATATATATGTACACACATATATATACATACATATATATATATGTACACACACTATATATATATACTTGTATACCACTATAATTTTCTGTGTATGCTTCTAAGAATATGATTTGCTTTTTTTCTGAAAGATTGAATCATGGAATTCAATTTGTTTTTCTTATTGTTTGGATATAAGAAAGTTTAGGTCAACCTCATTCATTCATTCATTCATTCATTCAATAGAGAAAAGGTGATGATGAAATTAACTTCTTTGTCCTCTATACCAAGTTTTTCATGAACAGGGATTCTGGATGGCTAGTTTTGGAGGCTGCATAGAGCAATGGTTACATTCTAGAAGTTAGATTATCTAGGTGTATAGCCCAACTTTGACTCTATTGACTAGTTAGTTTCTATGAAGCTCAGTGAGGATAATGATAGAACTCACCTTAGATATAATTGTGAGAATTAAGTGAAATGATGTACCTTTTGCCTTTATTGACTGGTGCTAATACATGAAAAATGATCAGTCAATTTTGCTTTTAATATTGATTTCTGCTATATGCTAAACACTAGGTCAAGATTGGAATTTTCAATGGTGTCCTAACTACACTTTGGATTATATATTAACTCTATCACCCTTTTTATAATCAAATAATTTTTGTTTACCTTTCCTTGTTATATTTTATGTATTTAAGCATTCAGAAAGAAATTCTTTTTGAAACAAAGTAGGTAAAAATAAAATATATTGTTTCTGGGATGGTTTATGCCTAAATTAAGGTATATGTTAAAGAATAATTTAAAAGTAAAAATATTTTGTAAATGGATTGTCTTCTGTAACTGTATAATTGAAAATCTAAACACACAGTAATGGTAGAACTATAAGTTGGAGTTCGTGAATGCTGTAGTTAGGAAAGAAAGAATTGCTGAGAACAACCTGTTCTCTTGGTTATTCCTAACTCTCCCTGATATAAATTACTTTCTTCATGGCTCTCCCTGATGGTGCAGCGGGTTAAAGCACAGCACTGAGAATTAAAGCCACTTCTGCATGAGTTAGATTCCCGCCTGCCCTGAAGGTGACCACATGGCGTGGCAGACCTCTCCTGACACTCCCGCTGCTCCTCTCAGCAGTGTACTTCGTAGATTTGCCTGTTCTGCTCCCCACTCTGTCTCTGGTGAAGCCTCTCGCCGCCCCTGAGCCTCTGGCCTGAATGCCAGTTCTGTATGAACAAATAAATAAATCTTAAAAAATAAATAAATAAATTACCTTCTTCGTACCTGCCATATTTCTTGTTTAATTTTTATCCTTCTTATTTAATTTTGCCTACTTTTAAAAATGTAAGCAGGAAATTCAAGTGTGTCAATATACCAACAAATTTCCATTGAATGAACAAGTTTTGACCCACATAATATATATCAACCTTCCCTGTGTAATGGAATCTGTTCATAGATATTAGCTGTAGTCAGTGGTGCAAGACCAGTGAGGTGTTCTCAGAGTATGGTAATGTATGTGTCTGTATAGGCACCAACTGTCTAGAGCCTACTGAAATTTTAACTTGTTAACATGTTTAGAAAAATGACTGACAGACATCAACCACCAATCAATAAAGACAATTGTGCTTAAAAGCAGTCATGATTTTAAAAATTAGCAGATTTCAACACAGCATATTATATCAGCATATTGTTTTTCAGAAAGCAACTACAATAATTCATGGTATCAATCTTTTGGTTCCTAATTTAATGCTTATAGTTACACAACATGTGTGCTTGCTTTTGGTAAATGCATAGTGGAGAAGTTAGGGATAAAATGACATGTGTCTCCAAATTAACTCTCAACTGGGGGAAGAGAGAGAGAGAAATTGGAGAAATATAAACAGCATCTTTGGGTAAAAGATATTTAGAGGTTTCTTGTTCTACCTATTCCTGTCATTTTGTCTACATTTAAAATTATAGAAATAAACAGTTTTAAAGAGTTATGATACCATTTTTTACTTACAATGAGTATTTTTAGCAGTGATGTTTCAATCTAGAAGGTATTTTCCCAAGTCGCCCCTCTTCCCCATATTCACTGTTTATGATTTGCTTCTCTGTCCTTGGGCAAAGGAAACAGCCTATTAACACTTGTATATTCTGGCATTCAATACTACGCTTAACTCGGGAATGGTACATGGAAAAAGGATCCAGAATATGTCAAGTTTCTGGCATTTCAAGTGAACTCAATGACGTCATCATCATCATAAACCAGTCACCCGGATTGCCCTTCTTTTATAGATCATAGAGTTAGAAAAGTAAAGTGAATCATTTCAGTGCTTCTTCTCCCCTAGAACACAATGTTGTAGTTAAAATTCTGAATACAAGAAGCCATAGCCTTCACTTAAGTTCAAGTAAGGTGCTGTGTTTGTGCTCGGTTGATCTCTCCACCCTCCACTACATATTTTCATCTCTGGTGTTGCTATAACAGATACTTAACAGTTTCTTAGACAACAAGGTAAATGTATACTTTTTTTTTTAAGGTGATATAGGCCCTCCCTGTTGGCACAGCGGTTTGAAAACAGCACTAAGAAGCTAAAGCCACTTCAGCACGAGTTTGATTGCCGCCCCGGAGGCGATCCACTGGGTGTGGCAGACCAGGCTCCCCTGCTCCTCCCCTCAGCAGTGTACTTCCTCCATCTGCCTCTTCTGCTCCCCACTCTGTCTCTGGTGAAGCCTCTCACCGCCCCTGCACCTCTGGCCTGTACCCCAGTTCTGTATGCAGAAATAAATAAATCTTTTTCTTTAAAAATGGTGCAATAATATAGAAAGAGCCAAAGGGAGAAGTATGGCTGTATACCCACCTCCTCAGTAACTCCACTCCCTAGACACCACTAGCATTAAACACTTACTTTCTCTCAGATATTAGAAGTATATGGGTATAAGCCCACCTATGTCCATAAATGGGAGTGTGCTATATATAATTTTCTATAACTTACAGTAACTAATAATTTTGAACATCTGTGTCAGTACATATAATATTATCTCTTGAAAGTCTTTTTGGTAGTTCATTATAGAAATGATCCAGAATTTACCTACCTAATCCCCTGCTGACATGAAGCTACTTCAAATTTATTATAATGATAATTTTTGTGTATATATTTCTACACATTTAGTGTAATTGCTTAGATGTGGACTTTTGGGTCAAAGTGCTCCACCACTTTTTCTAATATCAAAGCTTCTAGAGCTTTACATCTAGAGGGTTTCACACAAATGGTCAAACTACCTGATCTCCTCTTTGCAAAGACATGTTATATGTGTTAGTCGAATGATCTCTCCTTGAAATAAGATGCTACTTGGTATGCATTGAGTTATTTTATTAGTTTGTGCATCGGGACATGTAGCAGACTATGTTAGAGCTGAAATTGTTTGAAAATAGGTGGAAAAAACTTCTTAAAAAATAGAGCAAAGTCTTCAATGTTGAAAGTTGAATTTACAGTGAAAGATGATTGATTAACATTGTAATGTGAAGAATTTATTGGAATAATATAGCTCCAGACATAAGAAATAAGAATCTAGTCTATAAAGTATGTTGTAAGAGAAATGAAAGGGAAGAATAATGTGTAGTTACTGTTATTATGTTGCTGTGGCTTTGATGAAACACAAGATGAACACATTGAAGTCACTAGAACACCAAACAGGGGGTTTGAAGAGCACTAATCCTGGAGTCAGTGATCTCAGCTTGGCCCCTGATTTGCTCTCTGACTTCAGCAAAGTTCTCTACCCTCACTAGCCTTCTGTTCTCTAATTTGTGCAATGAGAAGTTGTCCCCTCGATAGCCTTATAATGCTAAGTTCTACTGCCAACAGTTCAATTATAAATATCATTCTTTTTTTTTATAGACTCTAAGCCATCATTTTTTTGGGTACAGTCCAGCGGTGCAGGGGCAGTGAGAGGATTCACTAGAGACAGAACAGGCAGAACAGGCAGATCCACGAGGTACACTGCTGAGGGGAGCAGCGGGTGGGTCAGGAGAGGTCTGCCGCCATGTGGTCACCTCCAGGGTGGGAATCGAACTCATGCTGAAGTGGCTTTAGTTTCTTAGTGCTGCGCCACCAGGGAGGGCCCAAATATCAGGCTTTTAAGTAAGTTGATGACATAGTCAGCAATAGGCTACTTTTGTGAAATACTCTTTTTCAAAAGTTTACTAGTCTTATACAAAATAAAGAATTATTTCAGAGATTTTTAAAGTGAAAGAAGGTAAATGTCCTGAAGTTTTAGCCACTTTTACTCTAGAAAATGAGACACTCTGGATTCTTATTTTTAGCTTATGCTAGCATTCATGCCTGAGTCATTCCATTTGAAAACAACATTTTTTTTTAAATGCCACAACATGGAAGATATATAACACATAGCTACAATGATTGAATAAGCTATTAATATAATGCTAACACAAATAAAATGAAAAGCATGTTATCACAACTATGGAGAAAAGAAGGGAATTTAAAACCTCAATTAAGTTAGAAGAACAAGACACTGCCATAAGAGGTAACATTAATTACAGTTGCTGCATTCTGAGAACTTGAGACCAGTAGACTCTGTGTGTGTTCTCTTTAGTCCCCAAAATATAGGAGCTTGAAAAACCATCCATGCGGTATACACTGCTTTTGTGTATCACAAACACTGGTGTGCCTTCTGCTCTTTTTCATCAGATAGAGAGGTTCACGTTAAGAAATAATAATCTATCAAAGTCAAAGCCCTACTTAAACTACACATCATTTCTGGAGCGATTTTTTTTTTTTTTAACACAGCCAGCCGTATAAGTACATAGAAAGTATGCTTTGAGTTACTTAATCCAGTTACGTTTAAAGGGAAGTATACCATTGTCCCTTGTTGAAAATGTCAAAATCAAGCAAAAAAAAGCAGACACTACAAAGGACCATATCTAAATTGTGTCATTAGTAGTCATAATCCTCTTTCTAACCCCTGGCAACAACTAATCTACTTTCTGTTTCTATAACTGGACATTTTACGCAAACAGAAGCATATGGCTAGGCTTTTCGTGTCTAATTCCCTTCACTTAGTACGTTGTTTTCAGGTTATTCATGTAGCAATTATTAGTACTTCAGTACTCCTTATGATTGAATAATATTCTGTTGTATGGCTACACTACATTTTTAAAAATCCTTTCATCAGTTGGTAGTCTGAGGGGTGTTTATACTTTTTGACTATCGTGAAAAATACTGCTATAAATTTTCACATACATGAACAATTTTGAGTGAACTATATTTTCAATTCTCTTGGATATAGCCATAGGTTTAGGACTTCTGGGTCATAAGATATGTTTAACTTTTTGAGGAACTTCAAATTGTGTCCCAAAATAGCCACCCCTCTATTCTATTTTAAAAATATGTTTCTTATTTTCTTTGATTTTTATTGCTTCATTTAAAACTATATTAAAATCTTTTTTTTTTTTTTAGTCTGAATTTACTTTTGAACTTAGAGGCAATGCAGAAAAGCAGGTAGTTTTCCCCCAAGATGATTACCTATTCATTTTCATCACTGCTTTAAAATGTCATATACATGTGGTTCTCTTAGATAATATCAATCTGTTTTTTGACTTAGGCATTTTGTTTCATTAGTCTAATTACCTATTATGAACCTATGCTGTTTTCCTAAATGTTTAAATTTTTGTAGGAATAACCATGTTATTTGGTTATTCAGAAAAGATTTCTATTTTATCTACTCTTCTTCATTTAATTGGTTCTTTTGACATTAGGAATTCACTTCTATCTCTGAAAAAAAATCAGATGAGGAAAGATTTCCAAGATGAAAGGAAATTGGGGTCACTCTCATTGTTGGAGAAGTTATGGAATATAGTATTCAGTTAAATACTACTTCTTTTCAGCCTGGAAGCTTGCTTGTTTGTTACCTTATCAACTTAAAGACTGGACAATAGGTACTTGTGTCAAAGGATGGTTCATCTAGGTCTGAACAGTACATCTGACCATATATATATGTAGAGGAAAGCAGGAAAACAGGTATTTATTCCCCAAGGGAGGGAGGGAGACCTGCTTATATGAATGTTGCTTCACTCTGTTTTTACCTTTGCTTTATTGCCGTTCAGTTTATAAAATATTATAGATCATGGTATGCTGATGCTTTTACAAATTGTCAGATTGCTGTGTGCTTGTGTGTTGTTTTTCTTAAACATGTCTGTGATCACTTCAGAAGTGATGATAACTTTGCTCCTTTCTTTGTATTTCATGGAATCTAATGCTGGTATTCTGCTTACAACAAGGTTTTAATAAGTGTTATTAACTGATAGGATCATCAAAAGGGGAAGGAAGATATAAGGCAAGAGGAGTGGTACAATGCTAGAAGATTTCAAAAATTAGGCAAGATTCCCATGCCCCCTTTTGATGACGAAAGTAGAAATAATCAAAGGAGACTCCCTGTGGGAGGTGGATTCTTAAAGAGCAGACCTCCCTGCCATTTAATCAATTCTGGTTAGTGTCCCAGGGAGTTTCTTCTTTAAGCTACAGCCTTGTGCACAGCACCAAGCCAGGAGTCTCCCACAGTATGCATTAACACATGGAAAACACACACATATTTACACATGCACACACACACACACACACACACACCCAACAGGTAAAAAAAAAAAAAATGTTGGACCATATGAGAAAAAAATACCCGGGAAAAGAGGCTGTTTATACATTTTGGCTCCATAGCATCTGTGGTTGTCATTGGTTTTCAGTTTGGTAATTTTTATTCAGGCAAAGTGGCGCATGCTGTCACGGGAACTGCTCCAGCTCATGATCCCCAGCAGGTCACCGGGCATCCCCTCATCTTCTGAGACATGATATGTTTTCTGCCAGAGGATGAAGTGGAGGGAAAGCTCCTTTCAGTGTCAAATTCAACAGGAAACAGACGAGCCATGGGCAGACATAAATGCAGAGAATGATCACTTCATGTAAGTAGTTTATCCATTAAGTTCACAAAGACTGACTAGGCACTAGTAGTCATCACAGTGATTTGATTTCTTTATGAAATTGAAATAGTTGATCTAATATGAAGAGGGGACCTCAGGCTGTGATCTTCCCCAAGGTCCACACTAAGTCTGTTCCCCTCAACCCAGTGCACATAGGGAGTACAGCCTGTACTGTACCGCCAGAAAAGGCAACAAGACTCACTGGCCCACCCAGCCAAGATGCTTGGTTCTGAGCTTCACTAGCACCAATTAAGTGAACTAAGCACAGTGATTTGAAAAATGATTCTTGGCCTCTGAAATTTGATCTCTGCAAACTCTGGAACTAATTTTTATATGCTTTGAAGGGATATCTGGTAGTAGCTGTGGTAATAATTGTGGGTCTTCTCAAGGCTAGCTCACTAGCTGATGAAGGAGAAATTATGTTGCAGATACATTTTCCTAGGAGTAAGAACTCTGACTGATGTTATTTAGTTTGAGAGTGACCATGATGTACCCACACTGAGAAAATAAAGAGAAAGCAAGGTGGATTCTGAGACTAGAAATCCCAGGTACTTAAATCTTCTCTTGGTGACACATAGACTATGAGGAAACATAATTCTGTCAGAAGGAGGAAAGAGAAGTTCTAGACAGAACCAGAAGGAGTTCTTTAGTGATAATAGGTCTATCCTGGAAAGATGGGTTGGGTGACTTGACCTGAGGTGTTACCCTTCAAAATAAAACTGTTTCACAGTGTGAGCTTCATAAGACTTTGGAACCCCCAAATGCTGAAGTTTCCCTGGAACTTTCCATACCAACCTAACAAATCCTACATCTCATGACTAGGGCTACCACTTCATTGGTACTCCTAGTGAAATACCCGATTCTGCTGTCTGTCGCTCCCTAATTCATTTGATCTCAGGCAAGGACTTAATTCCTGAGTTTCTGTTCCTTCTCTGTAAATCAATGGGAAAAGATGTGTGGGAGTCAGGGAAAAGCATCAGGGTAAAACTCTTGGTTTCACATGCTTGTTGCATAGAGAAAAGATGTGTGAAGTATATACTGCAGAGTTCTGCAAATCTCCCCTCCTCAGGGTAGATGTACCCGACCACAGCTTCTAGGAATAACAGCTCCAAGGCTGCAGGGCTGCTCTGTTCATTTGAGGTTGCCCTGAACAGTTGAAAACCGACTTGCCCTAGGGATGGCCAGAAACAATTGTTTGGCTTCTGTAGGGACCTATCGGTTTGCCTCCACTGCTCCATTTTGGGATGACTCTGAGGAATTAACTCAGCTGGTGAGCTCACTTTAGAATCTGCTGGAGCTCAATAATCATGTGAATTGGCTGCTTTCTCTGTCCAATTTCATATTTTTTATTTCTTGAATGATGTCTCTTCCAAGATCATTCTTCAAAAAAATCTTCTGCATGCAACATTTCATTTTGAGAGTCTATTTACAGGGACACAGTTGAAAAGAACTGGGACTATGGGAAACAGATTCTAAAAGAAGACTCATTTGCAGGCTGAATGGTGATAAGGACCCTATTACCACTTGTAGGTGGAATATTTAAAGTCCCTGCCATGTTGTATGGGTGTAACTGGTGAAAAGCAAAACAAAACTTTCAATAGTGATAAATTGGTGTAGTGGAAACAGATACAGAAATTCTGGCTTGAGAGGTATGAGGAAGTTAAAGCTATAGGGACTTTGGATATAGTCATATAAAAGTCAATCATTTTTCTACATGTTAGCAATAGGTACAAGTTGAAATTAAAACCAAAATGTCGTTTACACTAGCACTCTAAAAGTGAAACAACTTAGATATAAATGTAAAAAGTTTATATAATTTTCTAATGTGCAAGATCTATGTGAAAAGTACCACAGAACTCTGATGAATGAAATCAGAGAAGACCTAAATAAATGAAAGATATTTCATATTCATGTATAGGGAGTCTCAATATTATTAATATGTTGGTTCTGGCCTTCCCTGGTGGTGCAACAGGTTAAAGCACAGCATTGCAAAGCTAACTACAGCTGCTTCAGTGCCATTTCGATCCCGGGTGAGGGAGTTGACCCATATGGCATGGCAGACCTCTCCTGACCCGCCCACTGCTCCCCTAAGAAGTGTACTTTGTCGATATCCCTGTTCTGCTCCCCACTCTGTCTCTGGTGAGTCCTCTCACTGTCTCTGCCCCTCTGGCTTTTACCCCAGTACTGTATGCACAAACAAATAAATCTTTAAAAAAAAAAACATGTTAGTTCTTTCAAACTGATCTATAGGTTCATTTCAATCCCAGCCTAAATCACTTAAATTGTTTTACATATTACAAGATTGAGTATCAAGTTTATATGGGAATGTGGGACCCAGAACAGTCAATGATATTGAAGGAGAAAAAAAAATTGAGAACTGATACTCTGACTTCAAGATTTAATATAAAGCTATAGGGAAATTTAGCTCACCTTCCCACAACGATACACTGAATCTATAATTAAAGATAGAGTAATTTACAAGGAGGGAGACCTGAAAGCCATATAAATAAAGACTACCACAGCAGAGGATAAAAGGATAATACCCAGATAAGTAGGAAAGACAGAGACAGGTGCTGCTGAGGAAGACACCCTGGTGTGGAGACTCTGAAGGTGTAGAGCTTTTCTCTAGGAAGCAGGGGCGTGGGGGAGTATGTGGTTTGCCCTCTAGGTTTGTCCTCTATTGGGAACCCAAACCTTTTAATTCTGTGCAGAACAGACAAGCTAGAGTCTTGTCATTGAGGACTATGTGAAAAATCACCCAGGAGAATCTGAGAACTACCAGGAATGAAGACCCCACCCTTCAGGGGCCCATGCACAGATTCACTTTCCCAGTGACACAGCACAGTGGCCCTGGTCTAACAAGTACCCAAGTCATAATAAAGCAAATTCACTTATCCCACCCAGCCCATTATTGGCCCACACTCCTGGCTGGTGCCTTCTACTGCTGCAGTGACAGCAATCAATAAGGGTCACAGCCACACCCATAAGCCACACACATGACTGAAATGGTCTAGATCTACCCACCCTCAATACCACATCGCCACCCACCCAACCACTGGACACATAACAAAGAAGTGCTTCAACTCTCCTCATTCACTGGACCATGTCTGGGTGGGTTGATATCCTCACATACCTGGTCACTGTGACACAATACGAGGAAGTTTATAGCTCACACAGGCCGTGAAGGATTGTGTTCCTGGAATTCACAGGCAGGCACCTGCATAAGACCATTTCAGAATTCCAAGAGAAATAGTAACGTTGACTAATCCATAGAAGCAAGCACAGAGAATCAGCAAAAATAGGGGAACAGACACACATGTCCCAAATGAAGAACAAATACATCTCTGAAGAAGACTATTATGAAATAGAGATAAACTACCTGGTAAAAAATTTAAAGTAATGGTTATTGAGATGATCACTATACTTGGGTCAAGATGGATAAACTAGAAAAGTTAAGAAAAATCCAAACAGAAGCTATAGATCTGAAGAATACAATGACAGAACTAAAAAATACACAAGTGAGGTCTAGAAGAAGACTGAATGAATCAGAACTGTGTAAGTGAGCTGGTACATCTGCTGAAATGAAAAACCCTGAAGATTACATTTGTGGCCCATGTGTTGCTGCATGGACAGCCCTTTTTTTTTTTTAATTTATTTATTTATGCATACAGAACTGGGGCACAGGCCAGAGGTGGGGGTGTAAGAGGATTCACCAGAGACAGAGTGGGGGGCAGTACAGGCAGACAAAGTACACTGTTGAGGGGAGCAGCAGATGGGTCAGGAGAGGTCTACAGTGCCATGTGGGCCAACTCCCTGGTCGGGGATCAAACTCGGTGCTGCAGTGGCTGTGGTAGCTTCATAGTGCTGTGTTTTAACCTGTTGCGCCACCAGGGAGGTCCCAGTCAGCCCTTTTTTAGTGAAACAGTAGAATCTGGACTCTGGCTCCCTCTTTCTGACTCCTCCCCCCTTCAGAACCACTAAAAAAGCAGACTTGCTTCTCTGCTCTGTCTCCATCTCCACACTCAAACTTGGGCCTCAGCTGCCTTTGTCGACTCTGGAACTTGAGACAATCCCTCTCTTGTGTTGTTCCCCAAGGCACTGCTAATTGGAGGGCTTGGTGTGTAGCAGCTTTTATTGAAGATTTGGGGACAAAGTAGAGGTTTGAGAACCCCAGAACATGTTCTTGTGTGAGCCTTTCATCAACTGCCATGAGGCTGGGTCTCTTCTCCCTCAATCTTGTCCAGTGCCTGTTTTTATATCTTGTTCCTGGTCCAGATTTTAGAGGCTGCAATCAAATTCTAGGTCTCAGCTCCCTATTTCACTGTGATTGGTGATTGGCCTCTATTGGATGGAAGACCCTGAACTGTCTCTTCACCCTGTTCTTTGGTAGTGAGTCTTTGATACCAACACACCTCACACTGAACAGGTTCTCTGAGTGAAATACAAGTCCTTGGTTCCTAATGCTTTACTTCATATTCTCTCTGGTTACTTTTATTTCCCCACTTATAGGCGTACTGAGAACTTCAGCTTGGATCAAACTGATCTCAAGATGGGGTGTGTGCAAAATGGAGATCTTTGATAGAACATCTCACTTTCAGTAACTAACCTAGAACAAGTAGAGAGAGAGGACTGATATTTCAGGAATAGATACACCAGTTAATCCATTGATTCTCTGTATCACTTTCTCAAGTCACCAGACTATCTGGCCTTGACCCACCATGAACCTGGTGAAGCACGCTGACCATGCTGTTGGGCCCATGGTTTCTCAGTTTATATTTAAAAATACCAGATTTGGCCCTTTAAGAAACTGAATTAGCTCTCTCAGATCAAGACAAAAGTCTACTTATTCCTCAGAAGCAGCAATTCTGTCGTAGTTGTCCTGGTGGCCTAAAAAAGTCAGCGCTGCTTCCAGAGGTGCCTGACTTACTCCCAGGATGTAATTTATGTACTGGGAAAATCTGATTTGGTGAGTCTTTGTTCAGTGAAACTCAGAAGCAGTCAAAAACTGAGAATTCAGTGTATGACCTTGGAATTTGTGCAAAGAGTCAACACCATTCAAAATAGAAATAATAAAACATCTATATTCTGGAAGAGATTTTGTTTGGGGTGAAATTTTCTTCTTGTTCAACGTTGCAACTCTTCCTCTAAGGAAGTGTTTCCCTAGTGTGAGTTTGCTGCCAGCATGACCATTCATTCCCACAATTTCTAATGTCATTCAATTGCCCTGTGCCAGTTGCTGGAGAAAGAGCAGAGAGTAACACTCCCCCAGCCCCTCACCCCATGGAAACTGCAGGGTCTTTCCCATTACTCGTTCTCTTGTTGTAATCATTTTCAATTTGTTCATGAAATGCTATGAATTTGAAGTTTAATGTGTATCTTCGCTAAGTGGGGGAATGGTCTCGTTTCTTACCTTGCCAGAAATGACTAACAAAGCACAAGCCAGGAGCAGAAGATGAAATAGTTGTGCTTGTCACTAGGGAATTTCCCCTTTGGGACCAATGTCTTCCCAGTCTCCCCCACCGCACCACCTTCTCCTCACTTACTCTTAATTTTAGTGTTGGGTTTTGTTTGTTTATAGATGTGATGTGATTTTTTTTTTCCAAGTAGGCACTATAGGGAAAAAAACTAGAATGTGAGTTTCCTGCTGTCAGAATGCCTGAATGCTTTTACTCCAAAGACTCTCTATTCTATAATCCTTTCCTTTATTTATTTATCTTTGTGAAAAATTTAAGGATAGTCACTCAAAGTGTCTCCTCCCTCTTGTGGGTCTGCCTTGAAGGATAGTGTGGCAATCACACTTGTTTCTCATCAGGAAAAAACAGAAGGACTCAGAAGCTTTAAAAATATTTATTAGCAGCAGCCATGTTGAATCAGGCAGAATCTCACATGATTTGGGGAATAAGAGTATGAAAACAGAATTTTAACCAGTAATAAGGGGGAATGGGTCACCTTCTTTTAGCCAGAAAATTCTAAATTAAGTATCTTTTGGAGCTGCTGCCAGGCTATCTGCTGACAATGTAGATCTCTGAGCCAGGTGGTCCCCATGTGGCCAGGCTTACCCATCCCTTCATCAGTCTCCTTACTAATTCAATGCAAGTGTCGGTAAGAAAAGAAAATACTTGCAAAGGATTAAAATAAATGGAGACTGATTATCTGCAAGTTAAAGGAGAGGATGACCATTCTAGAGCTATTAAAGTTATAACTTTCTCTGCATTTTGTTTACTCAATTGCTAATGGTCGCTTGGACTTTCCATAACTCCATGGTAAGCTGGGACACTCCATCCAGGATCTGAGATACTGAGATCCAGACATGCAAAAACCAGGGAATGTTGAGCAGGACCCTAGGTAAGGGATGTGGCTGTCAGCTTCTTACCTACCTCGAACTTCTCACTTCCTGTAGGCAGAGAATCTATGTGTGTGAAAATCTTCTGTACATCCTACTTCATTTTTCCTCATGGCTTATCTGGAGTGTCCTCCAGATAATGGTGCTATATTTAGGCATGCAAAGGAAATTTTCTATGACCCAGGAAATGGCAGGCGCATCTAACTCCTTGATTCCTTTCTGGTGGCTAACACAGAGTAGGTGATCTAATATATATTAGTTGATTGAATTAGCTCTTGAGTAAACAAAATCCAGAGAAAGTTGTAACTTTAATAGCTCCAGGATAGTCACCCTCTCCTTCAGCTGTGCAGATAATCAGTCTCCATTTATTTTAATCCTTTGCATATATTTTCTTTTCTTACTGACACTTGCATTGAATTAGTAAGGAGACTGATGAAGGGATGGGTAAGCCTGGCCACATTTAGTTTTGTCGAATACTGTGAACTGTTTTGTGTTCAGAAAACCCCAGAACATGTGTGGCAAAGTACTTTCCCCTCAATGTTTTAAGAGCATGTGGACTGAAATGGAAATTTAATCTGAGTGTTCATTTACACGTAACTCATTAAAACATTTTAAAACAGCCTTTGAAGTCTGCAGAGCGTTTTCAATCCATTTTATGGAAACTTCTCAAGGGTTTTGGGTGTTTCATGAGAAGCTGTGTTTGACTAAGACCTAGTATACTGGATACTGAGCTGTTTTACCCCTGAATATTTCATATTGATCTAAATCTCATACTAAATCTAAGACTCATATTCGTTGCTGTGCCAACCCATTTCTCCATTTCTAAATTGACGTTATTCATTAAACCACATGGGGAGAGAAATAAATAACTGGAACTTGAAAGGACCAAAAACAGTGTCAGCCTTTGATGGCCTAAAGCTGGATATAGTCTTTGATGACATTGTAATGGAGGATAAAGGTGACAATGGACACTTCAAACTGGTCAAAAGGAAAAAAAAAAAACAGAATTTCCATTTGCTTTGAGAATGACGAGTGTCTCTATTGATGGAAATGAACATGCACAGAAAACATTCGTTTGGTTTCAGTTAGATTCATGAAATGATGACAGTTTTTTTGTTTTGTTTTGTTGTTTCTGGCACAGTGGCATGGACATACTTGCCTTTGGCTTAGGCGGTAGCTGTGGACGATGGCGCGGAGAGAAGTCAGCCTTAGATGGTTACCGACTGCAGTGGTCAAGATGATGAAGGGAAAGGCACTACAGATTTGAGGAATATTTAAATAGATAGCCAGCAAGAGTGAATGATGGTGATGAAACGTGAGGAAGGAGCATGCAGAGTAAGACAGGTTTTTTTTTTTTTAAAGATTTATTTATTTATGCATACAGAACTGGGGTACAGGTCAGAGGTTCAGGGATGGTGAGAAGATTCACCAGAGACAGAGTAGGGAGCAGAACAGGCTAGTCTACTGAAATACACTGCTGAGAGGGAGCAGGGGAGAGACAGTTGAGGTCTGTGTGCTAGCTCCCTGGAGGGGGATGGTACCCATGCCACAGCACATGGTGATAGCTTGATACCACTGAGACTTTAGCCCCTGCACCACCAGGGAGGCCCCTGGAAACGGACATACTTAAGAGGTGAAAATGAAATGGGATTTCTTGGTGTAAATAGTAGATTGGAGGACTGGGTCAAGACAGGGTGGAATTTTGGCTCATTCTTTGGGAGTGCAGAATTCTCATTCTGTGTGGGAAGGGTATGCGAGAGAAGACGGAAGTAAAATTCTTCATATGAATGTGCAAATAGATGTTTCAGTTTTCTCAAGAAGTGGTAAACAAAGACATCAAAAAATACTTCTAGATAAGATTCTCTGCCTGTACAGTTCCCCAAAAATGCTTTCCCTCCAAATACTTGAAAAATTCAAATCCTTATTTCATTGAGGTCTTATTCACCTCAATTCATCATAATTTAGTGGATTCCCTGTCTATTTTATTCAAAGCAGTGCTCCCTACCATCTAATCTCTCGCCTCTCGTGCTATTTTCATAACATTTTTTAAACTTCTTGTTTATCTTGCTTCCCCCGGAGAAGGGCAGCCCCATGGATACCATTTTTGTCTGTTTGATTTATTGCTATGTATTCAGCACCTTAAATGGCACATGGCTCCTTCTGCCACAAGATAGGAAAACTCTGCAAATGAGATTTATGTTCACAGTCAGGTAAAGACAACATCCTTGTTTCATTCTACCCCTATTCCCACCTGTTTTACTCCCTCTCTTACAAGAATTTCCAAAAAGTGCTTTTGCAAGCAATCAGATAAACTTGAGTCCCTGGCTCAGGATTTCTAAGAAATCTGACTTAACATATCTATATTAAAATTGCCTCTTTCATGTATTATCACCTGAAAATGTTAAGATATAGTCTTCTTATAAGTTAACGTACATAATAAAATTTCCTAATTTACAGGAACAACCTGATTTGAAAAATAAATTATTTCAAAATGATCAGTAGGGGCCCTCCCTGGTGGCACAGCTATGAAGCTAGCCACAGCTGCTTCAGCACAAGTTTGATCCCTGGCCAGAGAGCTGACCCACATGATGCAGCAGACCTCTCCGGTCCGGCCTGCTGCTCCCCTCAGCAGTGTGTTTCATTACATCTGCCTGTTCTGCTCCCCAATCTGTCTCTGGTAAATCCTCTCACTGCCCCAGCAACTCTGGCCTGTACTCCAGTTCTGTATGCATAAATAAATCAATCTTAAATAAAGCAGGTGATTCCAATACAGTTGTCTTATATTGCTAATGAAAGAGACTCGCAGGATTCAGTTGTATGTGATTTACTGAGGGGCATTCTCAGGAAACCCTTGAAGGAAGGAAATGAAGTAGATAAGAATGGGAAAGAAGCCAGACAAGGATGTGGTTTTTGGTCTAAGTGTGGGAAGTTTAAATCTCTTTGCAGAACTGCCCCAACTTGAGGCAGAGACCAGGATTTTTTATTTTAATATTAGTTGCTGACTACCTGCTGGGCTGTGGAGTAAGATATGGGTATGATGGTGGAGATGTGATGACAGAGGTGATGGTAGTGATGTAATGTAGATGGTAAAGGTGGTGATGACTTGGTGATGTGGGGGGGGTGGTGAAGATGGTGGTGAAGGAGGTGATGGGGTGACTGTGTTAAAGATGGTGGTGATTGTGCTAAAGGTAGTGATGGTCTTAGCTCACAGTGCTTCTGAATGAAGGAGCACTAGTCAGCCCAGGGCTAATCTTTGGAGAAAGAAACAAGTGTAAGCCCTCAGCTCACTGCTGACAGCAGCTGTGAGACAGAGCTTATTGTTGGTATAAGTGATCTGAGATTGTCACCAACAATATCTACTGTGACATTGAATGCGATTCATTCTATTTCAGAATGCAACATGTCTTTGGACAATTAATGATCAAGTTATGTTGAATGTCAATTATGTCAAATATATTACTTTTGATTTAGCAACAAAGTTATATATTAGCAATGTATCTATCACTTGTTAGACTGATGAAAGCTAACACTCTTTAAATTATCATTTGGTCTTTCTATCTGTGTGTCCTGCTGATGAAAAGACTAAATAGGAGGGGCCTCTCTGATGGCTCAAGGTATTAAGCACAGCATTATGAAGCTATGGCAGCCACTGCAACATGAGTTCAATCCCCAGCCAGGGAGTTGGCCCACATGGAGAAGCAGACTTCTCCTGCCTTTCCTGCTGTTCCCCCACCAATGTATTTCAGTAGATCTACCTCTTTTGTTCCCCACTGTCTCTGGCAAATGCTCTCACCCCCACACCTCTGGCCTGTTCTTCAACTCTTGTATGCATAAATAAATAAAATCATAATGTAAAAAGAAAATCTAAGTAGTAGAAAAATCTGGTGGGCTTCTGTGACATCACTCATATTGGATTTGGGAAATTTCTGTCTCATACTTCAATTAGTCTTGGTCAGAAGTTTTCAAACTTGTGCATGCATCAGAACTTCCTAGAAAGCTTGTTAAAGCATAAATGCCAGTCCTCCATCTCTCCCTAGTTTCTGATTCAGCAGGGACTGCAACTAGGCTGGAGAATTTTTGTGATGAACACATTCTCAGGGGGTGCTGTTGCTGATTGTGAATCCACATCACAGCTCTGAGAGTGGAGGAGCTCTTACTTTGAGCTACTCAAAAGGCAGATGAGGCAGATTTTCTTCTTAGCAAACCTACACTCGCACACACACACACACACACACACACACAACCAACCAGTGACAATTCTATGTGCACTTTCCTATCTAGCTGTACCTGTTCATGGATGTTTTTTTGAAATTTCCAGCTCCATATTCTTGAGGTTTCAAGTTCTATCCAGGTGGACATTTTTAAGGCAACTAGAAACTAGGAATCATTAAACTGTGGGTAAGAGGAGACTTAGTTAGTACCATATAATAGAAATATAATGCAAGACATATGTAATGTAAACTGTTTCAGTGGGCACATTCAAAAAGAGTAAAAAGAAAATGGTGAAAGTAATTTTAATAATGTCATTTAATCCAACAATAAAAAAGTTACCAATTAATATACAATTATTGAAATATCTATTTTGTATCCTGTCTTTTTAAAGCCAGTTCTTAGTACATTCTGCTTTGAATTAGGCACTTTGCAGATGCTCTATATCCACAAAAAAGGTAGAGGATACCCTAGAGGACAGAACACAAGATGCTCTGTATTTGTTGAAATTATTTAACTTGTGATCTGGCTCTATGAAAAACAGTATGGCTTATCTTTTTTTATTGTCTCAATTTTCCAACATTTCTTTAGCAGGTAGAAATTTCCTCCCCAATAATGTTGAAGAGGCTTTTCAAGCTCCCAAGGATCCCTAAAAGTCTCTACTGCCTGCCAGCAGAATGCAAGGGAGAAGTACTATTTCTTTAAAAAATAATTAATGATTTGGATAAATACTACAAGTTGGGAGCCCTCTGTCCTCAAAGGCAGGATGCTTTCCAATAATCGCAAATGTCAAACAAACCCAGTGTACCCAGTGGAAGACAAGTTTGTGTACATTATATTTTAGACATTCCATTGGCCTGGGGGTGGGGGGAGAGAAGGCACGTCTGAGGACTACATAGCACATGGAAACAGGCCAAGTGAAGCTGTGGAAGGTTGGTTCCAATTAGTCTGAGGTTAGCAGGAGGTTTAGCCTCATTCCTGCCTAGAGGCAGGGTGCTAAAACTCATGTAATGCAAATGAAAAAAAAATGAAAACAATTTACATATATAGGCCTTTCATATAAAATGCTTTCGTATGTGTTCCCTCTTCTTTGACTTGGTGTCTGCTAGTAGCTAGGTGTGACGTGTATTCTCTCTCTCCATTGCACAGGTCATGTACTTAGTGACTTGTGCCGCTCACATAGTCACTTCTGCCTGAGCCTGAATTTGCACCAGACTCTCCTGATTATTATGTAGACCATTGCACTCAGACGTTGCCAGTGAAATACACACAATGTGGGTGCTCAAGGGAAAGACGGAGAAAGCAAGCCCTTAAGTCACTTTTATAGTTGAGCAATCTCAATGATTTCCTGATTATGCTTTTTCCTTTCCTGAAAAACTTTAAGTGGAAGAAACTTCCAGTGGTCTGGAAACTTGAAGAATTCTGCACATTATATTGCTGTAGAAGTTGCAAAAGCATGTTTCCCCTTTGAAGTTTTTATGGAAAGCACTGGGAAATTGTCAGTGATCTGATGATGGAAAAGCCAAGCCACTCCCACCGCTTCTGTGGGTCCCTGTTACCCACAACTCAGAGGGGCTACTGGTATTAGGATCCAGACACCATTTCATTTCTTTAGGTGGGCTGTGTGCAAAACCTGAGAGAACATAGTCTCCTCTTGAGTGAGATATTTAGGCACAGAAGGATACGGCACTTCCAAATTTTCAGACCAAGATGAGGCTGTCATATGACTTCTTATTGACATGTGACTTTCAGGATGTTAGTTAAACAGATCAACTGTCACCCAGGAGATTCCAGACTTTTTGCTCAAACTTAGTTGCACCTTAGAAACACCAAGGGAGAAACTATTTAAAAAAAAAATGCTGGTACCAAGGCCTACCTCACAGAAATCTGAAGTGAGGTCCTGGGCATTGGTATCTCAATTGATCCTAACATGAGACCTCAGTCCAGAAATAATGTAAAAAACTTTTTTGTAAAATAAAAAAATGTAAATTTATGTCATTCCTTCTCATCTATACAAAATTTCCAGGATTCCTGGGAGATAACAAACTTCATGTCAAAAGCACTATAAGTTGAAAAAGAAAACAAGTTGCTTTTTTATTAGGAATGGAGGGCAATTCTCTTGGGGGTGGGCAGAGAAAACAGTTGATAATTTACATTGCTCTTTTGCAGTGACTGGAGAATGGCAAGGCAGCACAAGACAATTTCTGTGAAACAGAAATTGCTAACCAAGCTCTCCCCTCTTTTTTTTTTTTTAAGATTTTATTTATTTGTGCATACAGAACTGGGGTATAGGCCAGAGGCTCAGGGCCGTGAGAGGCTTCACCAAAGACAGAGTGGGGAGCAGAACAGGCCCACTGATGAAGTACACTGCTGAGGGGAGCAGTGAGTGGGTCAGGAGAGGTCTGCCACGCCATGTGGTCACCTCCAGGGCAGGTGGGAATAGAACTCATGCGGAAATGGCTTTAGCTTCTTAGTGCTGTGCTTTAACCTGCTGTGCCACCAGGGAGGGCCTCTCCCCTCTTTTTACTTTTCTTTCTCTCTCTCCTTTCTGTTGAGTAGTAGAATTTAATTGCTCAGTAGAAGATTTTATAGAATGTTGTTTTATCTCTTTGGACTTAGTTTTGGGTAAATGAAAGACTATTTAAGACAGAGTTCATGTCCCAACTCTTCCTCTTTCATGTTATATCAATAGGCAAGTTCCTTAAATTTCTAGTTTTTGATGTCCTTGTTGATAGAGTGAGGACAGTGATGTTTATCTTATTTGGTTGGTGTGCAGACTAAACTGGACGTTGTACAAAGACTAACAGTGAGTAAAGAGCTTAGTATTTAATGAAACATAAATAGTAGCTCTTACTCCTCTCATTAATTCTTATCTTTTCTATTATAGGAATTAATGTATAATGTATTATAGCAAATATTAATTTACAGTGCACAGGTGCTCAACAATTTTAGATTCTCTTATTTTCCCTCCCCATATGACTTCTTTTTCTAAAAAAGAAACCTGAAATCCTTTCTGTAAGCACCAACTCTGTTTCCATTCCTATACATTTTTTTTTTAGTCATTTTCCTGTATGGCTCTCAGTTTTCCAGAAGGTAGTGTTGCTCAATAGAAAAACTAGTCATTGTAGCAAGTTCACTTGTTTGAAATTATTCCTGTCTGCCTAATACCCTTCTATTGGTTTGTATTGCTGAATGAGTGTTTCCATTTCTTATCTCCAGCCTTGGAAACTGATGTCACTGGAGCCTGTCTGCTGAGTCACAGATGACATCCTTTCCATTTCTAGTCACATTTTATAGCAGTTAGTGGGCAAAAACTGATTTCTTATATCTCAAAAATGGCCTTCCTTTTTCAACTTTTATGTATATTTTTCACCCCTAAGTGTCCCAGCCACAGCCTATTCATCACATCAAGACCACCTTCCAGTAATATTCGCCACATAAGACTACCAAGATTCTGCTCTGTATATATCCAGAGGCAAGCCACACACACAGACTGGCATGTACCTTGTGCTTCCAAAAATGTGTTGTACATGACTGTGCTTACTGCAGGCCTTAATGAACCCCCAGACCCGTTCTCATAGACTTGTCAAGTAATCCTGCTCTCCCAAGCAGTTGCTCCATTTTATATTCTCACTATTACAAGTGTATGCGAATTCTAGTTCCTCCACATTTGTACTAATACTTTGTATGGTCAATTATTCTTCTTTTTAACAGATTACTTAAAAAATATTTTATTTATTTATGCGTTCAGAATACAGGCCAGAGGTACAGGGGCCTGTATTGAGAGGATTCGCCAGAGACAGAGTGGGGAGCAGAACAGGCAGATTGTGGAAGTACACTGCTGAGGGGAGCAGCAGGTGGATTAGGAGAGGCCTGCAGCACCATGTGGGTCAGCTCCCAGGCCAGAGATAGAACTCTCACTGAACTGGCCACCACCAGCTTTGCAGCACTGTGCTCCAATGCGCTGGGTCACCAGGGTGGGCCCTGGTCAGTTATTCTAATTTAAGTCATTCTGATAGGTGTGTAGTAGTATCTCAATGTAGTTTTAGTTTGCTATTCCCTAATGATTGATGATGTTAAACATCTCTTCATGGGCCCATTTGGGGCCCATTTACCACTCATACATCTTTTGTAGCATTTCTGTTGTAATATTTTGTCCATTTTAAAAACTGGTTGCTAGTGTTCTTAGTATTGTCCTTTGAGACACCCACAAAAACATATATACATTGTATAAATACTTTTGAATTTTGATAATGTCTCCTTGCCAACTTGTAAATTCTTCTAAACAACAGAGTTCCTTGAGAACAGAAGATGCATTATAATATGTAAATCCCTGTCATCTAGTTGAGATTCAAGTGCCTGGTGGATAATTCTTAAGCATTTCATGGTGCTGAGGACCCATCCACATGTCTGTTTCACACATTTGGACACCACACTCCACAGAGTCAGATACTTTTTAACTTTAAGATTGTGGATTAATCTAATCCTTTTTAAAGAGTTGTGTATGCATGGCATATGTTATAAAATTCACAACAAAAGCACTTTAAAAGTTCTCTCAGAGAATGAAAATTTGGTAGTAGCAATTTTCTTGAAGTACCAGTTATATATTTCTAGCGGACTATCTAGAAAATACGAAGTAGTAAAAATACAATTTTTTTTTAACTAAACAATGATTTCATTGGGGTCATTGAGAATATAATAATACCTCAAGATCTTTCTTTCTTTTTCTTTTTTTTGAAGATTTATTTATTTGTTCATACAGAACTGGGGTACAGGCCAGAGGCTCAGGGGCGGCGAGAGGCTTCACCAGAGACAGAGTGGGGAACAGAACAG
>NW_004567102.1:62937517-62940364 GCF_000260355.1 Condylura cristata | reverse complement strand
CAGGCGGGAATCGAACTCATGCGGAAGTGGCTTCAGACTCTCAGTGCTGTGCTTTAACCCGCTGCGCCACCAGGGAGGGCCAGGGCCCTTTCTTTTTTTTTAATAAGTAGAGTTGGTCTCTATTTTTACTGAAGTTATGTTCATTTATATCATTGTTTGTGTTTTGGAAGTTTAGGATTTCCCCTTCATGCTACTAGCATGGCGCCCTGTCACCAAACCAGGGTCAACCATCATAGTCTATTGTCTTCCTTCCCCACTTTGTCCTAACCTCTTCCCTGTTCCTCCCCCTGAATATCCCACTTCTATAGTCAGATTTCAAGAGATAGTTTTGAGTTTCACTTAAGGAACTAGTGTTTGTTGACCCAATGCAGAATTTGTTAGCTGGTTAGATTGTGAAAGGGCAGAATCATGGTCTCTGAAAAGGACTGTAAGGTGTTCACACCAATTTGCAACTCAAACTGAGTCTGGGAAAAATGTCACTTGAAAAGTTAAAAAAAATAATATCTTGAAGCAGTCACAATAGCTGCAAGGATTCTCAATCTCAAGCAAATTGGTAGCAGCAACTCCAGTAAACTGAGAAAAGTTTATTCTGTTGGATCAAGTGATACCACATGAAGCAACGTGACTTATGACAATAGTCTGTTTAATTTGAGTTCAGCTTCATTTTTGGAATGGACCATTTCTGGTGAGTCCTCGGAGACGTGCTAAGTTCCCTACTTCTTCACTTTCTGGTGGGCTGTCAAGGAACCAAACCCATAGTTTACACTCACAGCAACCCAAGCAGAGAGCAAAGTTTTCTTTTATCCTCAACTCTGTTGTCTCACAACCAGAGATCTTTCTGGTTGCAATCTTAAGTCTATTTCCTTTTTTTCTTATTCTGAGGTCAGTGCTTCATCCTATCTAATGACATAACTTCATTAAGAAGTTCTTTACTTTGCTAACTGTGTGACTGAATGCTCTAGCCAACTTGTAAAGAGGAAAATGCTTTTGTTATCTTCATAATACGATTTACATATGGAATTATATGTGTTTTTCCCCTAATATTTGGACAGTAAACGGAGCTACCAGAATCTTATAATTATCAACAGCAACCCACAGCAATTCATGGTGTTTATAAATATCAGACACTTTTCACTTGTTATCTTTAATTGTGACAATAACTCTGTAGAATCAGCCTGAATTCACTCATTTTACAAATGAATAAAATAAGGTTACCTACCGAAGGTTATACACCCTACAAGTGACAGAGTTCACTCTTAGTATTACCAGTAACATAAGCATCAATATAACCAGAAAATAATTTTTTAAGCTGCAATGTTTTTTACTAGAATTTGAAAAAAATAAATGGTAGAAGCACTGCTGTTGTTATCAGTAATACATTTTGAAAAACTTTGTGGTACATCTGAGAAGATAGTGTAACTGAATTTATTTACATGTTTAAAAGTATGAAATGGAGACTAAAGCCTTTAAGTTACTGAAAGTTTCTATGATCTCTTGAAGAATCAAGGGTTTGACAAATATTATAATTCATTTGTCCACTTGGTAAAGAAAGAAAAGGATTGTTTATTTCCATATATTGGCCTCCAAAGTTCATTAATTTGGATCTTTTATTTTCTTGGTGGATGAATATTTTGAAAAAATGATTTAACTTGTAACCTACAAGTTTTATAAGCATTTATTGTGTACAGATATTGCAAAACAACCATTTAGAAGATGTGTAGTATCTCATTCAGATACAACTAAAGAAAGCAGCTTCCTAAAGCTGGAATAAACTTCCAGTGAAGTATATTTCAGAACTTGGGGACGAAGCTCTTATAATGTAAACATCCCTGTTTCTGAGAGATGACAAGACTAAGTTAGACAGCAACCGATACCATAAAATGTTTAACAACTCCTCTTACATGTAGTAGTGCTGAAAATTTTGATATTGTATTACTGAATTGTGATAGACACACACAATACACACATGTAAAAAATGAGGATGGACGTTTTACCAAGTTCAAGAAGGAAAGCTTTTCTCTACTAATTAAAGTGCACTAAACATTCAAATTATGTATCTTTGTCCTGAAATCAACTCCATGGCCCTGCATCCTCACCACATCCTGCAGCATCTCTTCACAGAACTTACCAGTTTCAAGTTGTTCATTTATTTGAATGATCAGCTGATCAGCGGTCAGCTCTAGTACCAGAATGCAGCTTCTTGGTGACCTGGACCACATTCTTGCTGCCCTTTGGATCTGACTAATGTGATTTCTGGCACAGAACATCTCTCCTGGAAAATTTGTTAAAGACTTGTTAACGAGTAACAAATTTTATTCTTCTGGGGCTGTAAGAATGAGGGAAGCAAGCAGCAACACCTGTGTCTCCCAGGTGCACAGGTGAAGAGAGTGTAGGTAGTTTGTGACCTCAATGATCTTGACGAGTTCTGGTTCTTTTTTTTTTTTTAAGATTTATTTATCTATGCATATAGAACTGGGGTTCAGGCCAGAGATGCAAGGGTGGTGAGAGAATTCGCCAGAGACAGAGTAGGGAGCAGAGCGGGCAGATTGACGACATACACTGCTGAGGGGAGCAGCAGGTGGGTCAGGAGAGGTCTGCTGCGCCATGTGGGTCACCTGTGGGGCCGTGATGGAACTCAGCTTCTTAGTAACCCACTGTGCCACCAGGGAGGGCCAGAATTCTGGTTCTTAGCAGGAGGTAGGAGGAAGTGAAGGAGGAGGAGGAAAGGGTACAGCATCTAGAATGTCTGTGTTGTGGTCAAAATGAGGAAAGTAACTTTCAGGTTCTCAGAGAATAAAGGAATTGTTCTTTCTTTCTTTCTTTCTTTCTTTCTTTCTTTCTTTCTTT
>NW_004567102.1:62876258-62937417 GCF_000260355.1 Condylura cristata | reverse complement strand
TTTCTTTCTTTCTTTCTTTCTTTCTTTCTTTCTTTCTTTCTTTCTTTCTTTCTTTCTTTCTTTCTTTCTTTTCTTTCTTTCTCTCTTCCTTCCTTCCATTCTTTCTCTCTCTCTCTCTTTCTTTCTTTCTACCTTTCTTTCTTGCTTGCTTGCTTACAGGAACTGGGGTAAAGGCCAGAGGTGCAGAGAGCAGTGAGAGGATTTGCCAGAGACAGAGTGCGGAGCAGAACAGGCAGATCAACTGAAGTACACTGTTGAGGGAGCAGTAAGCGGGTCAGGAGAGGTCTACCTGGCCATGCGAGGGTCACCTCCTTGTCCTGGCCCAGGGTTGAATTTGTGCTATGCTACAGTGGCCACAGATAGCTTCATGGTCCTGTGATTTAACCCAATGAGCCTCCAGGGATGGCACAGGGAATTGTTTTCTTCTGCATCAGCCAGTGTCCCAGGTAGCTGTTGGAGAGCATCATAACTTTGAATACAGGACTTTTTTTGAATGATTTCATTAGAAAAGAACATTGGAGTGACATGTCAGGAAAGGTGATCTTCAAGTACAGAGAAAGCAATAAATTGCTCCGCCTGTAAATCTCTAAAGTCTGAATTCAGGAAGAGTGAGCAGGGACCTAACTGATTCTATTCACCAGGGAGCTTCAGAAAGAAGAAAGCTGACCTGGAGGCTTCGAGTTCTGGAGAAAGAACGCCAGAATGTAACTGCTCCCCCGTGAAAGGGCCGTTGCATGGTTTCTCCTCTATCCCTTTATCCAGGTTGTCATTTTTACTCTCCCTAGATCCGATTGATGATTTCAATGATTTCTCCACAATAATCCTTGGGTCCTGGTTCTGATCAGCAAACTAGATGTTTATTTCATTTTTCAGATATTCCCTTGATTGGTTCCTGCTTCCCAGTCTTCATATTTTGCATTTTTTCTAAAAGAGCAGCATTTGCCATATGCCATATCAATCCTGTAATTGATCCAAGTCCTTTTATAGTTGATTATACTGCTGAAAGCAATGATAGTGTCATTTGCTCTCTTAAAAAAAAAGTGTATGTTTCCTCTGAGAGTCCATCTGCACTCCAGTGCAGTGAAAATCTTTGAATTGTTGATTCCCACAAGTGGACATACCATCTGAATGAAGGGACATTCATTTATATCCATGTATTATTTTCATTTGAATATTTGGTGGCTAAAATTCAATATTCACAAATTGTAATTTCTCAGTGAGAGACTTATATAGTAGTTGACAATTTTCTTTCTTTTATCTGTTCTTCTTTGTTATTCTCTTTCATACAAGTTATTTTAAAATATGAATTACAAAAAATGTTTAAACCATTAAATGCTTAAATACAATTAATTGTATGATTATTACTTAATGTATGCTTATTAGTTAATGTAGAAATCAGAATTTCAGAATAAAGGAATTATTGTACATTTAGTTTTACTTTTTCATTTTTTTCAAGAAATTAAGTATTTTGTGACTTCTTAGTCTAATGGTTAGGAATGGAAAAAGACTTGTCTGAGTATATAGAGTTATTATCGTCAGAGCTGAAATTAAACTCTATTCTCCAGAAGCTCAGATACCATGCTACCTTACCAGCTAAACATATATGTGAAATCATGAAGTGGTTATGGTATCATTGTAGATAAGCAGAAATTAGAGATGGGAATAAGCATAGATGAAAATGTCTATAAAACACATGGATTTTTAAAAAAAGTAATAAATTAATAAAAGATTTCATAGCATTAAGTTGAAGAATTTGGGACATTTTAAAAATGAGAAATAAAAGAAAGCTAGCAACATGCTAGTCAGTTTTTCCTTTGATGGAATTCTTACAGTTCTAGGTGTTTTGTGTGTGTTAGGGTTGGCGGGAGCTTTGGTTGTTGTGCATGTGTGAGAATGTTCAGGGGATGAATTGACAGAGGCACTGGAAAGTTTTATTAGGTCAGTCTGTGTTGTACTGAAAATTATATGAGAATATTCCTATGTTCAAATTGCTGAATCTTGAATAAATTTATGTTATAACAAAGCTTTTAAAAAATATAATAGCATACATTCTTTAAAAGAGTTGAGTTGATTTACAAACTGTTACAACGAGCACAGTTGCCAGATATAATACAGGATGCCTTGTTAAATTTGAATCTCAGATAAATAAGTAAATTTTTAGTGTAAGTTTATCCCAAATATTGTATGATCCATACTCGTGCTAAAAATTTACCATCGTTAGCTGAAATCCATAGCTATAGGTTTGTGCTGAACCTTTATTTGCTACACCCAGAAACCAAATAACTAAGCAATGTACGGACGCTGTTCCTTCAGACTCACTCGCTGTACATCATAGCTTGAATGTGCTATTGAAAAGTAAAGGAGCTGTTTCAACAACACTTGAGAAAGTTACAATCTACTGTTGTATCAGCACCAAAAGGCGCATGTGGCTGATTTTTGCCTCTTTCTTGTTTTATTTTATTAAACAATAACACTCCAAACCCCTTGCAGTTATGTGTTCACTTTGAGGAAAGATGCCACATTTCAGCTCTTCCCTTATCCTTGGAGACAAAGGCTTTGAAAAATTAGGACCATGCTTGAGTCCTAGATACATAAAGTATGCTTTCCAGCAAAAGGCAATGTATTGTTTCAAGATGATTCCCGCTCCCGGGCGCCCAGCCCCCCTCTCCTTGGGAGAAAAGCGCAGCATCTTAAACTAAAGCACACTTCAGTAGTTCCCCAGCACTCCATTGGTGCCAGCAGCCACAACACAGGGCTTTCATCTCTGCTTCAAAGTGTAGTGGAGAGAATTTGGGGGGTGGGAGTGGAGAAGAAAAGGAGGGCAAATTGAATGCAAAAAGGGAAACAAACAAACAAAAAAGAAAAATGGGATGGGGTGGGTCGAAGTCTCCTATCTTTCAAATCTCGTGCTTCTGTGGATACCAGGCTTCAAGCTGCAAAGGCTACACAACTTTCCCCTTGTGTTGTGTAGTTTTTGTTTCTGCCACTTCCCATGCTGGGAAGATTCTTGTCATCCCTCACATATTTTATCCACAGAAAAGGTTGCCCTGCCCTGGGCTTGGTGATTGAGGCTGTGCCCCTGGTGTGCCACTCTATCAGTGGTTCCCAAGGCTGTCTAGCCTGGGAAAAGCTGCATGGACACGTTCCAAAATCAGCATTACATGCATCATTGTTCTTACTCTCCCTGATTAGAGTGCACACAATGAAAACAACAGCAACAGCCCGTTTTCTAGCCCTCCTCCCAGCGCAAGGCAGCTCTTGCTCTGTTTTTCTTTCTCTGGGTCTTCCTACCAGTTAACCGCTTCAGTGCTGGGGGTGGGGGTGTCCCAGACCTCACAGCAACTGCCCTGCTAGTTTCTTTGTGCTTCTGGGAGGTCACTGACAGAGCTGCTGGGTGGTGGGGAAGCAGACAGACTTGTCCTCCTGGAAATCTGGGCAGAGGAACTAACAGGGCAAAAGTCAAAGCTGTGTGTGGTGCTGCTTGGCCTTGGCCATTTGTGGGCACGCATTCCAGTCCAGCTCCACAGCTCAGGGTTGGCTGGGCTCTAGGTTTCTCATATGTAAATCGGGGACAGATGTAAAGAGGGGAGGTCCTATCGCTTTTAACTCTTAAGGCCACAAAACCTGCATACAATCTGTTGGGTTTAGTTGTCCAATCTCAATTATCCATATGAAATGCTTTCTATCTCCTTTGGGACTTTTTCATATAATCTTTGTGGACATTTGTAGGTATGTGTGCACCATGCACAGGGAATGATGATTTTTTTCTTTAAAGCTAAAGCATGCCGGGGATTACAATTGAGATGAAAAAAAAAAAAAGTACAAAAATGATGTAAAAATCAACTATTATATTATAAAAAAAAAAGCTATAGCCTATAGCATGCACCCAGTTCTTTTACAATGAAGTGAAAAATCAGGTGACACGCACAAAAGAAAGAAGGAAAAAGAAAGGCAACAGAAAATATTTCCAACGTGTAACTCATGTCATCTTTATTTAAAAATTTATGACATTTCATTGTAGCTGGGGAATGTGGATGTTCCTTGTGCTTGTATTGTAATATCATCGACCTGAATTTTATTTAGGAAGGTGAGTGGGTGTGAGTATGTGTCGGAACACTTAAAATTATAATTAAGACTTCACAGATGGGGCAAGTCAGTGGAGTCTGGAGAACTTGTCCCCGCGCGGAGTCACAGCTGTCACGGGGAGTGGACACTGCAGATGTGGAGACACACATTTGTGTCTGGTTTCAGGGTCTTCACCGCACATTATAGCATTCATGACCGGGGTGGGAATTGCTAGTGAGTTTGCATTCAGCTTAATTAGAAAGATGAAAGGCCAAGACTTATCTTTGAAACACTGTCTCTGGCTTCTTAACAACATGAAGCACCAAACCCCTGCTTTCCCTGTGATATACTCTGAATCCTGACCAGAGAGATATGGCAATATTGTGAAACTCCCCCAGGAAGCAGAACATAAGACTCCCCAAAAATCCCAAACCTCCTCAGATGGAAGGTGTTGGGGGGGGGGGAGAGGAGAGAGTTTAGAACATCAGTCAACATGTCTTTTACAGGGGCACATGAGAATGACCCTAAACTTTAGAAGCTTGTAGCTTTGCTGCCTAGGCAGCTGTTGCACAGGGGTCTCTTCCTGCTTGAGACTGGATGTCACTCTCCTGTTGCTTTATTAAGACTCCTAAGATTGTTGCTAGAAAACCTCTGATAATTCATTGGTCTGCTCACACAGAGAGATCACTCCTCCTCCCTCCACTCTTGGCTAGATACACCACAAAGCTGTAATCAGCATAATATTCTCAGTCAATTTCTGATAAATGGCTTTTTCCAGCAGATTTCTCCTGCTCTGTTAAGTTGTTGGCCAATGACTTGTCTCCCTGCAGCTATCTACCTTAGATCTAGTGTCTCAAAAATAAGAAAATGAGTAGGTGAGTGAATGAGACTCCAAAGGAAGAAAAAAAAAAGGAATTGTGTCACTTGCCCAGGCATGATTTCTCTCACTATCCACAAAAAGTCCACAATGAGAATTGAGACAACAAATTATAGGATGATCCATGAGACAAGAACAAGAGCTTGTCTAAGAGAAGCTGAGTTGATTTTGTTTCCAAGGCTATGAATATTCCTTTTATAAGATCAACTAATTTCTCTGGACTTTGGAAGCAGGGAGGTTGGAGGGGCAACATGCCACTTTATAGTCTCTTTTTACCCTAATTTTCAGAATATGTGTATTGTAAGTATTAGAATATTTGCTTTTTTTTTTTCATATACCACTGGTGTGATGGAAGCAGCACATTGCTAGAAACAGAACTGCTCACTGGCTTCTGCTCAAGTAGCTCCAGGTGACTCTTGAGGACACACAATCCCAGGATGGAGATCTTCCTCATCCACAACCACAGCCTGTCCTTGAGTGGTCTCATCAGCGCTAACAGCGCAAGAGCACAGGATTTGGAGCTGAAAGCCTTGCAGTGTGACTTTGGCCCTATCACTTAATGACTTTGGGACAACTAACAGTTTTCTCACTATTCTCACTTCTGAGAAGTAATGTGAAGATTAAATAAGATTGTGGATGAAATGCTTTATAACATATATGCAACTTTAATTGCTAAACTGTTTTCATTGTATGAAAACTGAAAATGAGGTTTACTATGAACCAAATGGTTTATAGTCTGTTATAATTTTCTTTAATGCAGCTCTGTATTAGGCCTTTTCTTTGAAGCTGTATTAGAGTGGGCTTCCACACACACATACATTTAAACCTTAACAATATCTGTATTAGTTTCTTATGGCTGCCATAAAAGTATTACAAACAGGGAGCTTAAAACAACAGAAATTATTCTCTCACAGCTGTTACGGCTAGAAGTATGAAATCAAGATGTTGTCAGGGCTGCATGCCCTCTCAGATTCTGGGGAGAATCTTCCTTGTTTCTTCCGAACTCTTGCTAGTAGACACATCTAGTTGAACTTCTTTGTCTTAATTTCAGCCATGAAGCTGCTTCCAGCTTCATGTTGTGTTGTCCCTGATTCTCATGGTCATCTCTTCAATAAGGACACCGGTCCTGCTGGATTAAGACCATGCTAATGACCTCATTTTGATGATTTCTGCAAAGACTATCTTCCCAAATAAGGTTGTATCACAGGTACTGGCGTTAGGACTTTAACATATCTTTTATGGAGGAACAACTTGATCCATAACAATACCCCACAAAACAATCCAGTCTCCTACTGTTTGGAGACCTGGCTTTCCATGCTGAAATTTGCCATTAATGAGCTAAATAACTTGTAGGTAAATGAAACAGAATAGAAATCTTAAGGTATTTCCAAATTTATAATATTCTATAATTCTATCATTTTAGAATATTTCCATAATACTTATTTCTAAAAACATGATGGCTCTTTCCACTCACTCATAAACTAGGTAGACAAAAACCCAGCTGAAGGAGTGGGTTACCTACAGCAGCTTCTTGGAGTGCACCAGGCAGAATTATACTTTCCTTACTGTTATCACCGTGAATGTTTCCTACAGGCCCGAACTTCCTCTTCCTGGACTGTTGCCAGAGTCTCTCCGCTGCTTTGAGTCCCCCCCACTCCCAGCTCCCCTAACATATGCTCCAGTCACACTAGGGCTTTAGGAAACAGATCTGACTCTGCCAATATCTCGTGGACCATCCTTTCCAGGCTCTGCTGGAGTCCAAGATGGGATATGACTTTTAGCTTGGCACTTGGGACTATATAAGCAGAAACTTCTCATTCAGACTCATCTGCTCAAGATTGACCTTCACTAATTCTGACTTCATCACCATTAATTCAATATATTGATAATGTAATTCAACATGTTATTTAATACTTCAATATAATATTATTCAATAATTCGATATATTAATTCAATATAATCATATTATGTTTCTGCACTTTGGTGCATTATATTCCCTTTCCTTTTCTACCTGGAGAACTTCTATGTCTACCACAATGTCCTTTGGAAAGCTATTTCTAACTATCCTAGTCAGAAACAACCTTTAAAAAAATTCTTATCAACGTTTAGTTCATATTTATTTACATTTTTGTACTTATCAAAATACTGGTGTGATTTACTGTTATAATATTGGTGTGTGTGTGTATGTGCCTGTGTGTGTACATATATGTGTGTGTACCTAATAAATAGAGTGCTCCAAAGAGTTGGGGTGATATACTTGTATGTGGGGTAGGACCGATATCTTGTTTATTTCCAGGTGTCATATATACAGTTGGTACTCAGAGACATTTTATTAAATAAAATTAAATAGCCAGTTCTTGACAAGGAACTGAAACCAGCAGCCAGGGTCAAATGACTTTTCTATGTGAGTCGCTTTAGAATTAATGAAGCAGAAAGATGGGCTCTGGCACAGCTGTCTGGCATCCTGGGCTAAGTTCTAGTGCAAACAGCTGCATGGCTGTTACTTGCTGTAAAACACCCACTTCACACAGTGCAGTATGGCGGGACCCATGGAAGGCAGCCAGGACTGGGGCTGGCAGCTACCTGAAAGCACTTGGGTTAAGTTTCTATTGCCTTGGTAGTTCGACAGTTCCTTGTAGTTATTCCTTGAAATGGTAGCCTTGTCTCGTGGGACATACTCTGTTGGGCTGGACTCCCAGGTGGGCAGTTCTTGTTTGCCATCTTAAATGTTTCACTGCTGAGAGCTGCCCTGGGTCACCTGGGAGCTGTTTTGCAAATAGTCTAAGACTATGTGACCAGATGCATGTTGAAAATTAACGTCCACGTTGATTGATTCAGTGGTAACCAAGCAATTGGGGCATGAACACCCCAATCAGGATTATTTTACAGCTATGCTCACTTACCTATTTATTTGGCTCCTTTCTAATCTTGCTACTGAAATCTGGGGGGTAAAAGATCAAATTCCTATACAGAGTTATTCTGAGTCAGGGTAGAAAAAGAAGGAACTAAAGATTTGGACACTGCTTGGGCTGGTGGGGGAGAAAATGCAAACATCTCAGGAAGAATAGCAGCAATGTCAGAGTTGGGAGAAGCTGAGGTATGAGTCCAGAGCCTGGATTGTGGCTGTCAGAGATTAGTAGTTTCCTTATTTATATCCCTCATTTCCTAAAGAACTGATGGAAAGAAATAGTTATCAGCCTTTTTTTTTTTTTTGTCAATATGAACATTCAAATCCCAATATAATAATAATAGCACTTTCAAATATAATTAATTGGTGATTGATAAGTGAGATAAGTGATAAGTGGCCCTGCCTATATTTGTGTTTGCCTTGATTCCACAATTAGATTGAAGTTCTCAGAGAGCAGCTCTCATATCTCATGCTTTGTTAAGTTACCTAACAGATTTCTTAAACTTGATTGCACATGAAAACTTTGGAGATTGAGGACAGTTGTGCCTAATGTTGTAGAAGTGACTATTCATAACCTAGGGAAATACAGCTCTTAAAGTAGAGCAAATAACAATGATGATTTTGGAGGAGAAACCTGATTTGGTGGGTAAAAGAATGCCTATATTTTTATCCATTACTGCTGTTAGCAATGAAAGTACAATAATTATGCCATCTTTCGATGCATTACTAGGAATGAACAAACTTTGGGGAAAAATGATAAATAAGCATAGATGATCAGATCCTTACAGGTATATGTTACCGCAGAGCTCAGGATTTATATATGTCTTACATATTCCAACTTGGTAAATGCATGGATTTGTTGAAAATTCTTTTGTTGTTTTTTAAAGATTTATTTATTTATGCATACAGAACTGGGGTACAGGCCAGAGGTGCAGGAGTGGTAAAAGGATTCACCAGAGAGAGTGGGGAGCGGGACAGACAGACCAATGAAGTACACTGCTGAGGGGAGCAGCAGGTGGGACAGGAGATGTCTGCCACGCCATGTGGGTCACCTCTGGGGCTGGGGATCGAATTCATGCTGAAGTGGCTTTAGCTTTTTATCCTGTGCTATAACCCGCTGCGCCACCAGGGAGGGCCTGTTTAAAGTCCTACTAGATGTAAGGCATAATGATGGGTCGTATTACAAAGTGTTAAGAAGATCTATGTACTTGAAAGCCTTTTTCTACAAGTTTTCTGTAAGGAACTGTAATACTGCAGGAAAGAGCATCACCTAAACACAGATTCAGAGGCACTTAGCAAAGGGCTGCTTATTTTGGGGGCAGCTTGGTTCTCTTTGCACTAATGGGTTCCCAATGGTGTTCTCAACTAACAAAACTGTCAAGATGCAACAACCTCGTGGAACCTATAGATCATTTCCTTCCTGTTAAAAGCGCCAGTGCCTTCTAACTGTCTTTCACAGACAGTAAGTTTCTCCAACACACCATCTGAGTAGGAAGCCTGTCTATCACGAAGGGCTCTGAGACCATCCCATGAAATGTCAAAAAACAATTATAAATAGTAGTGATAAGTGTCTCTCAGAAGTGTGGAGATTTAGTCTGGGAGAAAAGCCAGAAGTTTGTGTACTTATATAAACACTTTTGATCTTGAAAAATTGGTCTACAAATCTTGCAAGAACAGGTTGTTGCCCAAGTCTTACGTTATTATTTTGCTTTGTGTACCTCATGTGACAATTTTCATGGAAATTGTACTATTTATTCTTCTTTATTTTAAGCACTTCAGCCAAAACAAAATGCACCAAGATACATACTTTTTAGAAGAAAACCAAACTCATTTTCATTTTGCAGAGAAGTAATTTTATCTTTGAAAATTGAGCAAGAAGTTTTTCACCAACTTGTATCTTAATAAAAGAAATTCAAAATTCATTTGTACGTAAACATAAATAAATACACTTGAGATGCAAATATATCAGAGATATAAATAATCTCTGAAGTCTCTTTTAGGTCAAACATCTTAGATTTTTCTGGCAAAATGTAACATTCTTATATTAATGAATGTTTGGGAAAATCAAATGTAATGAAATGCCTCCCTACCTGGAATTTTGTAATGCTTTTCATGAGCCACAATCTGAAACAAATGCAGCAGAATAAGCACATAGAAAAACTGAAAATGACAGCTCCAATTTTGACTTCAGTAATATTTGAAAGTCAAAGCAGATATTTTTATTTCGGATATAAGTGATTAAAATTCTCTAAGAATGCTCTCTCTTTGGAATAACCTCTAGGGCTAAGAATGAAATAATTATTATATTTTATCATGGTTTATGAGTCTCTCCTCACTATAATTCATGTAACTACGATCCATATCACATAACTGTTACAAGTAGGTTTACAGCTCAAAATTAGAAATCACTTTATTTATTATCCTTGTTTGCAAAGTTAAACTTAGCATTTCAATTAAAATCTGGTGGGATGATAGTAAAACTATATGTTTGAGGGACAAACAGCTCCTGAGAAATCACCATAAAATGTTTCAGTGACATTTTTTGAGAGACCTAGATTTTTCTTCCTGTTGCATATTTTTTAAAAATGAGCGAAACTATCCAGCCTTTTGGATGAAGACAAACTGTAGGAGATTCAAGGGTGAGTTTCCTGCATGAAACTGAGGGTCACCAGCTCTCCTCTGCACATACAGCTGTGGGAGTCTTGTGTTTTTTATAGTCTCTACCTTCCTTTCTCCAGATAGAGTGGAGTTGAGGCAGGGCTGGCTGTGTTGTTGAAGAAATCAACCTCATTCAACCCAAACTTCAGATCAGTAAATGATATCAATTTATGTTAGGGCTTGGTGATTTAAAAAGCAAGTGGCATAGCACATTGTAGATGATGCTATTTCAACATGAAAATTTATGCCAGCTGCCATTGGGGGCAGTGTTACAAAGAACTCAGAGAGGAGTGTTATTACTAGGTCTTGGTGGTTTACTTTACAGGTTATGTGCCTGGGATCACATTTAAAGTGAAAATCTAACAAAACTAAACCAAAACAAACCCTAGAATTCTGAGTGTAGAATGGAGGTTACCAGTAGGGAGGGTAGAAGTGGGAGTGTTCAGGTAGACAGAGACTCAGTGGAATAGGGTGGAGGATCATGGGTACTTTGTGTGAGCCTATAGCCCTAAGACATATACAGTATTGCAAACCAAAGTTACCCTAGTAAAAATAACATATTTTAAAAATGAGTTATTTATTTAAGCATCTAAGAACTGGGGTACAGGTCAGAAGAGTGGAGAGTGAGAGGATTCACCAGAGACAGAGTGGGGAACAGAACAGGCAAATGTACTGAAGTACACTGCTGAGGGGAGAAGCAGGCAAGACAGGATAGGTCTGCCGCGCCATGTGTGTCAGATCCCTGGCTGGGGATTGAACTCGTGCTGTAGTGACTGTGACTAGCTTCATAGTGCTGTGCTTTAACCAGTTGCAACACCAGGGAGTGCCCCAAAATAACATAATTTTAAGAAACAATATAAAAGTCTGAGATAGGAGTAGGAGCATGTGGATGCCTCCAAACTAAGCAGCAGGCAGGCTAAACCAAAAATTGCCAGGTCTTAGACTAGGGAAGTGAAGTGGACTGATTTGAGGAGAGAAAAAAGACCATGCACTTGTCCACACTAAAAACAAAACAAAACAAAAACCAAAAAAAACTATCCATCCTTTTGGATGAAGACAGACTGTTGGAGATTCAAGGGTGTGCACAATAAAAAAAAAATAAAAATCTGGAGATAATATTTTGTGGTAAAGATCCAGTATGTTCAATGTGGTGCTTTGTTGGGTAGGCTATGAGAAATTTAGAATATAAGAGAAAACATAATTTTGTCTCTATGTTTTACTAGTGATGGAAGTTGTGTCTTCTGGATTTCACAATCTGAGGGAAACGGAGAACTTGGAGGGTCTTCCAAAATGACTAACAGGATGGAAAATAAGTCTGGAAGAAAAGGCTAAGTAAATGGGCATGATTTAAAGGAAAGTGAAAGGAAAAGTCGTTGAAAACATGCACATATTTAAATAATTTTAAAGGCTTCATTTCAGTTTCTTGTTCCAGATTACTTCATGAAAAATTTTCTTTCAGGAGGAGATCACTAATAGTTTTATAACTTTCCCATAACCAAGTATGAGAAACCAAGCACAACAAATGAATTAAAGTTACAGAGGTACCAACTATGGTTTTGTATTACTGATTTGTGTGCAATATGGAATTTTGTGATCTTCTCATTGACGAAAACTAAAATATGTTGCTTCTTACAACTATGTTGTGTTTAGGCACTGTATCGAGTTAACTTTTTTATGTGTCAGTGTCAATCTAAATAAACCAACAGGAGAATAATTCAGAAATTTACTTTTAAAATCTGTGTACCTATTAGAAACAACCCAGTGTTGAGATTAGATGTAGCAAGACTCCAACAGAACTAAACTAGTTTTCTAAGGATTTAGGGAAGGCAGCTAAGCGAGGTAGAAGCCGCTCTACACTGTCACTAACTATGATATATGAATCTTGGTTTTTGGTCTGTGGCCTTGAGCTTGAAATGTTCTGAACCTTATACTTACCATCTATATTGTAAGTTAGTTTTGTTAAATGAGATAACATTTCTCACAGAATTGTGAATATCAATAATGCACTACATACAATAAGCTCATTATAAATGCTAGGCATTGTTAGTATTACTATTAATTTAGAATGGACCTAACATAGTACTGAACATATAGAAACTCAAAAGTATTAAATCCAAATCTAATAGAACAGATTAGAAGACAGTGGTGGGACTCGTCAACATATTGATGGAAGTGTTAAAGGGAAAAGCATCATAAGAATATAAAATCTGGAAGGGAATGTTTACAAAACTTACTCATCAAATTACCAAGTCCAGATGTCCACTGCCAAGTGGAAAGAGGTAATGAGAGGATGAATCTACACACAGTACATACTAAAATTGAAAGTTCATTAGCCCTAGATGGATTCTATTAAAGAATAGACTTGGGAATAGAATCTGGAATGGCTAACAGCAGCAGCTGGGATGTTTGCTGCAAAACTGTAGCCTGATGGACATTATCATGGAGAATAACTGAGCTGTCTAGGCTGACTCCATCTGCTTTTGCTCACAGAGGATCACCATTCCTGGTCATTAGCATGAGAGATCACCTGAAATCATTGGTATGAGGATGGCAGCAGAAACTTCCAGGGCACGCTAGTTCTTGCATGTTAACTATTCAGTAGACACTTTCCAAATATAAAAGGACAACTAACATTGGGAAACCTCTCTCTCTCCCCAATTGAATATAAATTGACCTCTGAAGTTAAATGTTTTCAGCAGACAGAGATAGAAACAGTGAAAATATTAAATCTTCTGGAAAAAATAAAGGATTTCAAGATTTTCAAGGTTAAAGACTCTGAAAATTGACAACCAGCAAACCTAAGAGGTAATTCAAAATTTGACTGGCTATTTTAGTGATACATCTTTATTATGCATTAGAGTTAAAATTTATCTTGTTTTGGAAGAAGAAGAGCTGGGTGGTGAGCTCAGGATCTTTCTAGAGCATGCTATTCACTTTGATATCATCTTTTAAAGAAGGGCAAAGGTAATCACAACATTCAGTGAGGCAAAATGACAGCGAGACAATTTGCTCTTCTAACCTCAAACCCAGAATCAGAGAGAATTTGAAAATTGCTTCCAAATATCTTTGAAATGAGTCAGGGGTAGACAGAGCAAAAATTGGTGGTGCCTATGGGCTTCCAGAGGGTAACATAAACTTTCTTCACCACACCTCAGGATTAACCTTCAACAATGTGGAGAGCAATGCCAGTGTATATTTTTAAGCCTCCTACTCCCACAATCATAATAAAAAGAGCCACGCCTGAGTGTCAGGCCAAACAGAAGATAACTGAAAGCACTGCCGTCAATCATGTGCATTCTGGTTGACTTCCAAGTCCTGTCTAGGTCATATTATGACTCTTTTATTGGCACGTAAGGTCACCAGGAGACAGGCAAGTGCATCCTATATCAGGAAGTGTAGTGCGCCTCATGAGTGAGATATTACGTTTTAGTAGGCGCTGTGGCGGTGACTCGGAAATCCAGGGAAATGAGTTAAGCTCAGTCAGACTCCAGGCGCCGTGCTGCCTCACAGCAGATAGAATGGAGTAGAATAATAGAAGCTTTCCTGCCATTCTCAACATTAGGTTGAATTCCGGTCAGCCCTTCCAGTTGAGTGTCTGGAGCCTGTTTTCTATCCTGCCCCCATGCTGTAGACTGCAATTCAAGGGAAGGAGCTCCACGGAGAGCTTGGCCCCAAGTTCAGGCTGGCCGGTGCCAGGGAAGCCCTCCTGCAGGAAGACAGATTAAAGGGCATGTGTACCCAATTTGGTGGGTGAGTGCAAAATTTAGTGCCTACATTTGGCTCCCAGAGAAATTACCGCCTGGCTAATTTAGGTCTGGCAGCCTCACATAAACATGAATTCTTATATTTCCATACATTCTTTGCATGGTGACTAACTCTAATGGAGAAGGAAAAATAAAAAGGCTGCAATGGTCATCTGCTTCACCCACTGGGGAGCCATAAGCTCCAAGCTTGTCTGACTTGAGGTAGGATGACTTTTCACAGTATGATTCCTATTTGAGGACCCCAAAATTCAGTTAACATCACCTTCATCACCTTTCATAGCCTGAAAACTTTTCTTTTATGGCTGATAGTAAAATGTAATTATTAAGGAAGAGAGGAATGCTAGCAAAATTCAGCTGTAAAGGAACAACTCTATTTCTACAAACCTGTAAGTAAATAGCACAAGGATGCTTTTAAGAAATCCAGATTTACATTAGGACATAAAAGTGGGCCCCTCTCTGATGGTACAACAGGTTAAAGCACAGCACTATGAAGTTATGCAGCCACTGCAGCACAAGATCCCTGGCCGGGGAGCTGACGCACATGGCACAGCAGACCTCTCCTGACCTGCCTGCTTCTCCCCTCAGCAGTGTTTTTTCAGAACATCCTCCTGTTCTGCTCCTCACTCTGTCTCTGGTGAATCCTCTCACCACCCCCCACACCTCTAGCCTGTACCCCAGTTCTGTGTGCATAAATAAATAAATAAATAAATAAAAAACATAAAAGCACCAGAAAATCTTCAGTCTGCAGAATTGAGTTGTCATGGTGGTATCTGGAGCACTAGAGTCTATAAAACTGTTCATACTCAGGGCTTTGATGTTTTGAAAGCAAAATCACTTTGAACTTAAGAGATCGTGTTAAGGAGAAAACAAGAGGTATTGGTGACTAACAGCAGGCAGTCCCTTACCTCTCACGTGCTTTGCCCACATGTGTATAAATATGAGGCTGTTTGATGCACAAGGACACAGGATTGGTGGAGAAAGAGTCTTGGCTTCTGCTTGCAGTGGGCGGGGAAGATGAGTGGAGCTCTTGGAAAGATAGGCTTGTCCTCCCGAAGCCCCACAGCCTAGCAGAGTGTCTAACTCAATGTAGGTGGTCAGTAAATATTTATTCAGTCACCAGTGAATAGCGAAGTCAACTAAGGCCATGGCCACATGTCACTAAACATTTAAAAGAAAGAATACAGAAAAATCCTGAACAATTTATCCTTCGCAGATGGATGGATAGTTGACATTTTGAACATTACTCTTTCCTAGGGACTTTCTGAGACAAAAACCCTTCACAGTTTTTAGACACGATAGTCTGAGTCTTCTTCCTATCAAGAGCGAGACTGAAGCATTCTGAGTCTTTGAAAGACTCAGAAGCACCAAGGCTTGAGAAAGTTTCCTATTTGGTAGAATTTGAAGAACATGAGGAGCAGAGCGTAGTTTTCCTGATATAGCAGGGCTTTATTGAGTTAAGCCTGTTTTGAAGGAGTCATAAAGACGCTGCATGCATGACAGGAAAGCTTTGAGGAGGCCACTTCTGTCTGTGAGCGCTACAGGCGTGGGCGTGGTGGCGGCCTCGTGTGTGCGCTAGATGAAAGCGATTCCAGAACACTGCGTGGTGCCCAGGGCATCCTCTGCGGACACAGACCTCAAGCCAGGGGGGACACGGAGTGTGTGGCCTTGCTGTCTGAGTGGCTGAGCCCAGAGGAGCACACCCGGCCCCCAGGGCCTTGCTTTTGCCACACTCCAAAATCGTGACTCCCGAGGGCTGAGAGCTCTGCTATTTGGTCAAGTACTCGTTACTAGTCATTTGAAACTATGTCAGGTAAATTAAAAAAAACAAAAAACGTAACTTCTTGATTGTGGCCAGTGCAGTGGAAGCATAGATGGACAGGCCGGGGAAATCTTTATAATGACCTAAAAACCCACAAGGCATTCTGGACATCAAACATCAATTACCAAGTCCCACTTTGATGAGTTAAGAGTAAGTGAATCAGAACCAGATGGATTAAATTCCCCTTGAAATACACACAGGAATAAAAATTAAGAGATGTATTGCTAAACACAGTGGATTGTTTCACATGCTAGCCTGAGCATTTGAAACACAAAAAATCCAGCAGACATACTTGACAGTTAAGTGACTGTTGACCCACCTCTGGGGTCCAAATTCTAAATTAGCCACATGAATACTTGGAAAGAATTTTACATGTATAAAATATAAAAATGTTCACTGGACTACCAAAAGCTGACAAAAGGAAAAAGATCTGTTCAACATGTATTTTATTTACTTGCTTAGGTAAATAAGTTCACATGAAATTCCATAGAAAATGTTTATCACGTTACAAGTGGGTTGAAATGAACAGTTGCATATGTGAGCATGCAGACTGGCCCGGGCACTTAATTGAAGACACTTGATTATGTTTGACAGATCTTAATAGGTACTTAAAGCTCGTGCACACGCAAAGGCATCCACATGTCCGTGGGACGTGTCCTGACCCTGACGTGTTGATCAGCCCTTCAGAGAGCTGCTTGTCTTAGTGATTACGCACTGACGCATGACCCTCCACACGGCTGCCTGTCCTGCTTGTGACAGCAGCAGGACTGAGCTGCAGGGGCTTCGCCAGCACAATGCCAGCGTCTCAGTGCCCTCTGGCTTCCATGCACAGGCTGTCGAATAAACAAACAAGGGGTTCCAATTTTATGCCTAGTAGCCTCAATGGTGTTCTGCAACAGGGTTTGCTCTGTTTATTTATTCACAGTTCCGCAGGGGTCCCTTGGGAATGTTTGAGGCAAAAGTTTTGCATTTCCAGAGAATCTGTAAAGAAGTACTGCCTCGGAGGTTATGAGCACACAATGTCACCAAGAATCAAAGCCACAAAAGAAAAAATAGATAAATTGGACTGCAGAAAATTTACAAACTGGATATCAGAGGGAAAAAATCAACAAGGTGAAAAAATATATAAAGAATTCCTACATCTCAACAACTAAAATCAAATAATATGATTAAAGAGGGGACAAGGAACTTGAACAGCTTTTTCTCCCAAGAAGATATTCAAGTGGTCAATAAACACTTTGAAAAGATGCTCCCATCTCTTTTTGCTGGCAAAATGCAAAGTGAAGCCACCATGAGAGGCTCTCTCACGGCGCTGAGAATGGTGTTACCACAAAACTGGGAAATCATGAATGTTGGGAAGGCTGTGGAGAACTGGAACCCTCGTGAACTATTGGTAGGAATGTGAAGTGTGCAGTTGCTAGGGAAAACAGTACACCATTTTTTTAAAAAATTACAAGTAGGGTTGCCATATAATCTGCAATTCCATTTCTGGGTATATGCCCAAAGAATTGAAAAGAGTCTCAAAGAGATGATTTTATAGTTAGGTTTACCATTACTCACTATAACCAAAAGGCAAAAGCAATATGATGGTCCATTAACAGGTGAACTGATGAAACAAAATGTGGCATATGTCCGTGATGGAATATTATTCAGCTTTAAAAAGGAAGGGGATTCTGTCAGGATTCAATATATAGTGAACCATGACGACATTATGCTAAGTGGAATATCAGTCACAAAGGCACAAATGCTATATGATTCCACTTCTATGAGGCACTTAAGGTAGTCAGATTCACAGACAGTAGGATGGTGGTTGCTGGGGGATAGGAGACATGGGAGAGGAAAGTTGTTATATCATGGAGATAGAGGAATAGTGTTGGAAGATAAAGAGCTCTGGACATTTGTTGTCCAATACTGTGAATATACTGGACATTGCTGGTCTCTGCACTTAAAATGTTAATGGTAAATTTTATGTTATGTGTATTTTACCACAATTTAAAAAGTCACTTTATATAAGCAACTTTTTAGGTGAGTTTTACAGCTTTGATGAGGCCCTAGCATCATCCAGGGGTGTCCTTGCAGAAAAATGATAATCCTCAAAAATATTAATATATCCACACAAGAAACAAAGTTGAAAGTAAATTTAAATTGCTGGTATTTTTGTTTCTAAACTGTGATGTGGCAAGAAGCAAATTCAGTTCAGAACTAGGAAATTGAGAGAGTTCAAATGTTAGATATTGGAGGAACAGGAAAGTGGTAATATGCTTTACCTTAAACCTTATGATTCTATCAGGAAGCATCACATTAGGTTACAGATGTGAATACTAAGTTTGGAATAGGTTAGGTCACTTTGTCAAAGTCTCATAGGTCATGAATTATAAAAATAAGGTCTCTTGCTACAATGGATTGCTTTCCAGAAGAGAGGTTAGTTGGTGAGAGCTCAATAGAGCAATGGAGGTTGATACTTATAAACACATTAGTAATGTAATGACAGAGAAGCAACTACAACGCTTGTTGGGGAGACTATGTATATAAACATAAGCCAAATTTTCTAGGGTCATCTATGAGGTGCTATGAGGTGTGATCTCTCCCTCTATATTCACTACCAGCTTTCCAAGTTCTGATGACTGAGACTAAGGCAGTAAGTCACCCAAATGCACTTTGGTGCATACAGTTTTACTCAAAAAGATATTAGCTTCTATTGTAGGTAAAGTCTTTTTTTTTTTTTAAGAATTATTTATGCATACAGAACTGGGGTACAGGCCAGAGGTGCAGGGGTGGTGAGAGGCTTCACCAAAGACAGAGTGGGGAGCAGAACAGGCAGATCGACAAAGTACACTGCTGAGGGGAGCAGCAGGAGGGTCAGGAGGAAAAGTAATGTCTTTTATCTGGTAAAGAGGTCAAATGTTAGCAGCGTAGATTATTCTCAGATAGTTAATTAAAATAGAAGTTTCTTTAGTCTATAGTACATGGACAAGAGATCTATTGTATTTTTAAATATTAAAAAAATAGCAGATTTTTCAGAAAGAGTATTAGTAGTTAGATTTGTTCATTTTTGGTGTGATGTGGTTGTAGAGGTGGTGGTGGGGTTAATATCTGTGTGTGTGTGTGTTTATGTGTGCACCAAACTTTTCTCTTGATATATCTAACTTATTTTAGCTACTTAAGTTTTACATATTGACCCTAGCTAAGTGTCTAAACAAAATTTGGATCCTGGGATCCTAGGGTCTTGGTGGGAAAATTTGTTCTATATGGCTTAAGGTCAAGTTCTTAAACTCCTTGATAATCTGAAGTCTCTTCTCAGAATTTCAAGGCATGTCTGCTTTGTGTAGTTCTGACCTGGTTAGATGGATTATGGTGGGAGTGAAATCACAAGGACAGTTATACAGAACAAAGGTTTCCTCAAAAATGACTTCCCTGGCCCTCCCTGGTGGCAGATAGGGTTGGAGCACTGCACTGTGAAGGTAAGCCAAGCCGTGGCTGCTTCAGTGCGAGTTCGATCCCGCCCCCAAGGTGATCCACATGGCGCGGCAGACCTCTCCTGGGCCTCTTGCTGCTCCCCTCAGTAGTGTACTTTGTCGATCTGCCTGTTCTGCTCCCCACTCTGTTTCTGGTAAATCCTCTCACTGGCCCTGCATCTCTGACCTGTACCTGATTTCTGTATGCATAAAAAAAATAAAATCTTAAAAAAAGTCTTCCCTTCCTTGTAGCTCAGAGTGTATTTCCAGTCCATTTTACTATAAAGAATGCATTAAAATGGAAACAGCCCATTGTTCCTCTAACTGTTTTCTTTTTCACTAACATGAATATAGGTAACATGTGAATGTCTAGTTAAGGCTGTTCCCCAGTGTTTCTGGGGATCAGTGGGCTGAGCATGTATCTTAACTTGTTGATAAAATGTAGCAGAAGTCAAGTATACAAATTTTGCCTCACTTACTGAAGAGGAGGCTCCTGAATGCTAATCTTTCTGCCCACCTTAAGGAATCGTGACCTCATTTGGAAGATTAGGATGCAGGTTGCTATCAGGCTGGGTTCCTGAATGACCAAATGGATCAGTCTCTGCTGGACTAAAATACTGAACTCGGAATCAATAATTAAGAATGTAAAAATTTCTCTGGTCTTTGAGCAACATGATCATTAATTGTTCTTAAAAACATTTATTCTTTCTAATGCAGCTCTGAAATGATATTTAATTTCTGAAGTCAAAATATCCTTTTGTTTTTATTTATTCAAAAAGGATCAAATATCTATTTTATTGAAGCTACTGTTTCAAAGAAAAGAATAAGAAAAACATTGGCTCATTTTTTTTTTTTTTTTTTTATTCAAAAAGGATCAAATAGATATTTTGTTGAGGCTACTGTTCCAAAGAGTGGACTAAGAAAAACATTGGCTCAATTTTTTTTTTTTTTTTTTGTCCTATATCACAATGGGGTCAGGAGCACGTTCAGTGAGCTCCCTCAGCGATGCCAGTACAGACTGAATTTCTAGATTTTGTTATGATTAGTTTAGTGTGTAAGGAAGCAGAACAATTAGATGTTTTCTTTGCTCTATTCTCCTTATAACCCCACAAAAATTGTACACCCTATAGAATTTCTTGTGTAAGTTTCTACATGCTTCCTGTATGTTTCATCCTGGATAGTTTTTTCATTCTACTACCTGAAAGTGTAAGTTGGACTATTTGGTTAAGGAAACTATAAGTTGTGGGGGAAAGCCCCTACTTCCCTAATCTGTGCTGGGGATCTGGCAGTGTCTGAAGGATTTCCCAAAGCAGCACGGCCCTCAGCCAGGGCACACTGTGTTATCTCTACTACACTCCGTTCACAGGAAATCCTGCATGTGACTGGCAGAGGGATAAGAGGAGCTAAAGAAATCCCAGTCAGAACACACAAGTTCCTCCAATGAGGAGTTTGTCTAACAGTTCTGTGGTAGATAATATACTTAACTAAATTATTAGATTAGTATAGAAAGGCAATGTCTGTGGATCCTCAGCTTCTTCTTCAGCTTTAATCTTCCTAACATGACTTTTAGTTTTTCTAGACATGTAAAAGGTGCAAATCTCAAAGTTTACAAATATGTAAAATAATAGGAAAGCATACAATATCATTGTGACATATTGTGACCATTAGCAGACAATACAAAGCCAGTGAACTCAATGTAAATCTGGCAGTATGTTATATGAAACTTCTGATCTGTGCTGAAAGACTTGCCCTCCCTGATTTCTTCCCAAAAACTCTGTCACCCTTGACCCTTCTTCCACTGTCATCTCATAACCTATTCATCAGGAAATCTTTCCAGCTTGGGAGTTTTTGCACAACCGGATTCCTCTATAGCACCTCCATTGTTACCATTCTGCTAGGACTCCTGACTTCTCTTACTTGGATTAAGTGTTTTATTAACTCCTCTCCCTAATCTGCAAACACACACACACTTGCAACAGGTTAGCCAGAGTAATACTTTTTTAAAAAAATATTCATTTATTTATTTATGCATACAGAACTGGGGTACAGGCCAGAGGCACAGGGGTGGTGAGAGGATCTACCAGAGACAGAGTGGGGAGCAGAACAGGCAGATCGCCAAAGTACACTGCTGACGGGAGCAGCAGGAGGGTCAGGAGTGGTCTGCCTCTGTGCCATGTCCCTCTGTGCCATGTGTATCACCTTCGGGGCGGGGATCGAACTCAAGCTGAAGTGACTTTAGCTTCTTAGTGCTGTGCTTTAACCCACTGTACCACCAGGGAGGGCCCCAGAGTAGTACTTTTAAATAGAAGTCAGGTCATTCAACTCCTCAAAAACCTCTCCAAATACTATTAAACAATTGAATAGGGTGACCAGGTAGGGGAAATGGGAGTACAGTTAGGTTTGATAGAGTAGAACTTAAAAAAAAAAAAAAAGCTGTTGATTAAAATACCAACTCTTTATAAAGGTGGGTCTGCTATTAAGGGATTAAAGCCCTTCTTACTTTTCTGATCTCACTTCTACTACTCAGATTCTTACTCAGAATAGCTTCCTTGTGCTCCTGTATCACACTAGCAAGCTCCTGTAGCACACATAGGGCATTTGCTCCAGTTCGCTCACTTGGTCCTTGGTAGCTGCTGGCTAACTTTCCCATCTTCTTTAAGAATGAGATCAACAGCTTTTTTTTTTTTTTTTTTAAGTTCTACTCTATCAAACCTAACTGTACTCCCATTTCCCTACCTGGTCTCCCTATTCAATTGTTTAATAGTATTTGTTGCCTTGTAACATAGGAGGTGATTTCCTTATTTACTGAACTTACTGTCCCTCCCACTGACCACTAGAATATAAGCTCCATGAAGACAAGACTCATTGATGTACCTTAGCACCTAGGACACTGTGGCACCAAGTAGGCACTTTATATGTTTCTTAAAAGAATGAATAAATCTGTCCTCCCTGGTGGCGCAGCAGGTTAAAGCACAGCATTAGGAAGTTAAAGCCACTTCCATATGAGTTCGATCCCCGCCCCAGAGGTGACCCACAAGGCACGCCAGATCTCTCCTGACCCGCCTGCTGCTCCCCTCAGCAGTGTACTTAGTCAGTTGGGCTGTTCTGCTCCCCACTCTCCCTCTGGTGAATCCTCTCACCACCCCTGCACCTCTGGACTGTACCCCAATTCTACAGGCATAAATAAAATGACAAATAAATGAAGCCTACACATGATGAGGCTGATTCTTTGATGAATGGAACGAACTGGTTGATGAAATTTTACTGACACTGAGGCTATCGATGTTACTTTGCTAACAGCAAGGATGTGATAGCAGGAAAGGAGTGGACTTTGCTGAGGAGACTTTCCTGAATGTGGACCAAAAAATATAGAAAGAAATCTTGAGATGCCAGCTCTGGTCGACTCCTACATTTTGGAATAATTGACTTCAGGGTTGAGGACACTCTGTTTTTGTAGTTAGAACTTGTTCTTGCCTTGAATTAGAATTTGAATTACAGAGAAAGGCTATAAGGATCGAGTTCCCTGCCTTCTGCACAAATATTTCCTGGTCTGGTTTCAGATATCCCTTTCCTTAGGTGGGTCTGCTATTGAGGGATTAAAGCGCCTTGTGGTTCAGGGCCTGGGCCGATGCATGCACATGCAGCCTCGTGACTCCCTATTCTGGGCCTCATTCACACTCACCTCAGGGCTGAAATGGGGAACTTGCTCAGTGGAACCAAATGTCTGATGCTGAGTACGGGGGTGACTGCTGTCTGCCACCACTCTGGTCCCAAGGCTGCCTTGCCTTTGGTAGAAGTGACGTGAAGCTTGAAAGGCATGAAGCATGGAAGAGACTAAGAGGAAAGCACACCATTAAGGGAAACCTAAGGAAAGGAGAAAATGATTGGCAGTGGCGGGGAGGTGGATAAATGGGAAGAACAGATGGATTGAAATCGAAAGGGAGGGTGACAGGCTGAAAGTTCTGGGGGAACATGGCATTGTCCATTTGCGGTATGTGCCTTTGCTCCCTGGCGTGTTCATGCCTTAAGTTCCCAAGGGACGTGAGGAACTCATTATTTATTTTTGTCCATAAAATATGGAAAAGGCAACTTCATTTTTCATCTTGGAAACCATTGCCAGTAGGAGAAGAAAATACTTTGCCAAAATTCGCAAGCACCAGTTGCTTTAAAAGTGTAAAGATTAAAAGACTCCCAAATGACCCTCTGACCACTAACACACTTTCCAGGACATTCCATGTGAACTTCTAGCCTAAATGAGAGCAATTCAATGTCCAAATCAAGGCATTCCACGTCACCTTTCTCAAGCTGGTTTCAGTCACCAGGAAATTTAAGAGCAGCAAATTAGCTTTGCTCATGAATGTATACACTACAGAGGTAGCAGTAATTGTGAGGGGGCACGGACTGATAGAAAGTTAAAAAAAAAAAAAAAAGCTTTTTCCCTCCCTAAAAGGAAAGAACCAATATGAAAGAGACTTTTCAGGTCCTGGAGTGTCCTGTATAGCTCCTAGCAGCCAGTTGAAAGGCCCTGTGTTGCCTAAACAGCCTCCCCCTGAGGGTAATTGCCATAGCAGCCATATAAAAGGGACAGTGGAAAGGTGCAAAAGCCATTAACAGGGGAGAAGTAGGAAGCAATCAGCAACACTTTAAACAAATTATTGCCATGAAATTATACTCTCAGCTTGAGATAAGTGTCCTGGATCTGTTAAAGCTATATACACCTCCCTGACTTAAATGAGAGGAGGAAAGTTTCCCTCTTGGGTTATTTATGAAGTGTTACATCATGAGGGATAGAGAAACCGTAGTCAAGACCTGTGGCTCACTTCTTTCCAGTCTTTTTCAAAGACATATGACCTGCACGGGGTACTTGTGCAGAGTCTTTTCAAGTCCTCTCCTTCACGAGATGCCACCTTTTGGGGGTGCAATGGAAAGCCATTCAGGCAACTGAGTTTTATTTAGAAATATTTTGCAGAGAAAAACCGCAGCTTTTTTTTCTTCGTTATTAGCAGGGGAGTAGGAATGTGGGCATTTGTTTCTGGCACTCGCTTGCATCAGGGACCTCCCTCCCGAGTCTGTCATCCTTCTGCTGAAAAAGCCTCCTTTCCCCTTTCCATGGGTCTTGCCCTTCCAGACTCACTTCTTGTTGAATATTCCTTGAGCTGCCTTTAGTTTAGGTTCGGCATCCTCTCTGGTTTCTCACTTCCCAGTGACTCAGACTCTGGTTGCTGTTTTGCTTTTCCACCCACCACCCTGTAAAGCTTTGGATGGCAGAATCCCGGCTGATCCTGATCCGGGACCCTGGCTCCGGCACCCCTTCATCAGTGCTGGTGCCACTGCCCTGGGAGTGAGGTCAGAGAGCCTCTCTGCTGCAGCTCGCCCTTGTCTGTGTTTGAACCAATGGCCTGCTCGTGGTATATGCCTCAGGGAACCAAGCTAGTAGCCTTGGCCCTGCATGCTGGGATGTGCTGGAGTGGCGCGCACCGCTGCCGCCTCCCCCACCCCTCCTACAACCGCACACCCCCACACCCCAACTCCCGTGCCCCCTGCACGTGCTCCACACTCATTAGCTGTGGCTCCTGGACGCATCCTTCCTGCTGTCACAGCCAGCCCAGTGGGAGGCGCTATTCTTACTACAGTTTCCTTTTTGCCTTCTTGTTTCAATCACAAGGAAATCTGTGAGAAAGTAAGCTTTTGATTTTATTTATTTTTTTTAAAGATTTATTTATTTGTGCATACAGAATTGGGGTACAGGCCAGAGGCTCAGGGGTGGCGAAAGACTTCACCAGAGACAGAGTGGGGAGCAGAACAGGCAGATCGACAAGGTACACTGCTGATGGGAGCAGCGGGCGGGTCAGGAGAGGTCTGCCACACCATGTGGGTCACCTCCGGGGCAGGCGGTATCAAACTCATGCTGAAGTGGCTTTAGCTTCTTAGTGCTGTGCTCCAACCCATTGAGCCACCAGGGAGGGCCCTGCATTATCTTATTTAAATGACTCCAAATGTTTAGTGCTTTGTGTTGCCTTCTAGAGATATGTGAAAAATGATTAATATAACATAGATAGAACCTTACTACATAGAATAATTTTATACATTTTTATAGTACATGTTTCCAAGTGAAGCCTCTTCACCTCTTTTAGTTCTTTAAACAAGGCTGACATGTTGGTAAAAGTTGTGATATGGTTTCACATTGTGCCACACTTTGCTTTCCAATTTTGTATTCAATTCTTATTAAAATTTGGTTCACAAGTGTGGTAATAGGGACAACCACAAAACTCAATTGCTATCGAAGATTCATAAAGCCTAAAATAGCAGTGCTTATAAATCTACTTTTTATTGTGAGCAAAGATATCCAATATGGCAATGACATTAAAATGAAGATATTTATTACAGCCAAAATTTGCATCCCAGCAGGGGATCTGGAAAATCTGAACCAGGCTCTAAATACAGTCTGTGAGGGCCATTCTAAATGGATCAGGAACCACCAACTTGGACACAGAGCACATCATTATTAGGGGCGCTAGGATGCATTCTTGGCTGAGCTTCTCACACCTATTGGAAACATAGGCATGTTTCTTGTTCTGCAGCCCCCCAAATCCACTAGGCTCTCTCCAAGACAAGGTATATATTATCAATCTCACCATTATCAATAACAAAGTTGAAAAGTTGGTAAACCTCTCTGAAATTTGCCTTAGGCTGCTAGTTTACAGAAAAATATAACTTGTGCCTTCACCAAAGGATATGCCATGTAGAGGTGTCTTCAGGAAAACACCTCAGGCCAAACTCCAGGCCTGACCATCACAGCACACCAGAACTGAATACCCACTCCAGGTGTCTGACTGACTCAGAATAAGGGGAGACGATGATTCTTATCTTCTGGACACTAATCTGTCTGATACTTGTTTGAAAATAGACTCTGAATTTCCACTCTTAGCAGAAATCACCCATGCCTTCTCCTGTAGGTTCAGGCTAAGGATGAGACAATGGTTGAAACAAGCGCAACCAAAACATTATCTTATTTATTGGTAAGAACTGAAATTGGTCTCTCACAGAGAGTAGGGTGATTTTTCAGAGAAAGTTGTGATAATTTGTTTTTGCTTTGTCTCTGGCAAGACACTGTGTTGACCTTGCCTGCATCGCTTTGACTCTCTGATTCTTTGCTTCTATAAGAGCCCCTGCCTTGATTGATGTGGCCAGGGATAAGTACCCCATGACATTCTTGCCAGCCTCACCTTCTAGCCCCATCTGTAGTTTGATCATGTTGAAAATAAATTTTTCTCTCAAATTGGGATTCACATGTCTACTTGACAGGACAGTACCCTCTTCTCATTCCTCAAAAGCAGAGTTCCACATTGAATCACTCCATCTGGGTCCTCTGTCCTAGAGCATCCAGCTCTTCCCCTTGGGCTACCTTTCTGCCCTTAACCAGTGGAATTCTAGATCACTCTTCCTTACTACTCATTCTCATTGATATCGTGCTTCATGTTTGGGTTAAAGAATTCAAATAGGAATAGTCCTTTTGAATAAAAGCTTACATAAGCTTGCAAATGGACTTCAAACCCATCTTAGAGTTTTAGAACTGAAGGAGAATATTACACAAAAATTTACATGAGAATTAATCAAAATCATTCTGCTGGAAGGAGAAATTAGAAGTATGAGTTAGAATCAAAATATATAGAGAGGCCCTCCCTGGTGGCGCAGCAGGTTAAAGCACAGCACTGAGAAGCTAAAGCCACTGCCGCATGAGTTCGATTCCCACCTTCCCCGGAGGTGACCACATGGGGCGGCAGACCTCTCCTGACTGGCCTGCTGCTCCTCTCAGCAGTGTGCTTCATTGATCTGCCTGTTCTGCTCCCCACTCTGTCTCTGGTGAAGCCTTTCGCCGTCCCTGAGCCTCTGGCCTGTACTCCAGTTCTGTATGAACAAATAAATAAATCTTTACAAAATATATATAGAGTGAGAGAACTCCAATAGTATAGTTTGAAACTTATCAGTCTATTCCAATGCCTTTATTATAAGGAGAAGTATTAAAAGACTACAGACTTCTGTAATGTTAGTATGAATGATGAGCTTATTTTACTGCATTTGTACAGGAAGTCAGAACTATCAGGTTGTAAAATCTATATGACTCCTCTCGCCCCATCCTACTGCATCCAAATTAACTTGTATTTTTGAGTATCTGTTGCACATAAGATACCATAGTAGTGCTGCAGACCTCTCCTGACCCGCCCGCTGCTCCCCTCAGCAGTGTACTTTCTCGATCTACTTGTTCTGCTCCCCTTCTGTCTCTGGTGACTCCTTTCACCTCCCTGAACCTCTGGCCTGCACCCCAGTTCTGTATGAATAAATCAATAAATCTTTAAAAAATTTTAAACCTAAGGAGTGAAATTTACTCACTTTTTACAACTCTGCTTAACTATTTCTGTTGCTCTTAGTTTTCTCCTTTTTTTGGTACAGTTGTTGTAGTTCAATTTTTTATATTCTCAAGCAGTTGTTTTACTATTCTTTTTGTAATCATTAGGGCTAATGTTAGCAATTAAAGCCATCATGATATATTTGGACCACCACTGACCTACAGGTTTTACGCAGCACATGACCACTGTATTTTAATTGTTTCCACATCTTTTTATTCATATTTAAAATTTTATAACAGTAATGCATGATAATTGTAAAGGTCTATGGTGTCTTTAAACTGAATTCTTTTGTAAAATTGACCAAAGACCTAGTCAGTGCAATTCCTGATTTCAGTTGGTTTAATTAGAAAATTACATATCTGTAGATGCCATAAAAATCCTTGTAATACCTTCTCTGAAATAGCAGGGGAAACTTGAATGCTGAGCAGTGTTAGGCAGAAAGCAGGTGCCCAATGTTTGGATATTTAGAGCTAAGTATATACAAATAAGCTCTTATCAGAGAGCCATACTACATTACCTTAAATAGCCAATAAAAACATTTAAATAGTAGTTTATAACCAGTTAGTAAAAATAAATGTTCTCCAGTTTTGCAATAACAATTCCAATGCAATTGGTAATAGTCATATTTATTTGAAAGTACTTGACTGTGCATACAGTCTTCAATTATGTTCACATTTTACATCATTTTACTGAAGCAAAATAGTTGTGTTGGAAGTATGGCTAAGAATTCGCTCTGTTATTATTTAGTTATAGTGACATTAATGAGATAAGACTTCATAAAAAAAACCCAGACAAATAGATTATGTAGTTTTCATAAATCACTTTTATAACATCTGCAAGAAGGCTTTTCGTTGGCCATATCAAACATGCTATGCAGTCCTTTAAAGCCCTAATCACTTTTTCATCAGATCTTAATATGTTGGTTTATATCTTCTGTAATAAGAATACCAAATCTTTCTGTTACCACCCACCCATCTCTCCATTATTAATATAAGAGGGTATATTAATAATGGGAAAGGGGATGTGCCCCACCCAAAGGAGGGGATTCCTCCTGAATTAAATAAAGTTTTAATCAAAGGAGCAGAGTCAGAAACTTTTTGGGTCTAATCTTTAGCTCTTCTAACAGACCATGTGGTTGTGATGTTCATTCTGCCAGGTAGTACTTCTGGCTCCAAAATGTGGCTCCAAAATGTGGTCATGAGATCTCCAGATCTTCTATTAGCACAGATGTAGCAGCCAAGGCCAGAACTGTTTCAAGGTGAGAGCAGAGACTGAGGGATTTTTTGCCCAGGGAAATAGTGGACAATCCCCTTGCTCTTGTTTCTGGGAGAGAAGCAAGATGGTAGATTTGGCATTCCTTTCCACTGTGTGTGTATGGGGGGGCTGGGTAAGAAGTGAGCTGAGGGTGGAGTACGGGTGAAGAATGGGTAGAGGAAGGAGACTTAGGGAGGAGGAGGAGAAGGGACTGGGAAGTAAGCCCAGGCCTGGTATCTGGGGAAAGGAGAACCAATACCTCTTTTGTTGTCAGGAAAGCCCTGGGCACAAAGGGTGAGTTTGAGTTTCACTTCAGGTCAGTTCAGGGCATTGAGAAAAGGCAGTTTCAGACAGCAAGCTTAACTGACTGACTCTGAGGTAATTAAATCACTACATTAGAGTGCTGACCATGAAAGCAGAAAAATACAAGCACACAAAAAGAAGAAAACAAAACCTTACATTTGTATCTAATTATATAATTAAAATGTTTACTGTTCCATGTAATAATTATGTGGCTCATATTTGATCATGATGGAGTTTCTCTAATTGGTTAAAAGTTTTACCCATTCTTCTTGTGGGACAAAATTTGGTTTTATTTAGTCATTTTTTATTCAGGCATGCAAGGCTTCCATGCCATCTGACTTTATTTTACTCTGACTGGGGTTTTGGCAACTTCTGTGGTAATTTTCAGTTTTATTTCCTCTCTTCAGTGATGTCTGTAATTGTGGACAGCCAGTTACCTGAAAAAAGGATCATTCATTTCTTAGTCTTCTGCTCACTTTCCTATTGTAAATTTTGTTCCTCAGGCTCCATAATGCAAGTTAAGAGTCAAGTCAGAAGTCATTTTGTAACACTGAGAAGATTCCCTACAGAGGAATTGTTGGCCTCACCAGTTACACTGTGATTGACTAATTTTTTTCATTCTTCAGTCACTATTTCATGTGTTCCCTATAGTTTTTGATCTTGATTAGAGTCTGATTCATTACCTTGCAAGTTATGCAGGCATTTGATTTCTTGTCCTCCCTACCCTTTAGCTCCTTTTATGTATCTATTAGTATCTTGCCACTTTACATATTACCTAAAAAGTCATCAGAATAAGACACATGGAAAGAAAAATGACACAGGAAAAGCAGTCACATGTGCTGTGTGCTCATAGCTCTGGTTGATGGGTCAGGGAAGATATGCTGAAATTTTGGACTAAAGTTATATTGCACTTTTGTCTGTGGAAATTCAGTTTCTGCTACTTGTTACTTCAAATAAACACAGTTTAGTAAGAAAAGTAGGTTTCACAATGATTTATTGAGAATTCTGATAGTCTAAGTTGGCACCCTTTATATAAGACAATTGCACTAATATGCAGTGGGGTACCCAGAAAGGAGAAGGGCCCAAGTGAGTTGGGAATACAGTTTATGTATAACATACTGTTTCTCTTGGAGAAGTGGAGGGGGATAAGATATCACTTTGTGGAGGAAAAAAAAGTCTGCCTAATCAAAGAAAGCTCAGACCATGGAGGTAGGCAGCCAGGCTATGCTACTACATTCTGGAGTAGGGGGGGACCCATGGAAGGGAGGCTAGTGGGACTGTCCACGCTGAGACAGCTGAATGGAGATGGTTGTCCTACTGTACCCTATCCTGGTCACTAGGCCTCCCACTTCAGAGGAGACGATTGGTATCTTTCAAGGTGGCAAAAATTTGACCGACTCTGTTTGGTCTTCCTCCAATGTGCTACGAGAAAGGATTAGAGTAATGGTTCTCAGCATGGGGCAACTTTGCACCCCAAGGGACATTGGACAATATCTAGAGCCACTTGTGGTTGTTAAAACAAAGGTCATTACTGGCATTGAGTGGTAGAGACCAGCGATGCTGCTAGATGTGTTGCAGTGCTTAAAACAGACCTGTGTGTGAATGAATTATTCAGTCTCATATATCAATAGTGTGGAGGTTAAAAATTTCTGGGTAGCAACATCTTATTTTTTACCTTAATTTACCTCCAATGTAATAGATGCACTTAAAAAAATGCATTTCTGGAGGCACCTACCCAGGTATCTTTTACTGTGGTCAAGAAAACATGTAGTTCTCTTGTAGGAACAGACACATAAAATAATTCATAATTTTGAGAATTGCCTTAGGAACTTAATCCATGAGCAAAAAGTAAAAACTGAGAAATCATCCTGTCTAAATCTGGACACACAGGAGAAGCTCTGTGGAGTTGTTCTCTTGGGGGCATATGTACATCTGATGAAGAGTTACAGAGCACCTAAAAGCAGCATTTTTTTCCTTAAGGCAAATCGCCACTTAGGAAAAAAGTTAATCTGCTGGAACTCACTGGTAATTCCTGGGTATTCATCTTAAAGGTCTTTTTTGGATTCGTTGGCTCCATAGTTCTAGCATATAGTGTCTTCAGAGAAAAATCACTTGTAGCCTTGGGTTCTCTGTATTAGTTTCCTTAACCGACACATTACTACAAACTGGGTGGTTTAAGACAACAGCAATTTTTTTCTCAATTCTGGAGACCAGAAATCTGAAAACCAAGATGTTGGCAAGATCATGCTCCCTCCAAATTCGTGAGTGGACCCTGTTCCCATCCTTTACCAGCTCCCTGTAAGTGTTAATAATCACTCCAATCTCTGCCTCTATTTTTATGTTGCCTTCACCTACATGTCTATGTCCTTTCCTCTCCTTTTAACTCCACTTTCACTCAAAATTAAAAATCTCCTTTGAAATGTTGAGGATAGTCTCAAGATCTTCAACATCTGCAAACACCTTTTAACCAAATCAGTCACATTTGTAGGTTCTTGGCAGGGGGCGGGGAGGCTGTGGGCATATATTTGGGAGGGGCGGGTAACCTTTCCACAAAAGTACAGTCAACTCTGCAATCTGGCTGTTCCCAGCTACTGAGACCAGCTGCCCCGGTTTCCTCTGTATAAGATTTTTCTTGGCATTGGGACTTCCAGTGCTAAAACAGAGGAAGGAAAGTCCTGGGCAAACTGGGTTATAGTCTGGTTAAACTACAATGAAACAAGAACCTGAGTGACTAGCATCCCTATGCGGAGACATCACTGCGTGATGTCAATGCAGGAAAAAAGCAATTTTGGAGGGGAGGTGCACTCTCTCCTCTGACCTCTGCTTTGACCACCACAGAAGAAAGTCAGCAGCTTAGGTTGAAGGGGCACTCCTAGGAGAACAGTTCTACCTCGTGCTTCAGGCTTCTGTTCATCATTACCAGTGGCAACTGCATTCTCCTCAGCTGCTGGTGTTTCCAAAATCAGACATCTGACAGATTACAACGTAATCTACCTGCCAATGATATCTGAGTATGTTTCTGGCCGACCTAGTGATGGTTTACATGGTGCTTCCCTTCTGTTAGCTACCTCAGCGTCCTCAGCAGGAGAGTCAGAAAAACAGAGAGTAAAACTGGACTTTGATCTTCCACAGAAGCAGTGTCCCTCCCTCTGTCCACTTGGACCAGAGGTCACTGGGTGAGCAGCAGCAGAGCTGACCTCAGCCAGGCCCACTGGCCTCCCTCTTTGAAGAGTACATTGCAGTCAAGGACAATGAAAGGTCTGGCATTTGCTTACTGTGGAGATCTGCGTACAACAGCCTTCCACCTTCATCTAATGACTGCTGTCTTTAGGGAACAAGATAATCCCACTTTGAAACCAAATTTATGAGCTTCTGGCACTGCACATCTCCTCTTTTGACCTGAAGCTTCACAGAGATGGGGCTGTATCTGCTTGCATTTTTAACCCCATTTTACTCCCTATGTTGAAAAGATAAGACTCTGGGAAAACAGCTGCTTTGGATCAAGTAAGAGGCCGTAAATTAAAAAACAAAAGTAGCATAAATGAAATGATGGGTCTACAACATGATCTTGATGAAATGACCACACTTTCAGCTTGTCACAGTTGGATTAATTTCCTTTTCATCTGCACTGATTTTGTGTTTTTTCATGATAAAAATTTTAATCACTCAATTCAGGGATTGAAAAATTTTTATCATTATCACATGTAATGGTGATGGCTTATTTTATGTTCTGTTGTGACATTGGTTTACACCTCCTCAGATGCATATCCCCCCACAATACTCAGCACCAACATACATACACATACCAATACATACAGAAGACGTGTACAGGTATATAAAATGTATATAAGAAGCATATATCCACATACATCCTCTCCTCTAAGAGAGGAAATAGAACAGACCTGAAATGGTAAGAAAATGGAAAGAGTGGGGACTCCTGATTTGAAGAATTGCAAGCATCTCCAAGGGGGAACACTCAAGGATAACTTGGACATGTCAAGTTGCCCTTGTTAGGTTACTAAGCCAACCTCAGGCTCAGTTTCCTTTATTATAAAATGGGTAAAATAATAGCAATACTGGCCCTCCCTGGTGGCGCAGCGGGTTAAAGCACTGCACTGAGAAGCTAAAGCCACTTCATCATGAGTTCGATTCCCGCCTGCCCCGGAGGAGACCACATGGCGTGGCAGACCTCTCCTGACCCGCCCGCTGCTCCCCTCAGCAGTGTACTTCGTTGATCTGCCTGTTCTGCTCCCCACTCTGTCTCTGGTGAAGTCTCTCACTGCCCCTAAGCTTCTGGCCTGTACCCCAGTTCTGTATGTACAAATAAATAAATTTAAAAAAAAAAAAAAATAATAGCAATACTATGTGGTGGTCATTGGGGTTTACTTGGCAGAAATGCTGCAGTCATTATTGCATCTGTCCCCCCTTACCTGTGGTTTTACTTTTGGGGGCTTCAGTTAGCTACAATCAAGTGTGATCCAAAAATATGTTGTACAATAGAAGATATTGAGAGCAAAAGAACACATTCATATAACTTTTGGTTACAGTACATTGTTATAATTGCTCTATTTTGTAATTAGTTATTACTATTAACTTTTACTATGCCTAATTTATAAATTAACTTTATGAAAGATATATATATATATAGGAAAAAGCAGTATATTTAAGGGTTAGTACTATCTATGCTCCAGGCATCCACTGGGGGTCTTGAAACATATCCCCTGCAGATAAAGGGGAACTACTGTATTTGAAATTTTTTACTTTGAGTACAAAAGTCCCTCTTCAGTTAAAAGGTTGTTGAACGAATGAGGACTCTTTGGGTTATAATGAGATAGTTAATGAGAACACCTTGGTCCAGTTTTCCAAATCAAAACTTTGAGGTCATCCATGACTCACTTCTCTCTCAAACCCTCATCCAAAGTTAACAAACCTGTTGATACTGTCTTCCAGAATCATTAAAAATCTAACCACTTTCATCACCTCTACTGCTAACTGTCTCGTGTTAGCAACTACCATCTTTTAGTTGGCATAGTATAATTGATTACTAGTCAGTCATTTTGTTTTCACTTTGTTCTCCTTCAGTTCATTCATTCTCAACACAGCAGTTATAAATGAATGCTTTTTAACCTTTTATATGTAGTTCAGATTATGTCTGCCTGGAGCCCTCCTATGGCCCTTTATTTCACTCCCTATAAAAGTTAGTCCTTACACGGGATCTCCCTGGCGGCGCAACGGGTTAAAGCACCACACTACAAAGCTCTCGAAGCCACTGCAGCATGAATTTGATATTCAGCCAGGGAGCCGACCTACATGCTCCCCTCAGCAGTGTATTTCAATAGCTCTGCCTGTTCTGCTCCCCACTCTGTCTCTGGTCAATCCTCTCACCCACCACACCTCTGCCCTGTACCCCAGTTCTGTATGCATAGATAAATTTTTAAAAAAAGTTAGTCCTTACAATGGTCTCAAAGCTTCTCTTATTTGACCCTTTACAACAGCCAACCTGCCCATCCCCCTCCCCCCTTTCCAGCTACCTTGGTCTGATATGTCCCTATTTCCCAGAGCTGGGTGTGACCTTCTGTTGGGGGTGGGGGTGGGGAATTACACTTGTAGTCTCCCCTGCCTGGACTGTCTTCGTGAACTGTTCCTCATCTTCTAAGACTGGATTCTGATGGTACTTTCTCAGTGAGACAGTCCCCCACATACTTTCTCAGTGAGACACACAACTGAAAATTACAGCATTCAATTATCTATTATCCTTTTCTGAAACTGTTTATTACTTACTCTCAGGCTAATTCTACCCTGGAACATTGGTGGTACTGTTTTATGGTCCACTTTTAAGAAAAAAATCACCAAATATGGTTTGCCATCATTTTAAAATGCATACACTGATATACATGTTAAAATATGAATGAATGAGGACCTTGGTTTACAATCAGAGAAGTGAAACATTTGTGTGAAATGTTTCCTTTCATTTGTGTGAAACTTGGTTTTGCTACTCTGATGTACTTCCTTCAAGCAAGGATTTTTTTCTGTTCACTATATACAGCAAAGCCTAGCACCTAGCAGATCCTCAATGAATAATTAGTGAGTGGATGTGAGAGACATGTCTCCCACCAAAACAAAACAAAACAACTATGGTGATAAGACATAAACAGTTAAAATAGGCAATGAATAATAAAGGGCAGTCCAGGAGCAGGGCTCCAGGCCAGGCTCTGTGAATACCTCAAAGGAAGGAAACAAAATATTCTCACTAAAGCTTTTATTTTACCTGCAAACATATTGTGTAGCTGAACCTGATATGTGTTAATAAATAGCAACAAGACCCACCTCCATTCTTCCCATCACAGGACTGAAGGATATTTTAAAAGGAAAAGGAGGGAGGATTCAGGAGTAGATTGGATTCATTTCTCTCCATTATAGAGCATACATTTTTTTTTTTTTTTAACTCATGTGCTCACACTTGACCTCTTGTTTCCCTCTTTCACCCTGGACCTCTGTAACAGCTCCATGACAAGGGCATCTAATCATTTCTAGCATGCGACAACATTTGGTTCACATTCCCTTATCAGCATTACCTTTTCTTCTCTTATTTGCCCCACCTCCTCCTTAAAGGAGACCCAGAATGGACTTCAGAGATCAGTGACACGTCTGCCAGTTCTTCAAACACTTCATGTAGAAAATTTTTCAGAGATGTGATTGTGGGACCCTAGCCCTGGAAAATAACTGTCATCAAGACCTTTGCATCTGTTAAAGGAATTCATTCCAGTGGCATAGCTTGCCCCTAAATTTATCGTTAGATATAATTTTTAAATGTATACAACTGGATGTTTTAAAAATAAATTCATCTATAATCTGTCCTTGTTTGTTATAAGTCAGTTTATTTAAATAATTTGAAATCTCCAGTTTGGTTTCTCTTGACAATGTGTGCAAGACAAGGTTCTTTTGCTTTTGAAAACTGGGTGGATAGTGCTGCAGTAATTTTTATATATGTTATATACATTTAATGCATTTTCATTATATACAAGTAACATGAAATTATTTCACTATGTATCTTTTACTGTCCATTATCATCACTTTATTAGTATTAAGAATAACAGATCCGGCCCTCCCCGGTGGCGCAGCGGGTTAAAGCAGAGCACTAAGAAGCTAAAGCCACTTCCGCATGAGTTCAATCCCCACCTGCCCCGGAGGTGACCACATGGCGTGGCAGACCTCTCCTGACCCGCCCGCTGCTCCCCTCAGCAGTGTACTTCACCAGTTGGCCTGTTCTGCTCCCCACTCTGTCTCTGGTGAAGCCTCTTGCCGCCCCTGAGCCTCTGGCCTGTACCCCAGTTCTGTATGCACAAATAAATATTTAAAAAAAAAAAAAGAATAACAGATCCAACTAAATTAAATCATTAATGATGGCTTTTAATTGGCACTTAATAAGAAACTTTAAGCTGTGAAAATGTTTCCTCTTAAAATCAGAATTACTTCTACATTTCTATAATACTCAGACCATAAAACACCTTTACATATGCCAAATTATTGTGCTTGGAGAAAAATCTGAAATTCCTATCTTTTTCTTGATTTTTAAAGAAAATTTTCATGATTCATTTGAAAAAGTATCACTTCTTCAGAAGTCAGGCTATTTTCTAAATCTCTGTAAATCCATGTTAGCTGATTTCCTGTGATACCCAGCTCTTAAACACAATCACTGTTAGAGGAGTTCCTCGTGTATAAATGGGGATTTTCCTTGATCCAACCCACATTTCCAAATAAGGTGAGAAAATAAAACATAATGAATATAATTATGGGTATGAAATGTGGCTGAGGAATCAAACACTTTCAGATAATTCTTTTTAATAGAATTTTTTACAAAGTTGTAAATTGAGAGACATGTTACTATTATATTACTTCTTACTATTAGTTGTGTGATTTTTTTTTCTGGAATATTTTATTTCCTCTAATTTGTTTTTCAGAGCAAGATGAACACCAGATAGGTAGACACAATCTGAAGTAGTTTGAATACAAATAATCTGGGGCTGTTTAAAAAAGTATTGCATTTTGGCAAAACATTTAAATCTGGAATTTTTCGTTTTTATTATAATGGTCTGTGATTTGAAATCACTAATTTAAATTGCTCGGTGTATCTGCTTTTATTTTTGCACCATACTGTACTAATTATTATAGTTCTATAGTATAGTTAAAATCTGGAAGTGGTGTGATACCATTATTCTTTCATTTTTTGTTGATATTTCTTTGGCTATTTGTGGTCTTTAGTGGTTCCTTATAAATTTCAGTAGTATTTGTACTATTTTTTTTTTGAACAATGTTATTTGAATTTTGATAGGCATTGCATTGAATTGGTATTTTGCTTTGAATTGGATGGCCATTTTGACAATGTCAATCCTCCTAATCCCCAAACTAGAAATATCTTTCTTTTTTTTTTTTTTGATGCCTTCTATTTCTTTTAAAAATATCTTATAGGGGCCCGCCCTGTTGGCGCAGGGGGTTAAAGCACAGCACTAAGAGGCTAAAGCCATTTCCGCATGAGTTCGATCCCCGCCTGCCCCGGAGGAGTCCACATGGCGTGGCGGACCTCTCCTGGCCCACCCGCTGCTCCCCTCAGCAGTGTACTTCCTCTATCTGCCTATTCTGCTCCCCTATCTATCTCTGGTGAATCCTATCACCCTCCACATCTCTGGCCTGTACCTCAGTTCTGTATGAATAAATAAATATTAAAAAAAATATATCTTATAGTTTTCTTTTTATATGCCCCTCAAGACTTTGTTCAGTTTGTTCACAGGTTTTTTTTGTTATTGTTGTTTGTTTTTGGTGCAATTATAAATTGGATTTCTCCCCCACAACTTCTTTCTTTTTCTTCTAGCTCATTGTTTCCATATATGAGTGGTGCTGATTTTTGTGTATTGAATTTATAACCTGCTACTTTACTGAACTTATTGTTTCAGTTTTTTAAAGTGGGTATTTAGGGTTCTTTAGTGTATTATCATATTGCAAATAATGATAGCTCTACTATTTCCCCCCCCATTTGCATTCTTTAATCTCCTTCTGTTGTTTAATTGCTCTAAGTAGGACTTGCAGAATGTTGAATAACAATGCTGAAAGTGGATATCCTAGTCATCTTATATCAGATATTAGTAGAAAAACTTTTAGCTTTTCAGCATTGATAATGATGTTAGTTGTGGGTTTGTCACATATGACTTTTATTATGCAGAGATATGTACCATTTTTCCTGTTTTCAATGTAAATAGATGTTGAATCTTACCAAATCCTTCCTCAGCATCAATTGATATGATCATTATGATTTTTATCTTTCCTTTTTTTGATGTACTGAATTAATTGATTGATTTCCACATGTTGAACCACCTTTGTGTCCCTGGTGTAAACTGCCTTGGTCATGGCATATAATCCTTTAATGCATCATTGGATTCAGTTTGTTAAGATTTTGTTGAGGTATCAGAGTTTACTAGGGAAGTTGGATGTAGTATTCCTTTTATGTATTGTCTTTGCTTGGCAGTATTTAATAACGTTCACCTCAAAAAATATTGGAAGTATTTCCTCGTTTTCAGTTTTTTGAAGGAACTTGAGGAGTATTTGTTCATTCTTTGAAGGTTTGGTTCTGTACTTTTGGGGTTTTTTTTTTTTGAGATTTGATTACATTTTCAATCACTTTGCTTGTGATCAATCTATTCAGGTCTTTTACTTCTCTATGCAGTCTTGCATGATTATAAGAGTCTAATATATAAATGTTGGTAGTAAACTCTTATCCTCTGAAATTCTGCAATGTCTGCTGTAACTTCTCTTTTTCTCTGACTTCATTTATTTGAGTTTTTCCCATCTTTTCTTTGTGAGCCCAGATAAAGGTTTGTCTATTTTGTTTATATTTTCAATGAACCAGCTTTTTGTTTCATTGATCTTTTGGACTGTGTGTGTGTTTGTTTGTTTTTTTTTTTTTTTTTTTTTTTTTTTTCATTTATATCTGCTTTACTTTTGTTGTTACAGACTTAATTTTATTCTTCTTTTATAACTTCTTTGAGGCAAAAGTTGAGGTTATTTATTTGAACTCTTCCTTGTTTCTTGATTGGGCTGATAGTGCTACATATTTCCCTCTTAGTACTACTTTTGCTGTTTCCAGTACAAATTAGGTCTTCACTGTCATTTGTCTCAATGTAGTTTAAAAAATATTTTTTTTGATCTCTTCATTAACCTAATAATCATTCAATAGTTTATTGTTCAGTCTCCAAGGCATTAGAAGTTTTTCCTGGTTTCTGGTGTGTGTGTGTGTGTGTGTGTGTGTGTACATGTGTGTGTGGTTGATTCTAACTTTATTATTGGAGAAGATACCTGGTATGATTTCAATCTTCATAAATTTGTTGATAGCTGCTTTGTGACTCATTACATGGTTAATCCTGAAGACTATCCCATGTGTACCTGAAAAAAAATGTGAATTCAGTATTTTGCAGGTACAGTGCTCTATATCTATCCATGTTAAGTATTCAGTTTAAGTATATTGATATTGTTGTACAATCCTCACTACCATTCATCTCCAGAACTTTTTCTCCATGCTTTTTGAGACAGCTCTACACTGTTTGGGGAACTTGGAGATTGAGAAGGAAGTAAAGCAAATACAAAGCTTTAGCTTGAGATTTTTTTCCTATTCAAATATAAAGAAGAAACATGTATATTTTTATTCTTTTGCTTTTCTTTTCATATTCTTTTTAGTCTTAAAATATTGAATATAATTTGAAAAGAAACATCTATTTTTCTAATAAATTTTTAAACATTAGGAAACTCAAATGTATTCCCCCTACAGTATAATCATCTGTACTTGTTGTGTTTTAAACTTAGACAGTAGCAGAGGGTTTGTTTGCCACTTATTTGACAACCTCCCTCCCCAGTCACATAGAATTATAACAACTCTGCTTAATTGAAGAAAGATGATGTAGCCCTAGAGCATGTTGTAGATTTATAGTATATTATTTTAATGTTTGCATTCAGCAGAAATTGGCAAGCAACAATATGAGATTAAACAAGACAAGCCTAAGGGAAATGACTAAAACTTAAAAAACAATGAAAATGAATTTTCAGTGCTCTTGATGGTCGTAAAATGAACAATTAAACATACTATAGATGGGGCCCTCCTGGTGGCACAGCGGTTTAGTTAAAGCACAGCACTAAGAAGCTAAAGCCACTTCAGCATGAGTTCAATCCCCATCCTGGAGGTGACCCACATGGCGTGGCAGACTTCTCCTGACCTGTCCACTGCTCCCCTCTGCAGTGTAGTTCATCAGTAAGCCTGTTCTGAATCCTCTCACCACCCCAGCACCTCTGGGCTGTACCCCGATTCTGTATGCATAGATAAGTAAATCTTTTTTTAAAATAATATAATAGTTTATTTTTACATCATTTTGTGCATTTATCCATCTCAGTTGTAATCCCTTTGGGTTTCCCATCACCAAATCACCCATGTGCCATTACCATAGTCCAGTGCATTTCCCTCCCCCCACTGATTTTGATCCCATTCCCCACTCCACCCCCATAAAATGTCTCTGGTATATAGCTGTTCATTATTATTATTACTTTCTCACCTGGTCCATTATACTCCTGTTATGAGTGAAACCATCCGGTATTTTTCCTTTTCTTTCTGGCTTATTTCACAAAGCATGATCTTTTCCAGTTCCATCCATATTGCTCCAAAAGTCATGTGTTTATTTATTTATTTATTTTTTGGTTGCTGAGTTATATTCCATTGTGTATATATGTACCACATCTTTTTAATCCAGTCATCCACTTTTGAGCATTTGGGCTGTTTCCAGGTCTTTCCAATTGTCAATAAAGCAGCAATAAACATGGAGTGCAGGTATCTTTTTGAATCAGTGTTTTTGTGTCTTTTGGGTAGATAACTAGGAGTGGGATTGCTGGGTCATAGGGAAGCTCCATGTTTAGCAGTTTGAGGAACCTCCAAACAGTTTTCCATAGTGGTTGTACTAGTTTACATTCCCACCAGCAGTGCAGGAGCGTTCCTTTTTCTCCACGTCCTCACCAACATTTGTTGTTGCTAGTTGTTTTAAGATGTGCCATTCTGGGGTGAGGTGGTTTCTCATTGTGGTTTTAATTTGTATTTCCCTTATTACAAGTGATGTTGTTTTTAATATGCTTGTTGTCCATCTGCATTTCCTCTTTGGAGCTCTTCTGCCCATTTTTTGATGGAGTTGTTTATTTTTGTTGAGTTTCATCAGTTCTTTGTATATCTTTGTGATCAATCCTTTATCATTAGTTTTGTGTGAGCATTTTTTTTTCCCAATCAGTGTTATGTCTGTTTGTCTTTCATAATGTCTCTTTTGTTATACAGAAGCTCTTTAACTTGATGTAGTCCCATCTATTATTCTTATCTTCAGTATCGTTGCATTGGGTGCTCTATCGTTAAAGATGTCGCTGAAGTGTAGGTGTGTAGTGTTTGGCCCATCTTTGCTTCCAGGCATTTTATGATTTCTGTTCTTATGTCTAGGTCTCTAATCCACTTCGAGTTGATTTTTGTATATGGTGTGAGGTATTGATCTAGTTTCATTTTCTTGCATGTAGCTTCCCAGTTTTCCGAGCACCATTTGCTGAACAAACTTTCTTTGTTCCATTGTATTTCTTTGCTCCTTTGTCAAAGATTAGCTGCCCATAAACCTGTGGGTTTATATCTGCATTTTTTATCTGAATCCACTGGTCTGTCATAAATAAATAAATCTTTAAAAAAATACTTCTGATGGAATATAAATCAGTAACCTTGTTGGAAAAGTTATATATATAATGTACATTTATTATATATACATATGATGAACATATGTCTGTATGAGAGAAAGGAAAATTAGCAAGCCTGAGGGTAGCTTTTATAGTTATATTTATACATATACATATTTTATATTTATACACATACATATGGGTGTGTGTATATAGAGATTACAAACTTTCTTTTTTTCAGTTTTTAGGTATTATTGACTTAAAACACTATAATAGTTTATCGTTACAGTATATATGTGCTATTAAATGATTACTACAGTAGTTCAGTTACATTTAAGAACCAGATACTTTGATCATTTCAAGGGGATTACTTCAAGGAAGTCATTAAATAGTAACATTAACATTATCACAATATTTATATAATAGCTATTTTATGATGGAAATAATTTAAATAAATGTGCAAAAATGGAAAGTGGTACAGTGCAACTAATACATTTGAGAATATAAAATATAATAATTATAATTTATAATGAAGGATTTCAATGACATGTAGTAATGCTCATGATAGCCAGTTGCATGGAAATAGAATATTATATTATCTGACTTCAAACTATAAATCAACAATTTAAAAACAATATGGTAATGACACAAGAATAGATACATGAACAAGTGGAACAGATTCAGAGTCCAGAAATAAATCCACACATATACCAGTACCTAATCCATGATAAAACATCCATGACCATAAAAAGGGAATCTTGAATAAATGATGCTTGGAAAATTGGAAAATCACACATTTAAAAAAAAAAAGAAACTGGATTACTCATTAGCAACAAACACAAAATAATAGAATATAGTTTTTCTTTGCATATCAACTGTGTAAAATATGTGCAGGGGAAAAAGAAAGATTGGTCATATCTAGATGTGGGAACCTGGGTTCCCACAAGCAAATCAATAGGATTTTTTTTCATACACTGAGCCCCATTTTATGAGAAATAATAAATCACAAATAACTAATTTAATATGAAGAATTTATTTAAAAGTGCACATGCCAGGGGAAATCTGTGGGGAGTGTGTTAATTCTTGTATAGCTCTTAAAAATGACATGTTTAATGGTGACCCGAGGCACATTACATTTTAAGGCGCCTTATGAATATGAATGGTTTGCTTAGTATGGTTTTGACACTAGGTGAGCATATTGTCTTCTAATTTTTTGAAATTGCTGGTCTATGTGTGGAATATGCATAACTGTAAAAGCAGAAGATCCAATTAACAGTAGTCTACCATCTTTATGGGTCGTCTAGGGCTGGCAATGTTGTGGATACAAGTCTTATTCACTTAAGGAATTACATTTTTCTTAATGATTACTTTCTTAATGGGTCTTTCTTGGCCCAAAACCATCTCCCACATGAGAAGGTTTACATCTGAACGATGAAAATAAAGTAATTTTCAAGTTTCTTTTTTACGTTTCCAGACAACGTAAAATACCAACTTAAGCCAATTGAGGGGACAGTTTCCACCATTAAAACATACAGCAATGAGAGACAGACCACCAGTGTTTTGACACGTCTTTCCCATGAGTCTCTCCTATGGCAGAGCTTCCCAGTGCTAGCAGCCCATCTCTCTGGGAAGTGAAAGATTTTTTTTCATACCCTAAGTCATCAAATAATTTAGGTCGACGTTGATAGATTAGAGTTTTGCAAGGTAGCACAGGCCGTTGACTGTCTATGTGTCTTTAGACCTGCTTCTGAAGATTACTTCCCAGCCCACCCTCATCCTGTGGATTTTAACAGTTTTGTTTGCAATTTAGCAAACCTATTTCAACATAGCCTAGGATCAAGTAGGACCTTTGAGTTAAAGACAAGCATTTAAGTTGACCACCATGTAACGGAAATATTTTCCTTCCAAATGTGCCTAAAATGACAGATTAATTTTGTGTGGCATGCCTTTTGATCCCATAGTTGGGACTTCCCAGCTTTCCAAATCCAGGTATGGCAAGAATCCCTTTTTCTATCTGGCAGACTAGCATCATCTGTAATAGAACTGCAAGTGACTCTCAGTGGCCTCTGCAGCTTCCCTACGTTTTGCCCCTTTGACTGCGAGGAGGGGATGGATCATTTGGGGTCTGTGCTAGGCAGAAGCCAAGACAACAAGTAGAACTTAAAACCACTTCCGTCAGCTTGGCAGATATCAGGTAACTGACTGAATGTCTGATGATCCGTGTGTTAATATCAATGGAAGGAATAAATTAAAGAGAAGTGAAGGAGACATTTTACATTTGAGTTGGAGGGATGTAGGTGTCAGATTCACAGAGTGAATCTAGTAACTTACTTTTTGCTTAGTGGACTATTGAATAAATGAATGTGTGCACATTATGAGAACTATAAAGGTACGAACGATATCCCAGTTTGGCAATTACATGTTAGAAATGGACAGTTTGAGAAAATTAACACTGTGGAAATGTTTGAAGCAGTACTACATTTAAAGACAAAAGTTAAGAGGTTAAATGAAGCTAGTGTTACAGGAAATAAACTGTGCTTTTTCGATTATATGTTTACAATGGAAATATTTATTGTGACAAAATACTTTCAATAAGACAAAGAATGCCCCTCTGATAATAGGCTGAGACCTTCCCAGTCATAAGTGTGAAAAATAATGTATGCATCTCCACAGTAAAACTCCAGCCTGCAGATAAGTCCTTTTCACAGATTCTTTAAAATCTCCTCCTATTATTTGTCAAAATGTGGCCTTTCTTAATGCAGCAATGAAAATAAAATCTGTCAACTTTTTGCTATACATCTTTTCTCATTATTTTATTTATTCTAAACTGCTTATTGAGATGTATTCTGTCTCAAAACCCATGAGCAATCCTGGGGATATACAGGAATACAAAAAGGACAGGATCCCAGACCCCAAGAGATTTGGTGGCTAGGAAATACAATAGACATTTAAAACTCAATGTTCCTAAAGCATCTGTTATAATTATTTACTTAGATATCTGCTTCTATTTGAACATGTGAACTTAGAGCTTGGATCTCATATATAATATATTTGATAACCTAGCATCTGAGATACATCCTATAAGCTTAAGTAAATTAATTTAATTGAGTAAGAAATAGCCTATGATGAATTTACTAGAATCCAATACTTAACTATTTTGTTCATATTGTTATAGAGCTATTATATCTGAGGGGAAAAAATGCATGCAATGAGTTCAAATGGGTCCAGACCTGCTTCCAAATTGTCATGCTTTTATTTATATTTAAAGATTTATTTATTCATGCATACAGAGCTGGGGTACAGGCCAGAGGTGCAGGGGTGGTGAGAGAATTCACCAGAGACAGAGTGGGGAGCAGAACAGGCAGATCAATGAAGTACACTGCTGCGGGGAACAGCGGGTGGGTCAGGAGAGGTCCACGGCGCCATGTGGGTCAGCTCCCAGGGCCGGAGGGGATCAAACTCATGCTGAAGTGGCTTTAGCTTCTTAGTTCTGTGCTTCAATACGCTGCGCCACCAGGGAGGCCCAGGTGCCTTTATTTTAAAGAGAGCAGTGTTATATGATAGCAACAGCAGCTCCTTTTTCTTTTAAACACTCAGAAGACCTGGATTTTAGTTCTTGTGTAAATGGCATCTTTTCTTAGACCTAATTTTCTCATCTCATCTCTTAAAGGATATTATAAAGAAAACCTACTTCAGGAGTTTTTGAAAAAGATTAGAATAAAATATGTGAAAATTATTTTGCCAACACTAAAGTGAAATGAAGTATTAACAGTGAATCGATAATCAAATAAGTATTGATAATTAATTAAAAATGACTGAGAACACCTTTATCAATTAATAGTTGTATGGTAAGAAGCATAAATATAATCACAAGTAGTTTGCTGGACAACTGTGGGCATAGACTGTATCTCAATGCTAGGGAATCACACATAGATGAGACCCAGTCAATGACGGGTGAGGGCTACAGAAAAAGCATTGGGAATGCTACTGTGGACTAGTCTTTTGAAAAGATTTGGGTCTCTCATTTGCTTATAGATTTGCATAGAGAAAAACAAGGTGGACTTTAAAACTAGGAAAGCAGAGATGCTGAGGCTAGTGTGTAAGACTTTTCTTTTAAGATTTTTTATTATTTATGTATACAAGAACTGAGGTACGGGCCAGAGGTGCCGGGGTGGGGGGATGAGAGCATTCATCAGAGTGGGGAACAGAACAGGCAAATGTACTAAAATATACCGTGGAGAGGAGCGGTGGGTGGGACAAGAAGGGTCTGCCCTGTCATGTAGGTCACGATTGAACTCGCATTGCAGTGGCTGCGGATTGCTTCACAGTTTTGCACTTTAACTGATTGTGCCATCAGGGAGGGCCTGAGTGTGTAACACCTTTAATAGCACTGCTGAGTAGTCTGCAGTGAAATGGAGTATTGCTACAGGTTCACAGAGTCCCACAACCTGAGTGAAGCACGAAGAAAGTTCTGATCAGGCCCTCCCTGGTGGCGCAGCGGGTTAAAGCACAGCACTGAGAATCTAAAGCCGCTTCTGCATGAGTTGATTCCCACCTGCCCTGGAGGTGACCACATGGCGTGGCAGACCTCTCCTGACCCACCCGCTGCTCCCCTCAGCAGTGTACTTCGTTGATCTGCGTGTTCTGTTCCCCACTCTGTCTCTGGTGAAGCCTCTCGCTGCCCTTTAGCCTCTGGCCTGTACCCCAGTTCTGTATGCACACATAAATAAATCTTTAAAAAAAGAAAAAAAAAAAGATCTGACCAGAGCAAGTGAGCAGTCCCTTTAGCCTTTGGAGTGACCTAGAGGTGGCTGGGACTATATGAGGCCTGGAGTAGCCACCTCCATGTATTAACTGCTAGTTCTGGAAGGCTGAATGAAGGTATTCATCATGAAAAAATGGTAAGTTTCATCACCGGTGAGTTAGCTCATATTTGCTGCAGTTGCCAAACTACATTTCTATTCAAAAACCTTGATTCAAAGAGCTATTGGTAACTAACTTCAAAGGCATCCTCTGCATTAAACACCTATATGTTGTCTCAATTTGCTCAGCAACATGGAAGCAAGTGATAAATTTCTGCTTCACAGATGAGAAATTGAGGGCTCAAAGAATAATTTGCCAAAATTTCTGTCTTCTTAGGGGATGTACTTGCTGGAACTCAAGTGTGTCTGACTGCAAGCTCAGGGCTCTCTCCTTTCATCAGACCTTCCCTCGGTTGGCAGCTGCAGCTTTCAGAAGCAATGCCTAGACCTGGACGGGGGAGTTGAGGCTGAAAAGAGGGTGAACAAGATATAAACTTGAGAAAAATCGATGGGAAATGAATCAGGGTCAACCTAACTGAACAAGGGTCGAATGTGTTATGTGAAATGAAACACAGGGAGGACCCTCAACCCTTAAATAAATTTTTCTTGTACCAGTCATCTCCCTGGGTACTTGAAAATTCTGGCATCAAAAATATTACTTTTGGAAATCACTGTTAAAATACTGTTACAGGGCAGGGAGAGAAGGGTACCCCTGAAGCCCCAAACCTGCCTGCTCTAAATAGGTTTGGCCATCCACCACATCAAGACAAAACATATAAGGCTTTAATGAAAAGGAATTTTAATACAGTGAGTATACAACACAGAAGACAAATAATATAATTTCTAAATCAAACATCTGACGTTACCTATCCCCTCGTGAGTAAAATTCCACCCAAAAGGGATTGGCCCAAAGCAAGGCTTGAAAGCTGCCACAAGACTAAAGCACCTTCTGGCCGGGACCCATAGAAGTGGGTCAGAAATGGCCAGACAAGTCTGGGAGGAAAAGAGCAAAATCAAAATTAAGATAAAAGCTGTCATAGTCAACCTCCTCACAGGTCTCTCACCATATCTGTTTCAACCAGCACAGGGCCAAGAAACAAACATGGTTCTTCACATTTCTCCCTCTGCTCCACATGGCTTCCTCAGATCTCCTTCTGGCTCTCCATCCTGCTTCCTTCTTCAGGTTCCTCCTCTCCTCTCCTCTCCTCTCCGTCCCTCCTCTTCCCTCCCTTCTCTTCCTTCCTTCCTTCCTCTCCCCTCCCCTCCTCTCCCTCCCCTTCCTTCCTCTTCCCTTTCCTCCTCTCCCCTCCCCTCCCCTCCTTTCCTCCCTTACACCCTCCTCTGTTCTCTCCTCCACCCTCCTTCTGGGTGGGGCAGGGACCCTGGAACATCCCCCTTTCCTGGGACCACCCTATTAACAATACCTTCAGAAGGCATCCCACTTTTACCCTTTTCCAGTATTAACATCTTCATGTTAATCTTCAAAACTTGTTGCCAGGATTGTTGAATGGATGGGGTGGGAGAAATGCAACTGGAAGAAAGAAAATGTTGAGATTCTGGAAAGTAGAAAATTTTGGAGCTGAAACTACACAAGGCTGGCAGGACAACTGGGGGGTGCATGGTAAGGGATTCCATTCAGGCATTAGTAGGGTGTGGGAGTTGAGGGCTAAGGTCAGGGAGAAGGGCCACTAAGAGTTTATGTAGCTCCTAATTTATAGTTTTTAATTAAGGCTGAATGTGACTTTGGGTCCGTGGTACATGTGATATGAAAACCAGATTGTGAGCAGAGTACTAACTAATCTTAATGATTGTCCAACTGAGTTTGGAATTGAGTTGAAGAACTGGTGGGCTATTGCTATCCCTAAAATGCCCTGGGAGGCAGCATGCCTGGAGGTTGATAACAGAAAGTCTGGCAGACTGGAAGACTGTGGAATTCCCAGCCCTCCTTATTCTTGGGGTTATTGCCTGGATGCTGGAGTTCTTGTTTGTCAGCTAAGTATAGGGTCATGCCGGGGGCCTCTCCCCAGGGGCAAAAGTCCCAGTATGAGGAACTTACAGGGAAACCAATATCTGCAGAAAACAACAGGCAGATATTGAATAGAGAGAATCCCCTTTGGCCAGCAGGAACAATGGAGCCCCCCAGGCAACAGCCCCTGGTCTCTCCACCCTAGTTTACATCCCTGATAACTACCCTCCTCCAGTACATTACTCCCAGTACTAGCCTACTCCTCTGAACCTGTTCTCAAAAATATGAGATTTCCCATAGATGGGAATGCATTTTTGTAGGTGTCAGCCCCTTGAGCCCTCTCTCTCCTTGCACTTGGATTTGTCTCTTCTTTGTCCTGCCCTGCTCCCACGCTCCCACACCTCCACCCCAAGACTGCCGCCCCCAAGGGACAGATGAAATGTCTAAGACTTGCTTCTTAGGTAGGCGCCACCTCCTGGAGTGAAATAGGACGTGTGTGAGCCAGCAGGACAAGACCACCCTCAGAAGAAAAGGACGTGAGAAGGGAAGGAAAACTCAAACAATTTCATGCCGCTATTCGAAAGGAAAATGACCCCTGTCGTTGTGCAGTAGGAAGGATGTTTCTGTTAACACTGAAAGCGGGGAAGAGGCACAGAGGCTGTGGGAAGCCTGCTGAGTTCTCCTTGACCTCCCACTTGACTGGTGGCACCTCCCCTGTGATGGACACCATGAGCCACTCCCGGCCTCCACTTGAGAGTGTTGAAGTGTTAGTCCCATAATCCAGCCTGCAAGTGGCCAGTAAGATGGGGTGCATGGGGCACAGTGCAAATTCTTGCCCTTTTGATAAGTCGTCGGTGGTCTGGGGTTTGCCTGATCAAAAGGTGCAGAATGGGATTAAGATTCCAGATAAGCAGAAGGAGTGTCTGGGGAGAGGCCCACTGGATCCTTTGAGGCTGACTGTGTGACTGGGGCGCTTTTTTTAACCCACCCAGAAGTAGGGATTCTTTTCTATTTCAGCTCAGTTTAGTGGACAGCTTGTTTCTCTAAAGGCCCGAACTATAAATACTTAGACGCCAAAGTATGATTATTTCCCCATGCAATGTGGAAGGCTGGTTCTTGCATCTCCTCTGGGAAGGCAAACTCTGAATAACATAAATATTTAGTTAAAAAATATTGTACCGTGTTATCTGCTCCTTATCCTCTGACCACATAATGAAATCGATGAACTGCTTCTGGGCCAGGATCCTAAATTACTATACTCTGTACTTTATTTGCTGGTAATGGAATTTTTGAGAACTTTAGACAAGGACAGTTGGAAAATGAGAAAACCATCTCAGTGATTCATTAGTCACTGCTTTCTTTGCACATGTATATGTAAGTGTAATAAAGTAAAATAGATAAACTAGGAAAAAATGAAATATTTCAGGAGGGAGATATAGTAGTAACCAACTGACAAAAGTGTGGAGGAAATTTTTTAATTTACAAGACTGTCCTTAGCAGTAGAGACAGAAACATTGACAAAGGTCTGATACGTAGTTCCAGCAAGTGACGATTTGCAGAGAATAAGAATTGTGGTCTCTGGCAGTAAAATGGCTCATACATGTATAAACTGCTTTATTTTTGGATAGAAATGCCTTCTCCTGATGAAGCAAGTTCTGGAACACTGCCATCTAAAACTTGTGTGTACCTTGTTTGTTTAGAGTTAGAGATGGAAAACCCCATTTCTCAGATTGATTCACCACCAATGTGATTTCTCAGATTTTCCCCATTAGCCTTAGTCCATCTAGAAATGTGTAAAGTGATGAAGATAATTGACTTGAAATACTGTGATCACAGACCTCTGAGGAAGATCTTGAAGGAAGAGGTCACCCGAGCCTAAGAAGGAGCACGTGAGAGTCTGCACTGGAAACTGTCTAGTGCGTTGTTGAGGTTAAGTCATATGGTTATGTTGCCTGCATTTATGTCATCAGATACTTGAAAAAAATATGGACCTACTCAGATGCCTAGATTTCTGATAGCAGCAACATTTTAGCTCTGTGAGAAGCCAGCATCAGAGCCACGAGTTAGCAAAGTGTTACTTGAATAGTGAAACTAGTGGAGAATTAATACTAGTTGATATTCTATGTAGAAAAACACATCTAGTCTTTCCCTCCCTGCTCTTTTTAAATTTTTTTAATTATTAATATAGGAAGAGTTAAAAGGAAAAGCAGAGAAAATACTAAAAGGCACCCTACCTCTGCCTATCACTCCCGGACATTAACTCACCACTCCCATTTCATATATTCCCTCCACATGTGCTGTCTTTGAAACAGAACTCAAAATCCTTTCACTTTATCCCTAAATATTTCAGTATGTTCTAGAGTATATTTAAAGCCAAGACAGAACAACAGCTTCATTTCATCAATAGAAGAACCTTTGAAACAAAACAAAAATTTTCAAATTTCTTGAAAAAGAAATCTCTTTCCACTTTAAAAAAAAAAAAGTCTCTCTCCTTAGACTGACTCTCACAGCTCTTATTTTTTTGAAAGAGAGGTTCTTTGCTCCTGGTCCTAAGTGTTAGGATTCCTTGATTTCTCAAATTGTAAGTGGAGACTAATCTATTATTTCAGTTGTGCTCCAAAATTAGGAGCTTTGCAGTGTGGGAGCGGCAAAGGACACATTAAAATCCTTTAATGAAAAATAACCTTATTTGAAATAAGGGAATTGGATATATATCTATTACATTTGTGCTTTACAACTTTCTAATGTTTTAACAGAAACCTGGACATTTATGTATTCCTGTACACATTGTCCTTCAAAACTCTTTAACGAGTGACCCTTTGTATCAAAACTGTGTGGAGAGTGTAATGAAAGGAGTTGGCAAAATCCATGAGCATTTTCTGGAATAAATGCTACCCAAACACAAATTTCTACTAGGTGACAGTAAACAAATAAATATTTTCCAAAGCATTTCTTATGAAAACCAACCTGAAGCCCTACATCAAATTTTGTTCAATTCACATTTTTGGGATTGCACTAAAACAAATACACCCCGGGGTACAAAACTAAGCCCAGTTGTTTCTTAATCCTTCAACAGGAGACAATCATATGTTCATTTATATTCAGAAATCAGCACAAACGAGCCAGTAGCATTTTTATGATTAATTACAAAGATATCCTCTCCTCTCTGTCACTCGTCAGAGTTTTGAAGGACAATGTGTACAGGAATACATAAATGTCCAGGCAAGTTGCTTTTTCAGTTCTTTCTCCTGGTGCTTAGGAAGACAACCCAGGATCTGAGCTTCTGTGAGAACCTGACTTAAGCTCTGCCACAAAAACGTGAAGTCGTTTACTTTACACTACAGTGAAGCTGGGTGAATAGTGGAATAACATATCAGGGCACTAAATAGAACTATAAAGAAGTCCATTCCTAAATGTGGCTCACCTGGCATCTATGCACCCCATGTCTGGTTTCAGAACTCTGTTCAGCCCACCTTTAAATATGACTCAAGTTATTTTTTAGTTCATTTAAAAGCAGTGAGAACATCTCAAAAAAAAACAGAAAGCAAATGGGACAGTCATAGCTTCCTTTCACAGAGATGGTTATCAGCATGATCAGACTTCTCCAGTCTTTATTCCTGGGAATGCCTTGTCGCGGAGATAGTGTCTGAGGATTAATTGGCAAGGAGCTGTCTCCTGATATTGAGTTTCTTCCTTCCCTCGCTGACAAGTAAACACCACCCCCATCAGTGTTCTGAGATATTCTGGTGCTTGAGCACAGCTCAAACACCCTGGAGGTCCTGCCTTTTCCATGCGCACCTACTGGTCACTCTGTTCCCAGAGACTAGAATGTGGTTAGAAAGAAAAACAATGTCGCTCAGCGCCATCATGTAGAATGGCAAAGGGAGGAAACGACAGAGACACAGGAAACAGGGAGAGAGTTTTCTTACACAAACAAGCCCAGGGAGGAGCAGGCTAGGAAAACAAAGGTAAAGCCTAGAGAAAGCAGCCCCTGGGTGCCTGGGAGAATGTGGTCAGGGTAGAGGCCTCCAGGCAGCAGAACAAGCGGTCTTGGTGTCTGTGGCTCTTTGGTGACCGTGTCATGGGGAGCTCCTGAAGTTTGAGGCAGCAGAGAGGCCAAGAAAGAAACTAACATTTTGTGTCAGGAGTCTCTGTAGAAGCCGCATAAGCTGTTTCGCCCCTTTCTGCCTCCCCCTTGAACAGCAGGGACTATAGAAGGCCCAGTGCGCAACCACTCTGGCCCAGGACCCAAGACTGGTCTCTGGAATAGCTTGCTCAGTAGTTCTCTTCCTGGCACAAGCTGAAATTCTTAGCCACTCTAACTGATCCTAGTCTTTGCTCAAGTCTTCTCAGATCAGGAATTCATTTCAATGACTGGATTCCTGCCTCAGTTGTTCCTGTGTCTGCATTCCCATCATCCAGGTAGCTACCCTTATGCTAGAGCTTGCACACTGTCTTACCATGTCCACACTATGGTCCCTCATTTCTGCACAGCCTGTGTTTACTAGGTGCTCAGGAAAGGAAAGCCAATGTAAAGTTCATTGCATTTCTTGTCTGCCCTCTGGCTTGGCTCCCAGATACAAGCCTCCTGCTTCTGTCCATGGGTCTATGTTGCTGGCTCTTTCCTGGTCATAGTTCTTGACCACTTGTAACATTCATTTGCTCTTTCTTCCAGCACTTTCTTTCAGAAAGGGGCCAGTGAGGTTCTAATGAACAATAGGAAACACTTTTGCCTACTCCCTTAGTATTTTGGGGTAGCAAGGGGAATAAGATCACTGTTTGGAGATTCTTGCCATCGCTAACATTCTTCTGTGGGATTAATCTGGAAGGTATCTAACCAACCCACCCCCCCTTAGCCCCAGAGGACATGACTCAGCCAAGGCCAGCTCCAGGGTGTCTTGTGGGGGTTGATGATGGCTACAGCAGACCTATAATCTCCACTGCCCTCTCTCCTAAGCCACCAGGAATAAAGATAATATTTTTGATATGCACTATTTTGATATTTTTATTTCTGCTTTCTAGATATGGTATCAAAGCAGTCTATACAGTCAAACTTGGACCCTAAAAGGTAGAGGAAGACTTGAAGAAAACACACTCAGAGGAAAAGGAAAGGCTAGCAAGACCCAGAAGAATGTGCTTCAGAATAATTTTTTTACCTCACAGAGGGTTTCATTTTGGGTGTAATCTTCCTTTAGGCTATGAACCAGTATTTAGCATATAGTTTGATATACCTTCTTTAGATTTTGTTATTTCTCTTATTTTTGCCCAACTATTCAGTAACCTCTTCAGACCTGTGCATCTCTGTGCAGGAAGGTTCTGGAGAAAGGACATGATAGGGCATCAAATGCAGGTGAGGCTGCCTTGTACCAAGCATTGTTCTCAGGGCACCACAGGAGGAAGCTGCATTTGATAGGGAACCTCAGTAAATAGCAACCAGGTGAATCTTGGCACCTGGCCCATGGTGGAGCAGGAAGAAGCCCTCAGCTCAGGGAGCAGTGATATATAAGACAAAGGAAAGTGATCCTAAGGTGGCTGGGAAAAAGGCTTAGGAGTCACAAAATAATTGTACCCTTAATTTTTGGGGGCTATACCCCTCTTATTACATTATAAGCTTCACATGAGCAGGACTGTTCAATACCTATTTACAGAGTATATGTTTGTAACACTACTGATTAACTTTAATAGTTTTTTATTTACCTAGTCATTCAATCATTAAACAAAACAAAACAAAAAAAAAACCAAACCCACAAAATCACATCTACTCTCATCCCTGGGGGAGCATTAGACAGATGCTGAGAATAAGGTAGAGCCACCCTTCCCTGTGAGACTGTGCCTTTCTAGCTTCCAAAGTTTAAAGAGCTTGGCTACAGATTTTAGCACTGCAAAGTTCTTTTCATTCATTATTTTGAGGATCAGCTCTTCCACAGGCTATTCATATTTATTGGACTTCTGAGAATTTCCCTGTCTTTCTCAGTTGCAATCATCTCTTTCCTTCATCTTTTCAGAGGAGACTTGGGATTCATAGGACCTTTGGCTTTTTGTTTTAAGATTTATTTATTTATGCATACAGAATTGGGGTCCAGGGACCAGGGATCAAACTTGCACTGAGGCAGCTGCCGACAGCTTGCAGTGCTGCATCCATTGAGCCACCAGGGAGGGCCTGGACCTTTGGCTCTTTTATTTTCAAACTCCCAAAGCAAGTAAACTTCACTTGGTTGAATTAAAGAGAATTCTTGAAGTAAAGAGCTAGCTCTAGATTTGGGCAGGTAGTAAGCTGATGAGCTCGGTACTATTTTCTTAAAGCTTTGGGTGTTAATAAAGTTGGTTGCTTTTAGTTTCAGGCAAAGACTTACAGGGTGGAGATTTTGAAACTAGGAAGAAAGTTCAAAACAACATACACGGTTTTTTTCATTTTATAAATAAGGAGTTGGCTTCTATTCTTAGCTCTGCTACTCCATATTTGGTTGTCCTTCAGCAATTCCACCCAACATCTTAGTTTTATCAGTATCTGCCCTACCACTAGTATTTTAAAGAGATTATAGATATGGAAGTACTTTGAGAAGTTAAAGTAACCCATAAATATCATGTCTCTGGAAAACTAGGTGGGAGATGATTCAATTTTCTAGTATTTAGGAAGTGCTTTCATATAAAGAAAATCTTGACTATTCCTCTAAATGACATAATCTACATAAAGCACTTCATATAGTCCTAGGTCCATGATCAGTGCTCAATAAATATTACCTATAGTTATTAGGTTTTTCTTTCCCATGCTGACAAATACAATCATTGAGGGCACTGGAGAATGCATTTAAAAATAAACCTGTATCCATTTACACAGAAAATAAGTGCATGAACTAGCTTTATCTTGACTAATGCTAAAAATCCAAAAGTAGTTTTTTTTTTCAGATAGGAGTAAAATGTTTCAATATCTGAAATTAATCTCAAAGCTCAAATTTTACCCCTCAAAAAATTCACATCACTCTTTATCTACATTATTTACCTTCAAATATCTTGGGTTGAGACTTTGTTTTTTTTTTAAAGATTTATTTATTTATGCATACAGAACTGAGGTATAGGACAGAGGTGCAGGGGCGGTGAGAGGATTCACCATAGTCAGAGTGGGGAGCAGACCGGGCAGATGGACAAAGTACACTGCTGAGGGGAGCAGCGGGCCGGTCAGGAGAGGTCTGTGGCGCCATGTGGATCACCTCCAGGGTGGGGATAGGGATCAAACTCATGCTGAAGTGGCTTTAGCTTTTTAGTGCTGTGCTTTAACCCACTGCGCCACCCGGGAGGGCCCGAGACTTCATTTTTAAGGCTCAGATTGACAATGATATAGCCTGACTACAGTCATTTTGGTATAATCAATCATTACAGGTTTCCTACAAGTTGAGATTTTGGAAGAAGTAGAGAGAATTATGATACTCCTTTTTTATACATAGCATTTAAGCAACCAGAACTCAAAAATGAATTACTTTTGCCAAGTAGTTGGAGTGTCAAAGGACAATACCAAATGAAAAACCCTCATTTGCGAAAGAGGTGTGTATCCATCTTATATATAATAGCAGAAACTGCTTAACACAAATATTCATGCTCCCGGTGGAGACTTGCAAAGACCATTGGAATGTACCATTTTTAAAGTGATTATAAGGAAAAATTCGGAGTAAATATCTTACACCACAATTACCCATTCTCCAACCTTCCTCCCCAGTTTTAGTCTTTCTTCTCCTTGTGCCATGTACTGATGTTTTTAGCACCTACTATTACTATTTGATTTGCTATTTGATTTCCATTGTACTTTCAGTAAAATAGATAAAACTGGGTGGGCTGTCTTGCGAATGAATGAACTCTGTCACTGGATGTTTAGCCAGATCCTAGCTGGCTGAAAATGCCAAGGAGACTGTCCTTAGGGAGATGAGCTATGGGACTAAGAGGAGTCCTTTTCAGTTCCTGAGATCATAGTCTACAGATCTATGCCAACATAAGCATATTTAATTTTTGCCTTTTTTTGTCTGCCTGTTCTGTTTGTATGAAATGGCATTTTACTTAATTCTGTGTGTTTATTCCTTTCCTATTTATATGGCTGCATACTTGATGTTAAGGCCTCTTGAGAATTGTTGATAATGTCTTAGGCAGTTGATACCAAAGTCCCTCTGACAATTGGTGGATGAGCCTCCCCAGGGAGCAGCAAGCCAGTCCTGGGGAATAACAGGGCTGTGGATCCTAGAAACTCAGTGCAGGGAATTTCATACAAGGAGGCAAGTAGTGAACAGAGAGATCCTGGGAATGATGTAGATTAAAATTAAAGAAGCAAAAGCTAAGATAGTGAGATTTGTAAAGATGAGTGTTTCCTCAAGTAAAGTAAAAAAAAATCCAATAAATTGCATTAGTTCAGTGAAATTAATTTTTTTCAATTGATGTGTTTGTGAAAAAAGAAGTAGAGTCTAAATTTACTAGTAGGACATTTTTTGCTTCTGTGTCCTCTTCCCACTACCCTACAATGGAGTTTTATATTTTTCGTGGGTTAGTTCACCCGAGAATATGGCCCAGCTTTAATTCTCCCATAACCCCCCGCCCCCACCACACACCCAATTTATAAGATTTGTTAAATTGGGCCCCTGGGGGATTGAGCAAGGCCCAACCATCTGCTCTTATATTCCCAATTGAAAGAAACAGCAAGTGTTAGTTGATATCGTTTTTTTGAGTTTGGGGTCCTTGGGTTCACTCTGGGAAAGCTTTCACCAGAGCTCCCCTTTCAGCGGCACATGGTGATATTCTTCACAAGACAGAGAGGCTCAATTATATTTAAAGAGGAAGGTTATTAAACAGAGACAGGAGAGGAAAAGACACTTGCATAGGTGCAGGAGGGCAGGAAGAGCTGCCCTGGGAGGGACAGGTTTGCAGAGAGGGAGACCTGCAAGGTTGCAGAGGGGTGGTCTTAGGAGAGAGACCTCCCCTGAGGGAGGTCAGTGCAGAGAAATCCCAGCATGGTGCAGGTCACAGGCAGGCAGGAGGCTGCTGCCCTGCAGAGGGAGAGAGTGGGTGGAAAGGACACCTGCATGGTCACAGGTGGGCAGAGGACTACTGCCCCGTGCTGGTGGAGAGACTGCCTTGATATAGGCAGCTTCTCTTTGGGAGGGGCTCACTCCTTGTAGTAGGTTTGTTGACTTTGAATAGAATCTGAGAGGACCGGAGATTCCCTATTGAGCTTCATCTCCATCTCCATGTCCTTGTCTTCACCTGGGAGGATCTTGATTTTCTGGCTATGTCAGTTGCTGCACTAGCCTCTTCTACTCAGTCTAGTGATGCCTCCTCTGCATTCCTTCCTCCATCATTAGTCACTGAATTTCTTTCCCCACCAACTTCAGGAAGACTTTGGGTCACACAAGAGCCTCAGAATCAAGTCTTTAGATGGATGACAGAAGGATTTAGAGATAACAGAGAAATTTGGACTGAAACCACAGAACCATAAAATTTTAGAACCAGCAGATACCTTGGAGATTGCCTTGTTTACTGATCGTTAACCCTGACTACATATTACCACCATCTTGTTTGCTTTAAATAACAGGAACAATATTGAACTCTACCCCTGGTCAATCCATTTCCTTAAATTGGCTTCATGGGAACTTCCTTATTTTTTGACGGTCAGCCTTTCTTATTCTATTAACTGCAGTAGGTTCCAGAGGAGACCAGCACCAACCTCCTCCAGGGCCTCAGGAAGAGTGTTTCCACCAGAAAACATTTTGTGTAAGTATGGTATCTCTCCTTCATCCCATTTTTTTTTTCAGTTTTGGATGGAAATGATCTTCCATTTCTTCACCTCTGCATTCACCAAATGTCAACTAAGTCTTTGAGGAATTCCTTATGCAAAATAACTTGGAAACTCCAGACTGTTTTACTTGAAAAGTATTTGAATATGAACACTTTGAGATCTTGTGCAGTTCAAGAAACACCCCCATTAGTGCATATACCTCAAGATGAAATTGAGCAAGTGATAGGTTCAAAGGGTAAGAAATGGGTTAAATGCCAGGTAGGCGGTTTTTTTTTTTTAAGCTTTATTTATTTATGCATACAAGAACTGGGGTACAGGCCAGTTTCTGTTGCAGAAATGAAGTGCTGAGGCCAGAAAGGGGACATGGGCATTGGAAGGTGCCTTTTACCATCCAGAACAAAAACTCAAAGCCTTCAGTCTTCCTTTACCCCTCCCTACCACATTTCTTTTCAAAAAACAACAAATTCTGGCTGGTTATCACTTATGCTCCACCCCATTCTTCTTAGTCAGCTTTTGTGCAGGAAAATAGAGAACTGTTTTCATTGCCTTATCAGCGTCCCAGGAAAGGGGAAAGGAGCGTCTGGCCGCTATCTGCGCTCTGCCTGGGGACAATGAAACACTGAAAGCAGGCTCCAGGGGCAGGCCAGGGGCTGCTCTCAGACCCATGGAGTGGGTGTCTGCAAGGACCAGGGAGAGAGGAGGGGGAGGAGGGGCTCTGCTTAGCCTGCTGAAAACATAATAGCCCCTGGGGTGGGCTGCTGCAAACAGGAAGGGCGTGGGCAGGATCTGAGCGCAGCTGCCATTCTGTTCACGAAGCCCATTCCCACAGCCTTTGATCAGCAGGCAAATGGCATTTTGTGCTCTGAGATAAATGCCTGGTCAGAGGGTGTGGGTGGCTGAGGAAGGGGATAAGGATTAAAGATGAAGGTGTTTTATAGCCTGCCTTAAGGATGTATGTTTCGAGCATGGGATCAAGAAGGTACTAGGTACAGGGAGCAGAATGCTTTTCCAGGGATGCGCGCGAATGTTTGTTCTGCACCCGTACGTCCAAAGCTCGGTGCATGACAGGGCGGGGCTGTAGCAGCGAGTAATGCACACACTGTTTCTAGCCTGATAGGGTGAATCTCAGCGGTGGAGAAGTTACTTATGATGTCAGAAACTGCACAGTGCGGTAGAAAGTGGGGTGTTCTCTTGACCTATGTGTATTTTTGCAGAAACTACCCGATCCTCTGCCTTCCCATACTTGGAATGTGTGACCTGCAGTGCAGAATCACTGTGAACTAGGAATGCTTTGTGCCTGTAAACTGGGTGGAGGCTGATTAAAGACAACAAGGAAAACTGCTGTTGGGTTAATAGCAAAGCTAAGGTCCTTCTAAACACAACAACTATAAAAACAAGCAAAATTTCCAAATGCACAGCAAGCAGAGCTCTGCAGTGGAAAACTTTAACAGTGAGAGGAGAGAGGAGAGCTCCATCCAGCTAGGGTGGTGGGGATTGTGAGGGTGGGTATGTGAATAGCTTCCCAGAAGGCAAGATTCCCTAGAGGAGGCCTCAGAGGGTGAGATGAAATTTAGTGGCAGTGGGCAAGATGTGAACAGAAGGGTGGGAAGGGTAGGGTGAATATTTGTGGGTAAATACAATATCATAAATAGAACATAGTGGCAGGGGTGAACATATTTACAGAAAACTGCTCCCTGCGTCTGGGAATGTCTATGTTTACCCTGAGAGAGACAATGTTGGAAAATAAAGTGGAGCCATTCTCTAGAGGTCTTCAAAGCCACAGTAATGACTTTAGATCTGGGATCAGGCTACAGTTAGTGGGGTTCTATCATTTCTGGGACCTTCCCACAGCCTGAAGTCCCAGATCCTGTGGTGTAATACCCAGCTCCTGACCCACATGCAAAGTCTGAGGGTAACACACCTTAATGCAATAAATGATCTGGATCTTTCCTGACACCCGCAGCCATTTGTGTCTTCATTGATAAAGCCCAGCCAGGCATCATTCCAGACATTGGGGATGGAGCTTTTAAACAACATGTGCAAATTCCTGTCCTGCCATTGTAACAGGAAAACAGCCAACAAACAAATACAAGTCAAGCACCCCGTGAAAGTGTGATACAGGGTGACATGAGAGAAGGAGAGATGGTGGTGTGGGTTAGCTTGTGAGCTTGTGCAGGAAGCTCAGGGAAGGGCTGTCTTATAAATGTGACTCTTCAGCAGCAACATCCCTAAAGGAAAGCATTCTAAGGAAGAGGCAACTGCCTCTTCCTCTTATTTGATAGCATATGCAAGAAGGGGGGACATGGCCAGGAGTGCTTTTGGTTGATGGATACACCTCCTGTGGGTGGGTGCACCTCCTGTGGGTGGGTGCACCTC
>NW_004567102.1:62873288-62876148 GCF_000260355.1 Condylura cristata | reverse complement strand
GGGTGCACCTCCTGTGGGTGGGTGCACCTTCTGTTGGTGGGTGCACCTCCTGTGGGTGGGTGCACCTCCTGTGGGTGGGTGCACCTCCTGTGGGTAGGCACACCTCCTCTCAGAGGCCAGGAGACAAGCAAGGGAAGCCAATGCAGGAGCTGGAGCTGCACCAGGCTGTGCCATTCCACACCACCGGGAGCTTTGCAGTTTGGTGGCCAATTCTGGGGGTTGCATCTTTGAAAGGAGGTACAAAATGTACAAAAAACATCTTTTAGGCCCTGAATTGGGTGAACAATCTAGGATTGGGAAACAATTGTTATGTACAATTCTTCTATGACACTCAAAGCGATTTTGAAAGGAGACTAAAATTTTAAGAGTGTTGGATTGTTAGGGATGGGAAGCCCTTCCTATACTAAATTCATCATTAACTCAAAAAAGATTCCTCCGTTGAGGTGAAGGGGTAGAGGACATCTTTCCTCTTGGCTTGCCAATGGGCAACTTACTAGTCAACAATTTGCTAATGTCAGAGTTTTTGGCAGGTGAAATCCCTCTTAAAACACTACAAAATTTGGTACATTTCTCCATTGTCTGCAACTACATGCTACTTCCCAAAGCCCTGTGTATATAGAGTTAGAAAGCTTCAAAAAAGCTTGTACAATTAAAAAATTAAATGTGCATGACAAAATTAGAAAGCAGAAGTGGATTGCACGTTTTGATATACAGTCCTTCATGAAAATGAGAAACTTGAATCATAGACACCCTCATTTCCTGTGGGCTAAATACTGAAAAGCAATTTAAAAAAAAAAAATTTTTTAAGATTTACTTATGCATACAGAACTGGGGTACATGCCGGAGGTGCAGGGGCAGTGAGTGGATTCACCAGAGACAGAGGAGGGAGCAGAACAGGCAGATAGATGAAGTACACTGCTGAGGGGAGCAGTGGGCGGGTCAGGAGAGGTCTGCCGCACCATGTGGGTCACCTCTGGGGTGGGTGGGAATCGAACTCATGCTTAAGTGGCTTTAGCTTCTTAGTGTTGTGCTTTAACACATTGTGCCATCAGGGAGGGCCCAGAAAAGCAATTTTTAATGATAAATTTTGACGTAATTCACAAGCCAGTGACAATGTTAAGAGTGAACTTGATTTCTCTTTATAGTATCAACTTTTAAAGATATTTTACTTTCATTTTCATATGATAAGAAGGGAGGGACACCTAGAAGGGACTAAACACTCCTCTGTTCTTCCCTCCTTCTGGTACATTACTTTCCTGCCATCCCACCTGGCAGACTTCTTGCTAAGGACTGTTGGGACACACTGAGGGCACTTTCGGCTTCCTGTTTTGGCCCAGGAGGGATCTTAGCCATATGTCAGGACCTTTGAGACAGTCAGAAAATGTGTCAAGTATAAATGGATAACTCAGCTTCATGTCCATCAAACAAGGAGTTATAAACAAGTGAAGGAAACCGTTTCTCTTCCTGGAATTAAATATATGTGCGCACATATATGCATACATCTTTGTTTATATACATACACACATCTCTAGAAAATATACCCTTTTTTTTTTCTCTGCTTATGACCACTAACATCTTTCTGTTTTTCTCCAAATCTTTTGAAAAACAGCCTCAGGCTGTTTAATGGTCTCTTTGTTCCTTTATAGAGCAACAGACCCTTGACCATTAAACTCCAGCCTGTGAAAGGTATCTAGGTTTTGTGTCAGACTTGAGGAGCCATCTGGCTGAAGCTAGGAGCTCTGGAATGACCCAGTGGCCCTTTGGTGTTCTGGCTAGGACCCAGCTGCAGGCTGGTGGGACTCATGAGGGTTGGGGGAGGGAAAACTCTTTCCATCAGCTCTACAAGTTGTGCTGTAGAAGTGACTACTTTTGAAGAGCCTGCCTGACCTAATTGGAAAATCCAGGAGATGGGAAATTGAACCAACTTCACTGTCTTGGGGATTTTCTTAAATTTGGGGCCAGGTCTAGGATCAAATCAAATTCTTTGGGCATCAAATCCATCTGATTCCAACAATGGTGGGCAGATAATTCCTTGGGTATATTCTTTCTTTAGCCATTTCATCACTGAGAAATTGGATATGCAACCTATCTCCTTAGAGGCTACTACCTTGGCTCTAGAATGGACAGCAGTTTCTAGTGTTATTACAAGGCTTAAAATGAGACACTGTCTTCATTCTCCCTACATAGCTAGTGACTGATACATGTTAGTTCCCTTTCTCTCTATGAATAGGGTGTGGGGATTGCCTCAATATTCTGGCCAAGTGCAATACATCATTCTCAGACCATACCATTAGCTATTTCAAATGAGTAGTGAAATCACATGAAATTCCACTTTTAAAAACTCAGCATAAATTCACTCAACATGAATGATCTCTAGACTCTACACTAAGCTCTGGAATATAAGTACAGTTGTGGCTCAAGGAAAACATTTGAAAAATACTTCTCTTCAATGCACTCATTCTAGAAGTGTAATTTTATGAGTAACAATGACCTTATACAGTTTACTAAATAATAATAATTTGGCTTTATCCCCCACTTCTATTTTATTATGTGTTCCTGCCTGTCTTGTAACTCCCAGTCCTATTTATCAAGAAAATTACCCTTTCTGCCATACCTTTTCAATCATCAAATCCAAAGAAAATCAATATACAGATAATTAGATATACTTAGCTCTCTCAAAGACACAATACCCCCATGAGTATGTGTCCTAGCTTATAGGCTGAATTCTCTGAGCATAACAACTAAATATGTGCTCACTGATTCAGACACATGAAGCATAACTGACCTCAGTTGTGCAAGTCTTTTACAAGTCTCTGGTATATGCTTGACTCAAGGCTTGGTATTACTTTTTCTTTTTTTT
>NW_004567102.1:62872321-62873023 GCF_000260355.1 Condylura cristata | reverse complement strand
CACAGTATATATAACATGCATTCTTATTTCAAATCTTTCATGTATTACAGCGCAGCTACTAACCATAGTGGAATTTTTCCTGAATAACTACAAAAGAGGATTCACCAGAGACGGAGTGGGAAGCAGAACAGGCAGATCCACGAAGTACACTGCTGAGGGGCGTAGTGGCGGGGTCAGAAGAGGACTGCCATGCCACATGGGTCAGCTCCCTGGCCAGAATCGAACTGGTGCTGCAGGACCTTAGGAGAGCTTCTTACTGCAGTGCTTTAACCCGTTGTGCCACCAGGAAGAGCCCTTGGTATTTACTTTTACAAAACTCAAAAACTTCACACATAACAGAGGGATGAGCCCCGCTTGGCAGTAGCCAGGCTCCTGTGTGGTTAGTGCCCTTCTGCCGAGGCGGGACATGAAGAGGCGGGACATGAAGTGGCAGCGCTGATGTTCTTGATGTCTAGGAGAACAGACTGCACTGTATTCCCACAAGGCAGAGCTAACCACTGGCCATTCTCTTCTCAGGAGAAATTTTTTTTTTATTCATTTGCATTAGCTTGGGTGAGATGCAGATAGCCAAGTGATTCCGTCCTGCATGGCGCCTCAGACATCATAACCAATTAGACAGGTTACTGTGAATTATGCGGAATTAATCCTAGCTGAAATGTCTAAGGACCTTGAGGAGCCATCTGGCTGAAGCTAGGAGCTCTG
>NW_004567102.1:62823925-62872106 GCF_000260355.1 Condylura cristata | reverse complement strand
GCAGGTGGGAATCGAACTCATGTGGAAGTGGCTTCAGCTTCTCAGTGCAGCGCTTTAACCCGCTGCGCCACCAGGGAGGGCCTATTTGTCTATTATTTCTTGTGAATAATGTGGGGTATAGTGTGTGCAGGTATACACTGTGTCAGCACTTGTCAGAGGTTAACCTTAAGCTCTCATACTCATTTTTTTCAATCTGGCAACCCACAAGGCCTTTTGAAAACAGTCATTTCTCTTACACATAAAAATAAAAATAAAAACAAAAACAAAAATGAAGTGTCAGTTAGTTGATTTCTCTTGACTTTAAGTATATGTTCTGAAGTTTCAATTATACAGGAAATAGACATAATCACCAATAAATTTAGCTTTAATAACTTAGACTCCAAGAGCTTCCCTGGTTGGCAAAAACTCCCTGCATGCTGTAAATCCTCCTTAGGGGATATCCTATTTCTTATCTGGAGTTGAAAGTCAGGATTAATCCAGATGATTAAGAAAATCTTCCTGAAAGATAGCCTGTATCCTCTTTAAAATTAAGCTGCTAGGAAGTTTTTCATTTCTTACTAAAATCATAGTGTCAATGATAAAAATAAAAATAGACCACAGGTATTTTAGAGTTTTCTATTGATATTTTTAAAATACAAAATCAGAGGTTTCTTCCCAACTTATTGTACCACAAAATTGACATGAGAATATAATTTTGAATCAACTGATTATTAGCAATCAATATTCATTTGACAGTGTAATCAGTACATCGAAGATGTGGCAGTATATGAATAAAAAACTTGATTATTTCAATTAAGCTATCTACTTGAAAAGCTTTCATATCATATAGACAGCATATGTGTGTTAGAGTGAACACACACACAGTTAATCTGCTTTGTAGATTCTAACAGCAAGAAACTTCTGCAGAGTTTTCTCACCCTTCCCTTTTGCTTTCTAAGGCGTGGAACAACGTGGCTCCTTCCCAGACAGTCAGACGTGCTATAAAAAGTAACATCAGCCATGGGAATAATAAAGGGAGAAGGGATATGCTATAAACAGGGATAAACATCTTCCTTTATGCAAACTGCCAGATCCCGTTAAGCAGAGAACTGCTCCTTCTCCCCACTGAGGCCTCGCTTTCCTGTCTTGGGACCAATGAAGCTGGGCTTCCCCTCCTAAGCCACCCGTGGTGAAAGGCTTAGATAAGGCACAATGTTGCCCTCAATAGACTCCAACCCCCCTTCTGTGGGACAAAGTGGGAAAGCTATACTTTTGTTACCACCCTATCAAAGAGAAAAAACCCAAGGAAAACAGACACCGGACAACACTTACATTGTGTACTGAGAAACCCTGATCCTTGACTATTGTCTTCATCCTATTTATGAACAGAGATGATTTTTCAGAGGTTTAGAAAAATGATCAGTAGGGCAATTTTAATACACTATGTTTATTTGGGCAGCACAGGATCTGTTTTCTACAGGACAAAAGCACTCAAGCAACTTTCTTTAAACAAAAAGCTAGAGGAATGCCTATAATGCTCACTTCTGAAGGGAGAGAACTTTCACTATGAAATGGCCTGGGATGCTAAGAAATATGTTTTATCCCAAGGCATATGAAATGTATTCTGTGTCAATAAATAAAACATATACTTTCATCCTATAGTATATGCACAGTATATATAACATGCATTCTTATTTCAAATCTTTCATGTATTACAGCGCAGCTACTAACCATAGTGGAATTTTTCCTGAATAACTCCAAAAACTGAAGTAGGCTTCATGTGAAATTTTCACAAAATTTGAAGTTGACTTTCAAATATATGTTATACAATCAGGTTGTGGGAGAGGTAGGAAATGTAGACAGAGCTGGAAAGTACCAAACTCAGAGGGGTGTGCTGGGGGACCATGGCCCAGGTTCTCAGTCTCAATCCCATGCCTCAACTTTTTTTTTTAAAGATTTATTTATGTATGCATATAGAACTGGGGTACAGGCCAGAGGTGTAGGGGCGGTGAGAGGCTTCACCAGAGACAGAGTGGGGAGCAGAACAGGCCAATTGGTGAAGTACACTGCTGAGGGGAGCAGCGGGCGGGTCAGGAAAGGTCTGTGGCGCCATGTGGTCACCTCCGGGAGGGGATTGAACTCATGCGGAAGTGGCTTTAGCTTCTTAGTGCTGTGCTTTAACCCGCTGCGCCACCAGGGAGGGCCCTGATATATATATATATTTTTAATTGTTTTTTTTTATATCATTTTGTGCCCTTTTTCCATCTCAGCCCTTTTTCCATCTTCATGGGCTTCCCATCACCAAATCACCCGTGTGCCTTCACCATAGTCCTGTGCACATCCGCCCACCCCCCATTTTTGATCCTACTCGCCATTCCACCCCAGTATATAGTTGTTCATTATTATTATTTCTCCCCTGGTTCTTTATGCTCCTGCTATGAATGAAACCATCTGGTCCATACCTTAGCCTTTAATAGGACTCAGTAAATATTACTTTGCTTTGATTTTTAAACTCTACTGAGATAATGTCTCCTTTACATATCTTCATTTACACATATGAAGTAGTCATGAAAAATAAATATGGTTACCCAAAAAAAGGTAACCTCAGAGTGACTTTGTTTTCTATTTTTTCCCACTTGAGAGACTGAGGAAGTTTTTGAGATGCCTTTATTATCTTATGCCAGGGAATTTTCAAACCAGTATCTATTATCCTGTTAATAAATATTTGTTACTGATTCTGTGCCAGGTTCCAGAGGAATTATGCAAATTGCTTCACAGAGCCACAATTTTATTTTATTTCAAATTTATTCTGGAACTATAATTGAATATCTGAAAGAAAAGAAATGACAGGCATGTTCAAAATGCTATCCATTAAATTTTTACTGTTAAAGTACTACTAATACCTTAACGTCTGTTCTGTTTTATTATTTTTATATAATCTCAGATTACACTTTCTCAAAACTTCTTCTAAAAATGATTTTACTTTTAAGTTGTTAGGAATAGGGTCTCCCTTGTGGTGCAAGAGGTTAGGTCTCAGCACTATGGAACTAGCTGAAGCCACTGTGGCATGAGTTCAATCTCTGGCCCCCCTGAGGTGACCCACATGGTGCAGCAGACCTCTTCTGACCCACCCGCGGCTTCCCTCAGCTGTGCATTTCAGTAGCCTGTTCTGTTCCCCACTCTGTCTCTGGTAACTCCTCTCATCCCCCTCATCTCTGGCCTATACCCCAGTTCTTGTATGCATAAATAAATAAATCTTTGGGGAAAAAATTACAAATAAATTTTTAGGAATATAATGCACTTAACTGCTTCTTTGAAAGGCCAGACCTACTCAAGAGCACACACAAAAAAACTGTGTCACTATCAACTATGTTAATGTATTGTGTTCAATGACTCATTTCATAAGTCAGTGTTGTCACTTAATTATACAAATTAAATACATTAATAAAATGATGAGTTTTTAAAACATATACTGGGGCATAAAGTCCTTTGAAATGAGTATGAAAACCATTGCTTCCTGTGTCATTTTCTCCAAAAGGAAGATTGGGCAGCAGAGAGTAGCTGTGGTGTGGTGCCAGAGAAGCTCTGTTTAAAACATTACTATTTTCGGCCCTCCCTGGTGGCGCAGCGGGTTAAAGCACAGCAATGAGAAGCTAAAGCCACTTCTGCATGAGTTCTATCCCCGCCTGCCCCGGAGGTGACCACATGGCGTGGCAGACCTCTCCTGGCCCGCCCGCTGCTCCCCTCAGCAGTGTACTTCGTCGATCTGCCTGTTCTGCTCCCTGCTCTGTCTCTGGTGAATCCTCTCACCGCCCCTGAGCCTCTGGCCTGTACCCCAGTTCTGTATGCACAAATAAATAAATATTTAAAAAAAAAACATTATTATTTTCCACATTTCTTGATAAAATGGAAACTTAAGCCCCAAACAAGTAGTTTGAATAGTAACACAGACAGAGGTGTTTTACAGCACATCTGGGTGTGGTAGAAAACAGTGAGCAAGATGGTCTCTAGAAAACCATAATTTACTCATTTTGTTCATAAACTCTTGTAAAAGTATTGTCAGATTTCATTTTCCAGTTTCCCTGGACTCAAAACCATCTGCATAGCTGGACAAATGTCATCTAGATTCAGGTCTTGTGAGGCTAGTTATCCTTTAACCCAAATGTTAGCTCATCCTTAGTTTCTTGAAATCACAAACACAAAAAAAGATCACTTAGATGTCAAAAACAAAAACACCAACTTTGTAAATATTCCTGTGAGAATGTTTCCTTACTGTGCTTAATATTTAGAATATGGAGTACATCCTCAGTGTCCATCATTGTATTATTGACACCAAGGAGTAAATACCACTTCCTGTTCCCAGATCCTACAAACTGAAAGGAAGGAAAGATGAAATAGGAAGCAAGCAGCCAGCACCTAAGCTGATACTTCCACTACTTAAAGATTGAGTGGAGGCTCTGCATTGTTTCACAAAGGTTTCTGTACATTTGTGTGTGCGGTAAGGGGAGTTGTTCAGAAAGCCTTGATTAAGGCAGTACATTGCATGGATAGATAATGTCTAACTGTCAAAACATTGGTAGTTTGAATGTTGACCTTTATGTTAATGATGATTTACAGTCATCTTCTGATCTGTTGCACCCAATTTAGACAATTAAGTAGATGCAAATTCTCACTTAGCAACTAGGGAACTATTTTATTTTATCTTATTCTCTAGAGCATCAGTGTAATAAAATTGGTTTCCCAGCAACTAACCTATCATTTAGTTGTCTATTCCCTTTGACTCTTCTGGTCCAGCAAAGTAACATGCCTCACCAAAAACCTGTATGTAAATCAGCATTGGGGGTATTAGCTTCGTAGGTGTCATATTTCTCTTCTCAATCTCTATCTTCCTCTTATTTCTTCTTCCCCTGGTCTTGACATACATTTTTTTTTTTTTAAACTGAAGATGAGATTAAGACAACCAACATATTTTCCTCTCTGAGAATTGGACTAACCATATGGGTCATCAACTAAACTAGACCGAACATGAACTAGTGACTAAGCGGTGCAAAGATCCTTGATCATCCGATCTCTCTCATCCCCTACACGAGACACTTTAAACAAAAGACACCCAGGGCTAATCTGAAAATCCTGCCAATGTAAAAACAAGCAGAACTTCAAAAACATGTTAAAACAGGTGGAAAGGGCTATATCCTTATGCTTAACTGGGTATACATGTGAAATCATTGTTTTCCTTTCACAAAATAAATGTGTGGAAGCTAGAGTAGCCTAGAGGTTAGATTTGGTCTGAATTCTTGAGATATAAGCTTGATTGGAACTTATTTTGTGTTCTTGAGCAAGTCACTCCTTGCATTGATTTCTCTAACTATGAAATTGAAATAATGCCTCCATCCCGAGGGTCCAGGGCTTACTGTCAGTGAAGTGCTTTGGAATCCATTGTTGAAAGGCGCTCAGCAAGTTCAAAGCACCAGTATTAAGAAAGGTTTATCATATTTATAAACCAGTAAATCCTTCTTATGGGTGTAACATGATTCTTCCTAGTTTTATTCCTTACACAGACTGAAAAAACAACTTCAGATTCTTCCATACTATCAACTTAACACTCTGTTCCAGCTGTTTACATGCTCAAGGTTTTCCCATCCTCTTTTGATTTTCAACAAGCGCCGAGCCCAATACAAAAGAACATACTATTCACAAGTGTGACTCATGTGAAAATTGAAACTTCATGCTCCATTTTATTAAGGGCATTGCTTTCTTTCTGTGGGTTAGAATAATTGGGAATAAAGATAAACACTATAAAATAAACATGAACTCTTGAGTTAGTCCAATGAAGTGAATTTAAATCAAATGTTCATCAGCAAACCTAGTGGCCATCTGAAGATGCTACAGAATTGAAAAGCTAGTGATGAACCTGACCCATTATTGCTCTAAGCACTTTACTGAAGTATGTTATTTTAATTAATAGAAAGTTTCCAATTAAAACTGATGATTACGGTGACTGGGGCTTTATTCAATAGACTAGGAGCCCAGAAAAAAAAGAGGGTATCTGTTTAGCACATGGATGAAAATACAGCAGAAAAGTTGGAAGAAAGGAAAAAAAATGACTAGTTTGTGCTGATTTGGGGTCAGACATTATGCTAAGCACTGTACCATTTAATCCTAATAATGACTTTATAAACAAGGTACTGTGATTTTTTTTGTTTTATTGAAGCTGAAAGCTTATTTCAGAGTAATGGAACTACTTAATGATAGAACAAGAATTCCTACCTGGTTTTATGCAAACTCCCAGTCCAACCCTTTATATCATATCCCAGTACCATTTGGGAGACTAACTCTGTTACTCCAGAAAGATATTATTAGGCTTTTTATATGACTTACTAAGCACATCAAATTAATATTACTGGTCTTCATCTTAGCCTCATGTTTTTCTTTTACTTTTTCTAATCATAGTCTCTTTTCTTAGATCATAGTTGAGCGTGAACCTAACCTTTCAATAATTATACAGATTATGTTTAAAATATGGTGTCAATAGTGAAAGTTTACTAGATAAGAAGTTTGGTGTCTTTCCTATGTCTTCAGCATTGAGATACAATTTGAGAAGCTTAGAGAAATGTTGGTGGAAGGTATAAGAAGAGAGAATGTGTTTAAATAACTTTTTTTCAGGAAATTGGTACTTATTCATATATTAGAGAAGGAAAACCTTAGTTCTGGGAAATTATATGGGTAAAACTAGCGTCTAGATTCATGTGACGAAAGCAGTTTCATCAATGTCTAGCTCCAATTAGTCTCTAAAAAGGAACTTTATGAGATTAGCCCCAAACTGTCTCCTGACCTAGTAGTACTTCATTAAGTCACTCTCTCCACCCCCCTCTAGATTATCTCTTTCTCAAATATTTAGTTTCAGTTCCCTGCCTGAAGTTTCTCTCTTCCTCTGTATCTGGGAGCTATGGAATTATCTCTGGTTCTACACTAGGCTCTCACACCTTGACCCACTCAGGATACTCTCAAGACATAACCAAAAATGAATGGGAACAGGGATCCATAATATTTCTTCCTCTGTGACTAGAAAAGTCACTGATAAATAGAACTGTAGTACCTATGGGATAGTAACAGAATACATAGTATAATATTTGTGTCAGTCCTAAAAGGTGAAGAGGAATAAAAGCATAATTTTTTGAGGACATAATGATTGAAAATTTTCCAAATTTAGTGAATAACCTACAGATTAAATTTATCACAAAATATCAAACAGTAATAAATGTAAGTAATAAGGAGTCAATAATTTGAAATACAGTAGACTTCTTCCCAGAAATTATGGGGTCAAAAAGCAAACAGTACAACATCTTTTAAGTGATTTAAAAACAACAAAACTCTGTAAACTTAGTATTATATATCCAACAAAAATATCCCTTAGGAATGCAAGAGAAATAAAAGAGAATATGTTTCCAACAGACTTGCTCCAAAAGAATTGCTGACATAAAACTCTTCAGATACAGAGGCAAGGATAAAGAAAAAACTTTTTATATCAGGAATAAATAGGAAGGAAAAAAGGGAAAGTTATCCCTTAAGAAAATATAGTAGCTATTACTTTTCTTTTGAATAAAAAATATTGTTTGTTAGTTAAAAGCAAAAACTTAAAACATTGTTATGCCCCTCATCTTAAAGCAGCCCAGATTATCTAGGACATGCACACAATGGAATATTACTCAGTGATCAAAAGAAAAACACAACAACTGTTGAAACGTCAACAACTGTTGACACAACAGCTTGATGAATTTCTAGGACACTATGTTTCATGATAAAATGCCAATCTGTCTATGTTATAAAACATTCTCAGAATGACAAAATGGCAGTCATGTGTCACCTGATGAGAATACATTCTAAGAAAGGCATGATTAAGTGATTTTCTCATTGTGCAAACATCATAGTATGTATTTGCACAATCAAATCAAGATGTACTGTCTACTGCATACTCAGCTGTAGTGAGAAACCATCATCACACATGGGCCTGTTATTGATGAAACATCATTATGTGGCACTGCCTATGTATGGATCAGTAGTTACTAAGGTGATTTAATGGGGGTGTGATGGTGATTAAATAGTTCTATATTTTTGTTTTAATCATGGTTGCATGTTTAATTATGGTCGGGTGGGATAAAATTTCACCCACCCAAGTAAGTAATGAAACCAGTAAAAATCCAAATGATGACAGTAGTTTAGGTGATAGCAATCTACTGCCATCTATGCCATGGCTTTGAGTGTAGTGTATACTGTGGTTATATAAAATATTACTGGGAGAAACTGGATAAAAGATATCTAGCAACAGTACTATTTCTGCAACTTCTGTGTGAAATGAATTATTTTTTAAAAATATTTTAAAAATTTGGTTGAAGCAACTGATGAACTGAATTCTTAGTTTTGTTTACTTTTCATTAATTTAAATAGCCAACCAGTATTAGACAATAGGGTGAATGCCAAATCTGCAAAATAGCCACTTCATTATCCTTCAATCCTGAAGGAAATTTTCACTAATGAAAGATTTACCTGACACAAAAAATACAATCCATATTATTTAAATATCTTTTAATTAATAGTGTATGAACTCAGAGCATACTGAAAATCAGGGTTAGAAAAGTAAGGTATCTGATCATTTTTATCTCATTCTGATGGTGACTACAGATGGGAGAACGTTAATTCCTCAGGTACCTTGTAAAAGTTTTAAGACTTATAACCTTGTTTTGTAAGCTTGTTGAATAGGAAGACGTCTGTAGTTGTTTAGAACCTTAATTATCTCTTTTTACTGACACAGCTAAGCAGGTAACTGCCTCCAAATCCCTCGGAATGAACAGTTGGTCTTTTGACTTTCTCTGCCAGAATAAGTGACTTTAAGTCTTTGCCAGCACAGGTTAAGAGATCAACTCTTCTCTCAGAATCCACAGAAGTCAAACTCATCAGACAGGCAGAAGGTGGATTCTCTCACCCCCTTTTCATTCATTTCCTTCTATTATCGAAACAGCATCCTCTCTCCAGATAAAATACAAAAGCTTATAATGAGGCAAATTCTGTGTGTGCTGGTTCAGTACTTCCAGCCCCTGCACACAAAAAAGGAAGAATCTGATCATAACTACTTTCCTGAGGACACTTAGGGATGGAGAGTTTAAGGTTATATTAGGACAAGTTGCTCTAAACCCCTCCTTCCAAGCACTCGTAAAGTAGTGATTGAAGCTGTAATAGCCACCAGGCTTAGGAACAGACTAAGCCTAGTTGCCTAGAGATTCTACAAGGAGAGTTATATTGAGGTTCTCTTCAGTGGGATATGGGAACTGGGAGAAAGCAAGCACTCACAGCAGTTCATGGTGACAGTAAAAAGCAGACTGACTTTTAGCTGGATTTTTATCACTGTTTTGAATTCTCTACAGATACGTGTCCACTTGTCCATATTTGGAAAACTACTCTCATCACCTTCCTCTCAGAAAACCACTGGCTTTCTCTATTCTTTATCCAGAAGCATAGCCTGCTCTTACCTTTCCAGACAAACTGAGGGAGGCTCAGATATAACCAGTTAAATAGGAAGCTTCACTGGGTAAATTTGAAGACTTAGTTGGTTTTATTAAACAATATACAAATCGCGCAGCGTCTTACCTGGCAGGTAAAGAGAGACACCAAGGGGTTATAAATAACCCTTTGTTTATACTTACAAAACAAAATAGATTAGTTTTGCTTAACTTTCATTAATTTGAATAGACAACCAGTACTGGACAACAGGGTCAGCGCCAAGTTTGCCAAATAACTATTTATTATCCTTTGATAATGAAGAGCCAGCATATAAGACCCTTCTATAAAAGAGAGTGGGACATGAAGGTCATTAGCAAAAGAACAATTAAAGTTCAACAGAGGAAAGAAGAGTCCAGGCAAGCACAACTCCTCACTGGCTGAGCTGAGCATTTTCTTTGGTCCAGCTTCTTGGGAAAATCGCTAGAGTTGTAACAGAGTTGCACTGTGTGTTCAGTAATATAAGTTACTTCTCTTCCAGTGGGATCTGTGTCAGTGATTTCTTACCCTTTGGGGGTAAGTGAACACTTCTTGTTTGGGGCAATTGTTGATGAGTAGCAGAACAGAGGAAATTTCACTTCTATTGTTAATTAACACAAACCCTAGGTTGTGAGCTCTGAAGGGGCAGAGCCAGTTTGATCATCTCTTGGGTCCCTGAAAGATAATAGTGCTTGTCTCTGATAATGTCCAGAAAGTTGCTCTTAAATAATAATGGTCATTTTTGGTTTTTGCATGAAAGATGACTCCACAAAATTCCATTAATTGAAATATAAATTCCAGATTATCACTAAGAATGACAGTTGGAATATCTTTGAAAAGGTCTCTCTCAATGGAAAAAGCTTCAGAGCCTGAGACAAAAATTTTGTTGCATATGGTTTACTGTGAGAGTCCTTGCAGGTGAAAGGGAGTGAAGGATGATGGACAGGACAGGGAATGAGCTAAAAGGCATATCTTCTCACTTGAATTTCTTCTATCTGGCTCCATGGAGAATTTTGGGCATGATCTGCTCTGCAGATTTGAGGTAAGCTTTTGCATCGCCTGTCAATCATCCACCGACTGCAGGTGGCTCCTATTAACGGGAGTGGTTACATTATCTCTTAAGAGGTATTTCCCATTGGGTCAAGGTAATTGCACAGGTGAGGGAGCAGCTTTGAGGTGTTAGAAGACACCTGGCTATAGGATGAGTGCATACCCTGGGAAAAAGGGATGGTGCCAGGGTACCAACAGTAGCTACACTAGTCTATGGCTCATACCGCTCACATCCAGTGGTTTTTCACATGAAATTCACTACAGGAACAGGTTTTTCAGGATCTGATTAGCTACAGAGGTGATGTTTAGAGGCTGATTGACATCAACTGGTTATGTCATTCTGTGCACATTTATTGCATGACTGGTAAACAAATGGGCTATAGGAAACACTGATACATTCGTCCCTTAAATTTTTGAGGGTGGAACTATTATCTTCCTTTCTATCTGGGATGAAATATTATTTTTGATCTATTATCTTGAAAAATTCAGGGCTATTCCTTTGGTCTTTCCTACTGTAACAACTCTTTCTCTACTAATACGTATGAAAAATTTTCTAAATGTTTAGCGTATCTATTTTGATTATATATTTAATTAGTCAGGAAGTGATCACACAGTGGGTCCTGTGAATCTACTTTGACAGGGAACAATACTAGAATTCCTGACCCACATAGAGCTCTTCTCTAACAAAAGGATCATGTCCATACTTTAGATATTCAGACACTAGACACAACAACTACCTTACTGATGTATATTTACCAGAGTAAATGATTATTGGCCCCTTTGTAGCAAGACCAGGGGAATCACTATGGTATAAATTTTCCAAGGTGATCAAGATCCTTCTTCACAGGAATTGGATCACTGCTTCAAGAAATAAAACATGAGTCTCATAAAAGGTTTGAGTAAGTAAATTGAACAAGAGATCATGATTTTCCATTAAGGTGGCTGGCTTTAGTTTTTGGCTCAACTATGCATGACAATACCAATCATTCATTGGTTAACTGTATTATACAAGACCATCTGATAAGATTGCCAATCAATCTTATCATAATAGGAACCAAAGATCTTTCCAGAGCAGCTGGGAAGGTTTATCTCCACTTATCTTTGTATCCCTAAGGCCTAGGGTAGTCTTTTTCAAATAGAAGATTCAATAGATACTTGTTGGTTTGAATTCTCACCAATAATAATAAAGCAATAACAAGTTTAATGAAATAAGAATATTATATATAGCACTTCAGCTTTTGAGGGCTTAAAGTCAGCAACATACATACCAAATAATAACAACTTCCAAAACAAAAATTAAGTATTACATATAGATCTAAGGTGTAAATTCTTTGTTGCAGAATATACATATTTTCATATCTGTAAACACTTACTCTTCAATAAATACAAATAGAATTCCAGGGATCTTATCAACAATATTCTCCAAATAATATTTATGATATTTAGAAGTTCATTAATAATATCAATTTCTGGTTTCTTCCAAGTCTTTAAAAGGTACTAACATCTTGGAGGTAAAATCAGAAATGCCCTGTATTCTAAGGTTTAATCCTAAATTCTAAACAATAAGGAATTAATCCTAAATTAAACTCCAGGACTTAGGCCTTGAATAAGTTTACCTCAGGTCATAGATTCTGTAAATTATACTCTTGAAAGACAAATGAAGCAAGGGAGATTTCCCTGACACAAGGGTGGTGGTGTGGGGAGGGTACTGTGACCTTATGTTAGTATTATTATACTATTGTGTGTGATGTTGTCAAAGGACTTTGGAAGACTTGGGTGGGACTTAAGAAAAGTAAATTATTGTGCACACTCAAGGTTTTCTTTGTGGTGTTGCTTACTTTGATTTCAATACTAAGCTGTCTTCCCAATGGAGACTGTGTATTTTTCCCCAGCACTGCACTCATAGTGACTGACCAACCTGGCTTAGTTTCCCTTGCTATAAAAATTTTGCTGAAATCATCTCTTCAGTTCATATAATTCATGTCAAATGGTTGCTCTTCTGATTAAAAGCATCCAGGATTCTTTAAGCAAATCTGAAAAACAAAAAGGAAAAAAAAAATTGCTATTTGAGGAAAAATCTGTTAAAATTGCACATACAGGGTCCTCCCTGGTGGCGCAGGGGGTTGAAGCACAGCACTAAGAGGCTTAAGCCACTTCTGCATGAGTTAGATCCCCGGAAGTGACCACATGGCGCGGCAGACCCCTCCTGATCCGCCCGCTGCTCCCCTCAGCAGTGTACTTCGTCGATCTGCCTGTTCTGCTCCCCACTCTGACTCTGGTGAATCCTTTCGCCCTCTGCATCTCTGGCCTGTACCCCAGTTCTGTATGAATAAATAATCTTAAAAAAAAAATTGCACATACATCCCCACATTACTTTGTGACTCTATGGTTGTGTGTGTTTGTATTCTGTTTTACTTAACATGATTATGTGAATTTTATCATTCCATTTAATAATAACATTTGTGGGCCCTCCCTGGTGGTGCAAAGGGTTAGGACGCAGCACTGCAAGCTAGCCACAGCTACTTCAGGGCGAGTTTGATCCCCGGAGGTGACCCACGTGGAGCAGCAGACCTCTCCTGTCTTGCCCACTGCTCCCCTCAGCAATGGACTTCGTGGATCTGCCTGTTCTGCTCTCCACTCTGTCTCTGGTGAGTCCACTCACCACCTGCCTCCCTCCCACCTCTGGCCTGTACCGCAGTTCTGTAGGTATAAATAAATAAACCTTTAAAAAATATAGTAAATAAAAATAACATTTGTAAGACCCCTTTTAATGGCATAATATGTTGTCATGTGATTATACTATTACTAATTTAACTGTGTAAATATTCTTGAAATTTAAGAATTTTGATTTTTCTTATTGCTTTATTGTTATTAAAATTAACATTGCAATGAATGTTTTTCTTGTTCACTTTTCTAGTCACTTAAGTCATTATTTACCCAACAGATACTTACTTGGCCTTTATTTAACCTTGAGGCACTGTAAAACCAGAGAATATTGCAAAAAGCAATATTCTTTCCTGCCATCATAGAGATTACCATCTGCCAGGAGAGAAAATCCTGAAATTGGTGTAATTACAAGTGTAATGACTTTTAAAAAGCAGAAATGCAATAGGTCTTGTGTCTTAGTCAGCTCAGGCTGCCATTACACAAAACAAAGTTTGGACAGCTTAAACAACAAAAATTTGTTTCACAATCTGGAAGCTAGAAGTCGGAGATCAGGACTTGTTCAGGTTCTGTTGAGGAATCTCTCTCTACCTGTAGATGGCCACCTTCTTATACAGTGTTAACCAGGCCTTTCCTCGGTGTCTATGCAGAGAGAGTTCCCTCTTTTACTCTGGATACTTATTATAAGGCCGTCATTTCTATGTGATGCAGACACCACCCTTACGACCTCATTCAACTTTAACTGTGTCCTAAGAGCCCTATCTCCAAATAGTCATATCACATGTTAGGTATTCAACATAGAAATTCGGGGGATTGCAATTCAGATCATAACCTTTGAGAATATTTTAGGAGAGGGAGTCTGGTTGATCATTTTCTCCAAATTTAAGAAATATTAGAATTTTAGTTATTTTCTTGTTAAAGTGAACACTTTTAGATGGCTATATTTAGCAAATAAAAATATGGAATGTACAGTTATATTTAAATTTAAGCTAAAAAACCAATTGTATGTCCAAACAATACTTGGAGTTCTTTTTTTTTTTTTCTGCAATATTTTTTTTTTTTAAAGATTTATTTATTAATACAAGAACTGGGGTACAGGCAGAAGTGTGGGGGTGAGAGAATTCACCTGGGAGCAGAACAAGCAGACTTATTGAAACACACTGCTGAGGGGAAAGGTGGGAGAGCCAGGAGAGATCCGTTGCACCATGTGGGTCACCTCCCTGGCTGGGGATCGAACTTGTGCTGAAGTGATGGTGGTTAGCTTCACAGTGCTGTGCTTTAACCCCTTTTTTCCACCTCTGCCAATCTTATTTCTGCTTTAAGATGACGAGTGCTGCTTTTTCATTTATGTAAGCATTTATACTCTACATATTTATTATTTTGAAGGACTTATAACATAGAGGATTGTTCATTGCATTAACATATGAGCAATGTAATTAAGTATTTCAGAAGTATCTAAGTAAAATTTATTTTTACATTTGTCTGACATTTCCATGGGTAGACCCTTAAAAGTTATTTCTCACATTTTTTTGGCCAAAATTGTAAATTTCTGTTTTCATTTGACTAAACTACATTTTTGCTCTTTATTCTACATCACTTTCTAAAGTATCAAAACATATGTACTTTATTTTAAAATAAAATTTAAAGGGAGAGAGTTAGTTCAAGAAAAAAGCATTCTCAGTTTCTTCATAGATATTCATGGAAACTCCATGAATATCATGCACAAGTTTTTCCTTGAAAAATCTGTATTCTTGCAAAACTACTTTTATAAAAAGTCAGAATAATGTAGCAATGTTGTAGGACTTTCAGAGACGTATTGGTTGACCTCATCACATTAATTCATTGTCCCAAGGCTGCCATTCACTGTATTTTAAGCAAGGTAGGTCTTATCTCAAGCATAGAGTTTCAGCTACCAGAATACTTTGTGACTGTCAACCACTTTCTCTGTCTCAAAGGCTTTATAACTGTTCCTTGAAAAACACTCAAGCTAAGAAGGTGGCATAATTAGCATTTGCCTCACTACTCTCTCAGAAGCTCTACCCAAGATAATTTTACACTCAGCTACAGACATATTATACGATTTTTTTCCAAGGTATTTTCAACTGGAAATGAGAGCTGAAATGTATCTTATACAATACAATTGTACATACAAAGCACTAAGTCTTAAGAGACACGGTGTCAGCCTATCTATGGAATCTAGCTGCCCAATAAAATATTCAGCAAATATTTATTACATGGGAGTATCTGATTTGAAGTCAGTGTTCTCTAAGTTACTTTACTGTTCTTCTTTTCAGATTTCCTAAGAATGCTTTGCTTTCTCTTCCTACCTTAAAGTCCATAAACTCAGTACATTGTCTGACTTACATCTCTCAAGAAGCACGCTCTACTTGGATGACTCAAGTGTCAACTGTTGGGGATGGTGAGCGCAAGCACACAAAATTATGTTAGATAGGGTTGACTTAATTTAGAAAGCAAGAAATTGAGAATTAAAGCTACTCTTGTCAAGGGTAGGGAGGAAGGCCTTCATTTTCATTATCCAAAGGAGACATACGTTCTTTTTTCCCAGTCTGAACTACAAATGTTTAAAGTGACAGCTGCTTTGCCACGCGCGCTTCTTCACTCATGGTGACTACCAAGTTCTAGGCCCTAAGCTTTGTGGAGATAGACAGTTTTATTTATTTTGCTCACTTCTCTATTTTGAGTGCCCGGAGCAGTGTCTGGAACATGGTTTAGTCTTTTTAAATATTTAGTGAATGCATGAATAAATAAAATATAACAACAAAAATGTGCTTGATTTCACCTCCCCAGTGTATAATCATGAACAAATGCTTGGTGAAGTAAGAAGGACACTCATAATTAGCCTTAATTTCTTTCCTACTTTCGAGGTGGGTGTTCATCGGGCATACCAACTCTTTCTAATTGATGTTTTGAAAACTCCCCTTGCCAAACATTAGTGACTTTTGTCCTGCCATGTTTACATACCTGGAACCAAGCACAGGCACTTTTTGAAGTTAATTAAAGATTCACTTATGTTAAACATTTCCGGATGATAGCAAGAGACCAACTTGGCAGACAATAGAAATAATCTCTAGTACTTCCCTCTGTGATTTTTCTCAGACAGGTCTTGAAGGGTCTGGTCCTAATGGGATTGATAGAAGCAAGTCGGGGTGATGGGAGAATGCGGGACTTCTGCTCCATAAGATAGAATGCGAGTGATCAGAAGCAAAATCACCCACTCCGTGCTTTGCAAATCTGAGTTGATGTTACCGAGGACAAATATAAATCCCCTCAGGGGCTACTTTCTGGCACCCAGCGCTTTTCTGCTGTGCCTTTCACTTATATGTTGTGTTTGAAGACTAACTGCCTATATACTTTATTTTGTTTTTTATTTCATAAATATATTTCTTACTTCTTACATCATTCTTCATTTTGTACATTTTTTCATCTTGGTTATAATCCCCACGGACTTCCCACCACCACTTCACCCATGTGCCATCACCGTAGTCCCATGTGCTCTTCCCACCCCATTTTCATCTGTTCCCATGTTGTCCCCCCATAGAATGTCTCTGGTTTATAGTTGTTAGTTGATGTTCTTTTTTTACTTTATTACAATTACTGTATCTGCCCCGCCCCCACCTTACATATGAGTGAAACCATCTGGTATTTTTCTTTTTCTTTCTGGCTTATTTCACGGATCATGATCTTTTCCAGCTCCATCCATGTTTCTGCAAATGGCATGAATTTATCTTTTTTGATTGCTGAGTAATATTCTATTGTGTATATATAATCACATCTTCTTGATCCAGTCATCTATTTTTTGGCATTTAGGTTAGGATAGCAATAAACATAGGGATGTAGGTGTCTTTTCGAATAATTGTTTTTGTGTTGCATATCCACCTTAAAAGATCTCCTAATCTGATTGTCTCCCAACTTTTTCACCTGAAAGTGTCCTTTTATTTATTATCAGGTCTTGGATAATTTTATTTATAAACTGTATTTATAGACTAGTAATTAATTTTCCAAATATATTTTATGTTAGAAACGCTACTTATCAGAAAAATGATGTTATTACCCCAAGTAATACCCCAAGTTCCAGTCAACAATCTCCAAAGAGATTCTTTTAATACTGAAGAAGTTTATCCTGCAGGCTCTTTGAAATATTCAAAATAGTTCCTGGAGCTTCTTGGGGGTTCCAGTTTTCATTACACATTAGACTGCATACTGGCACTATTTGGGGAGCTTATAAATGCTGAAGATTATATCCCATTCTAGACCAATCAAATTGAAATTTCAGGATGCTGAAGTGATTTTAATGCATGACACAAACCAAAACAAAAATAAAATAAAATAAAGGAATAAAACAAGAATGTCTCCTTGTATCAGTAACTGTGAGAAAGGCTTTTTGGAACCTTTGGGAGTGGCCTCTGTGGTGCTAACAACAGTTCCTGAAAAAACGTGGGCGAAATGCCTCCTCTTCCGTGCAGTACCTCCCTTTCCAGGGCACCTTTCATTAGTACAACAAGGCACTGCCAGATCTGACAGGAAACAGGAGAGTGAGCCCCAGCTCAAGATGTCTCGGGATTAAATTCCCCAGCTTTCAAATGAAATACCTGAGGACAGCATTTGTTACTCCTTTGGTGCTCTTCTGGCAAAACAATCCGGTGTTTGCGAATGCTTTCTCTGCTTCCCACACAGCCTCCTTGTCATCTCCCTCTCGGGCTGGACTTTGCTAACATTTCAGTGACAACTCAAGTTACAAGATTTTCAGCTCACTCGCTGGCCCCTCCGACATCAGCCCTCATGCTGTTGCGCCTAACTGATGACCTTTCAAACCCCAAGAGGGTTTGACATGTTTATTAAAAATGCCCAATTTAGGTTTTGCAATGAACAGAATCATTCCAAGTGGGGCTGGGGCTTATTGCTTTTGGAAATATTGCCTGTAGAGGACAAAATTGATTAAATAAATAGTGAGACAATGCTGGACATTTTATGAAATATCAGAGTTCTCTGATTCAATATATTTCAACTGTCATATAAAAATTAAAAGAAAAGAGACTCATAAGTTCACTCTGATAAATTTAGTATATTTTGTAGTACCTAATGATTTCAGAAAACAGATACCCATTCTTTTGTTTTACTTCTATCTTTTTGAAAGACAGACATGGTAAGAGACCTCAAAAGTTCTTTGTACTTGATCCTCTAGCTAAGCTGGGGAATGTAGAAATCTTTCAGTGACTACCCAGAGATGATGCACCTGTGTGGGCAGGACAAAGTTTTGAAAAAGTAAGACCTAGAATTGACACTATGTTATCATCTTTACTAGCTGTGTGATTTTTTTCTTTTTAAAGGTTTATTTATTTATGCATGCAGAGCTGGGATACCCACCGGAGGTGCAGGGGCTGAGAGAGGATTCACCAGAGACAGAGTGGGTAGCAGAACAGGCAGACTGATGAGGTTACACTGCTGAAGGGAGCAGCCCACAGGCCAGGAGAGGTCTGCTGCACCATGTGGATCACCTCCCGGGCTGGGATCAAACTCATGCTGAAGTGGCTTTAACTTCTTAGTGCTGTGCTTTAAGCCACTGCACCACCAGGGAGGGCCCAGCTGTGTGATTTTAGGTAAATTATTTAATCTCTTCTAACCCAGATTCTATAGATTTATAAATGAGACTGATAATATCTGTTTCATGAAGTTGTTAGAAGACTCACATGAGCAGTGTCTGCAAAATTTTTAGCCCTAAATCTGTTGATTAGGGGCAATTCACATATACTGGTATTATTACTAGTCCAAAAAGTAGATGACATTCCCTTTCTCAAAGAGTTTAGAATACTGGCAGGTAAAAGATGAATACATTATAAAGTGGAGGATAACACAAGTTAGATTATAAAAAGTCCTCAATTAAGAACAAAGATAAAGAAAGAAGCTTTGGATTAATGTCAATACTTATAGTCTAATTCCAGACTGCTGTCAATCACTGTGTGATCATCATCATACCTCAAGGCACATGATGGTAAAAATTAGTGAAAGAGATTTTCAGTCTCATGAATTTTCTTATTGTTTCCCAATTTCTTAACAAAAATCTCTGCTGTGATAACATTGTTTCTAGCTGCCTCTGTTTCCCTCTCTCTTAACAAACCAAATGTTTATCATGTCCCAGCCAACTTAAAAACCAAGTCCTCCTGAACCTGCCCTTCTGTGTCACACTTTTCTCAATGGTTGTAAAACTTCAGCTCACCACCAGCCTAATACTTCATCCCATAGGTTATTTTCTACTTTATTTCTGAACTTCCCAATTACATGGCAGGCAAACTAAAGGGCTGAGTGTTGTTCTAGATTAATTTGTTAGCATTATTTTTCATAAAGCTGATGAATTTTTTTAAAAGATGTATTTATTTATGCATACAGAACTGGGGTACAGGCCAGAGATGCAGGGGCAGTGAGGGGATTCACCAGAGACAGATTGGGGAGCAGAGCAGGCAGATGGATGAAGTACACTGCTGAGGGGCACAGCGGGCAAGTCAGGAGAGGTCTGCCACGCCATGTGGGTCACCTCCAGGGCGGGGATCTAACTCATGCTGAAGGGGCTTTAGCTTCTTAGTACTGTGCTTTAACCTGCTGCGCCACCAGGAAGGGCCCTAAAGCTCATATTTTGATGAAATATAATAAGTTGTCACATACACATCCCTTCAAATTATACACTCAACTCTCTGAAATGAAAATATAAAATAATCTGTAGAAAATGAGTGATTTGATCCATATTTTTTAAAGGAACTGATGTTTGGATAGAATGTCAATCTGAATTGTAAAATATGCATTTGTATTATGTGTGATATGTTCTGAGATGTAAATAATAATGTCTATATAATGGCACATATATTCCATTAAATATATGACATAGAAAGCCTTGGAGGTGCACAAAGTCACTATCAGGACAAGTCTAATTTGTCCATCATCCCTGGATTCAAGTTCACACTATGTTGTTACCATGTACTCTCAGGTGCTCAAATAGACTGTATCATTGTGCTATGCAAAATGGCTTTTCTGCAACCCTGTGAAGTTAATTAATATACCACTTGTTCTGAGTGAGATTTTTATCAGATTTCACAATTGCTTCATTGTTAACAAGAAGGCTACCCAGGAAGAGGGTTTTGGTCAGTGCTTGAAAGAAGACATTGTTATTTTTTTCATCATTTACTACATGATTTTTTTTCACCATTTGTCATTTCTTTTGACCATGGATATACTCCAGTTTTAAATATTTGAAGTACTCAGTTTAGTTTTGACTTAATTTTAAACAGTCATTGTTTAATGTCCAATTTAAATTATTTAATGTAGATATTTTATAAGAGTTAAAAATATTTCTAATAAAGAAGGGCTCAATGAGCTCTGGTGAAGTATTATTGGTACCTTGGAGGTGGGTGTGTTTTTATACCTTTAATTATATATAGTATTACAAGCTAGTGTTACCTCAATAAGAAGAAGAGAAGGAGAAGAAGAAAGTTTTAAGGTTTTTTTTTTTAAAGATTTGTTTATTTTTGCATCCACAACTGGGGTACAGGCCAGAGGTGCAGGGGTGATGAGAAGATTCACCAGAGACAGAGTGGGGAGCAGAACAGGCAGATGGACGAAGTCCACTGCTGAGGGAAACAGCAGGCAGGTCATGTGGGTCAGCTCCTTGGCCAGCGAAGGAACTTGTGCCGAAGCAACTGTGGCTAGTTTAGTAGTGTTGTGCTTTAACTCCAACATATCACCAGGGAGGGCTTGAAAGTTTTAAGTTTTAATGAATTCTAAAAAAAATCCTGTCGTGGCTGCCATTTCTTAAAGCTGATATTATTAGCAAAACCCCTCATAATGAAAAACATAATGATGAATTATCTCATTGTCCAACAAAATGCATAACTACTGAAATTTGTGTTTTATACATACTAGGAGGATTAGAAAAAATCAAAATATAAAACTTGTCAAATTCCCTGTATCATTTAATGGAGTCTCCTTCTGGGGCTTAGGATTCAGTTGATGGGATTGGCTATCCACCAATGAGAAGGAGATCCACTTAGTTATGCTTAGAAGAGGCAGCACTGTGGACATAGGCCATCTAGTTGGAGGACTCGTTTATATACATGGGATTAAGCAGATAATTAAATATACAGAAGCAAATGGGAGTCAAGCTTCTCACTATTGGAGATCAAAGTTACAAATATTGAGATGGAGAAAGTCAGAATGAACGCTTCATTTGGAATTTGCATTATCAGTGAAAAACACATGAGTTTTTTCTTTGATCTAGATAGAGGCCCAGAGACGCAGAGACTATGTCTATGGAGATGGAGACATAGACACTTAAGATATAATTGTAGTAGTCTGCTTAGACAGGCTTAACAAAATGCTTAGTTACTTAAAGAACAGAATTTCATATTTTTCAACATGCTGGAAGCTGGAAGTATATGATCATGGGTCCACCATTGTCATGTTCTTGTGATGGATCTCTCTGACTTGCAGAGAGCTGCCTTCTTGATTTATCTTCATGTCCTTTCCTTGGTACATGTACACGGAGACAGAGATGTCCAACATCTCTTCTTAGACACTAATCTTACTGGGACTGGACCCCAACTTTTGACTTCATTTAACTTTAATTACCTACTTTTGGATCCTATATCAAATCTAACCACACTGGGAATTAGGACTTCAACATATGACCTTGAGGACATAGATTTTTCAGTCCATACCAGCAGTATGTACCACTGAACAGAGCTAGAATCCAGTTTTTGGAACACTAAGAACAGCTAGTACTCCTTAAAAAATGATTTATTCCGGGGATGGGACAAAAGAATATATCATGAAACTAGAATATTTCACAGAGCCAGATATTAAGAGAGTGTTTAAATGACGTCAGCTACTTCTATGTCAAGCTGCCACTTGCCAAATCTAGGACAATTTAAGCATCAAAATAAATAATGAAATTAATGAACTATAACTCACTAAATAAAACAGAAAACTATAAATATGTGTATAGGTCAGTGACAGACAAAAGATGGGAAATTCTATCTTAAGGGAAAAAGAATGATGGAATGCAAAAATTGCCATCTGTAAGTACAATTATCGTATTTAAGAAAAATAATCATTGATAAAGGTTAAAACTGTCTGGAAACAGTTTGATGAAAATCATAATGTTTACACTATCAGGGTGTAACCTATCAAAATACTTGTTAATAACCTTTTAGTAAATATTACATAAAACTAGCAGACATCATAGCTAATTATTAAAAATGCTATTAAAAGTTAATAGCATTTGTAACATTAAAACTTAATGGGGGGCCCTCCCTGGTGGCGCAGCGGGTTAAAGCACAGCACAAAGAAGCAAAAGCCACTTGCGCATGAGTTCGATCCCTGCCTGCCTGGAGGGAGATCCACTTGGCTCAGTAGACCTCTCCTGACCAGTCCGCTGCTCCCCTCAGCAGTGTGCTTCGTGGATCTGCCTGTTCTGCTCCCCACTCTGTCTCTGGTGAATCCTCTCACCATCCGCATCTCTGGCCTGTACCCCAGTTCTGTATGAATAAATAAATAAATCTTTAAAAAAAAAAAAAAAAACTTAATGGGGACCTCCCTGGTGGCACAGCAGCACTGCAAGCTAGCCACAGCTGCTTCAGTGGGAGTTCGATCCCCATCCCAGAGATAATTCACATATCCAGCAGACCAATTCTGTCTGGCCACTGCTCCCCTCAGCAGTGTACTTTGTCCAGCTGCCTGTTCTGCTCCTCACTTTGTCTCTCGTGAATCCTCTCACTACCCCTGCACCTCTGGCCTGTATCCCAGTTCTGTGTGCATAAATAAATAAATCTTCAAAAAAAGATTTAATTAATTAATAGGACAAATTAACACCATGCTTCCTCACAGGATACGGTAGAATCAAGTCATGAGGAAAACTCAGATAACAGTCCTTGATTCCTACAGTGCTGTGCTCTTACAAAAATTTTAAAAACCAAGTACATAAAATGGAAGGAAAGTCTGAAGAATTGTTCCAAAATGGAGAAGTTAAAGAGACATAGCAATGAAACACAGTAAGTAAGCCTAGATAGGACCTTCTTTATAAAGAATAATATCGAAACAGTAAAATTTGCATGAAGTCTTTGACTTTTATGCTAGTTTTTCTAGCAATGCTTATTTATTGATGTTAATGTGGCATGTGGAGAGTATCCTTATTTTTAGAACATAAATACTAAAAATTTGAGAGATGATGGGGCATTAATTCTGCTACTTATTCTTGAATGATTCAGAAAAAATATATTATAAAACATATATTATTAATTGTATATCTTAGTTATAATTCTATATATATTATATATAGAATTACCTTCTATATAATATACTTAAATTTATGAGATGAATATGTACATATTTAATATGTTACATATTTATTTTATTTTATTTGTTAATACACACAAGAACTGGGGTCTAGACCACAGGTGTTGGGAGTGAGAGGATTCACCAGAAGAAAGAGTGGGGAGCAGAACAGATAGATCTCCTGAAATATACTGTTGAAGGGAGAAGCAGATGAGACAAGAGAGGTCTACTGGACCATTTGGGCTAGCTCCCTGGCCAGGGCTTGGACTCATGCCTCAGGGGCTGATAGCTAGATGACACTGAGACTTTAATCCCTGTGCTACCAGAGAGGCCCTATGTTACATCTATTGAGGAAAGAGAAAATGTGAACAATTGGCTAATCTGTTGTAGGTTATATGAGAGCTTTGTACCATTCTGGCAACATTTTATATGTTCTATATCATTTCAAAATAAGAAGTTAAAATTTAATTATCAGTAATTTCAGTTTGACATATAGGAAATCAAATCAATTAGCTAAGATTGAGGTTTAATAAAAATAAAAGAAATTGTTCTAATATCATTTGGTGTGATATGGTAGGAAAGATATATAATAAAAAATTCTTTTGGGGGCCTCCGTGATGGTACAAGGGGTTAAATCTCAGCACTATCAAGCTATCACCAGCTACTGCAGCATGAGCTCGATCCCCTGCCAGGGAGCTGACCCACACTGCACAGCAGACCTCTCCTGTCTCACGCACAGCTCCCCTCAGCAGTGTATTTTAGTGGATCTACCTGTTCTGCTTCTCCCTGTTTGTGATGAATCCTGTACCCCACCGCCATATGTCTGGCCTACACCCTAGTTCTTGTATACACATATAAATAAAAATAAACCAAATAAAAATTATTCTGGGAAAATCATAATCTATTGTTAAAAAGGAATTGACTGAAATAATATCAAGGTATGTCAGAGTTTAGGCATAAAAAGAAACTTATTTTTGCTGCTTCATTGCTGAAATCAAATACGGTTATTCCTCTTTCACTCTAAAATGAAATATGTTGATGTATGGACTTAATGAACACTACTTGACTTACTTGAAATTCTATGTAATTATTTTCCAGGAAAAATGTTACTAGATTCACATCATCACACAATTACTTGACTGAGCTTCGTGTACACATTAGACTTCACCTCATGGTAACGAATAGGAACAGACACTTGAGATGTTTACACCTTTCTCTTCATCTCACCTGAAAGCAGCTAGAAGAGCACAGTGAGAGGAGACAAGTGCTCCCTTCTTATGTGGATAAAGACAATGGAAGATTGGGGCATTTCCCAAGGGGCCCACATACGTTAAACCCTGTCTAACAAGGACAGATGACCTGGTGCATTTAACTCAAAATATATTCTAAACCAGTGGTTCTCAAGCATGGTCCCCAGACCAGGAGATCAGCATCACCTGGGAACCTGTTACAAATGCAAATTCTCAGGCCGCACCCCAGCCTTGCTGAATCAGAAATGCTAGAAGTGTTACCCAGAAATCTGAGTTTTAGTAAGTACTGCAGGAGTTTCTTTCAAATACTAATGATTGTAAACTGCTGGAAATACATACACTCAGCAAATATAAATACTGTCTGTTAAGAAATATTCAGGCACCTGTGTCTCTTCCAAAAAGGGACTAATTCCCAGTTTCCTTACAGTTAAAAGCCTTCAGAAAGAATCACCATAATTTAAATGGCTCGAGCTCTCAGGGAACATCTTAATATGAGCATAAATAAAAATTTAAAAACAATTAGGGAGGCACCAGAAGCTCTTTTTATCCTCCTGTGATCCTCTAAATGCACCAAGGACTTGCCACTTGGCTATTATAATTTTATATCCTCCACTATCTTAACGTTCTTGGTTTGCAATATTTGCTTTTGGGAACCAAATGCCTGTCATTTTATGGCACCATGGAGTGATTAATAAAGGCTTTTATATAATGCACTGGATCACCATCTGAACACATCCTGTTCATTAAGTGAAAATGGCTCAATACAATACCTGCAGGCCGGCAAGTACAAAATCCTTCTTTGGGGGTAAGTGGAGTTGGGGGTGTCTGCCTTAAGTTTAAGATAAAGCAGGATAGGAAGTCCAGACACCCTTCTAAAGAGATGTGTGTGTGTGTGGGTTGGGGGGTGACTAATGGAGGGAATCATCCTAGAATGTGAGCCAAGGTGTGATTTCTATGGACATGCTTTCCCTGTTATCTACAGGTGCCTGAATAGTTCAAGCTCCTTCTGTGCACCAGGTTAAGCAAGGATGCGAAATGGAAGTTTACTTGGTTGTTTGTAACACAGGTCTGTTCAGATAACAACTGTAACAAAAATGTCATAGCCAGAATGGCTTAAACAACCAACTTCATTTCTCATAGTTCTGGCAGCTGAGAAGATCAAGATGAAGGCACAGCAGGTTTGGTGTCAGAGAAGTGTCCACACCACGTCTTTTCACTGTGCCCTCATCTGAATGAGAGTGGGCTAGAAAGTTCTCTGTGGTCTCTTTCATAAGGGCATTAATCCCTTTCATGAGGACTCACCCTTCTGACCTAGTGCCCCCACTTCCAAATACCATCACACTGAAGATTAGGTGTGAGCATATGAATTTGGAGGAGACACTAATATTCAGTTTATAGCAGACAGCTCTCATAGGACTTTGGCACCTGGTTGATTTTCAAAGAAAAGACACTTGTTTAAGTAACTGGTAATTCTATCTTTCTAAAGGATACTCTCCATGGCTCTGAAACCTTTTAGGGTAAATGTTTGCCTTCTAGGCCAAATTCTGCATTGTTGCAGAATTGACATTGCATTGTTGACAGCTGAAAGATGTCATTTCACTTCGATTCATAAACACTCATTCTTCTATGTAGAAGCAAAATCAGCTCTTGTTAACATGCAATTACACCAATGCCATGGTGATGTTGTCACTTCCATTTCACAGCCCTTCCACTGGCATTCCAGGATTTGCAACCTGAGTAGACTCACGATTCCCCTGATGAGACAGTCCCAAGGTCTGACACTCAGGTGGCCCTGGAACTTTCACTCACCTGTGACAGTCCATTCAGAAAGTTCATCCCTACATTCAGAGTCCTAGAAATTCAGATCATTTAAGTGTCACCCCTCAGGTTGCTTCTGTGGGTCAGAGGTCCTGGAAATTTCCAAGCTATGGAACTACTGTAGGCTCTGTCCCCAGACAGAGAGCCAGTTACCCTCCTTCAGATCCACTGGCCTTTTCTGATCCATCCCCATGGCCTCCCTTAGTGCCCAACCTACTTCCTCTTAGCACTTTAATCTTTTGTCCTGTTACTCTAAATTCACTCACCTTCTAACGAGGCTGCCATAACCCCATCATCCAACTTTGAAGGAGTGCTGCCTTGAATGCCTTAGAGTTGAAGAAAAGGTAAAACAATCTTTGGTGGGTGTTATTCTATATTAGTTAGTAGGGTGATGTCTAATTCCTTGCTTGCCTCACAGCTGGAAGAAGTGAGTATAGTTGAGTATAATCGCATTGAACCTCTTTGCTCCTGCCGACCCGAACTATTTGCTTTCCTGGAACATTCAGGAATATGCTATGTAATTTTTACCTTTCATTCTTTGCGCATCTGCTTCATCAGCAGGAGCAACATCATAGCTAAAATCTATGGACTCCGTAATGTGCCTGATGCTTTCATAAAAATATTATATCTCTTTGTTTATTCAAACTGCACAAAACTTTTCAGATACTTACCACTGCTTTTTCAGATGCAGACACTGAAGTTCAAAGGCTATATAACTTGTCCCAAAGGTTTATAGCTCACTAGTAATCAAACCTGGTTATGGTTGCAGGAGTTCTTCCCTCAGCCCAGCCCTGGCCCTGGCTGACTCTTGCTCTTCCTGGAGTTTAGGAAGTCTATGGCAGGAGACCAATTCAGGAACCTTCTTTCTGTGTCTGTCTTGGGCCTTTATTGGGAGTGACACTCATGGGCATTGGGGGATTCATGACATAGCAATATTTTTTGCCTTTAGGACATCTGTGGTTTTTTGTTTTTGTTTTGTTTTTTTTTATGCTGCTGTTTTGTGTAAAGTTATGATCTTCCATGTATTGAAGAAATTATTTGAGCTCTATGATTACCTTGGAATATAAAGTGTTCAGAATAAAGATAGGAAAGGCTGTGTAAAAAGCAAAGGGATGTGATACAGGTTTGAGGTATTTGTGAGTCTGTAAATGCAAAACCAACATCCATTCCTGTGCTGTTTGAGGTTGGGCTGCATGGTGGGGTATAAGCATTGCATTTGGAAAGAGTAGAATACAATTGAAATCACAGCTCTACCTCTCACTCACATGGGACTTGGAACAGATCGTTTAAATCCTTCTGAGCATGGGTTTCCTTTAAGTACTTTTCTTAGTTGTCAAGCTATACAATTTTTATTTAAAAAAAATAGTTTATAGTACCAAATAAGTGAAATGAGTATTGGGGGCAGCAAGGCAAATTGGGATAGCTATTCTTACATAAAACTTTATTCTTGGTTAAAAACAAATAATGCATGGCATGGAGGGAAAAGGAATGTGTACTTGCAGATGACTGTGTGAGTGCATGTGAGTGTGTGTGCGCCTGTGTATTTGCAGTTACTGCAAAAAAAGCTAACAAATACCTTTATAGGCCTATTTGCAATTGCCCCAAAAGGCTGAGTATGCATACTTTTGAGCCCCATGATTTTTATCAGCCATATGATCCTCGCTGACAATAGCAGATTTAACAAACTTGGTGTTTCACAGAGGTGTGGGCAGCATTCTACCCTGGTCTCCCAAGAACTCATCAACCCTTTCCTTTTAGAGTTTTATGTACAGTTTCTCTATTAACATTGAGCCAATATTCTGGGAAAGTCTGTAAAACAAAAAGTCCAGGACGTGACTTGGACAGATCGCTGGCTGTCTTTCACAGGCTGGATTTTATGAACTCTTCCATGTATGACAGTGTTTTGTTTTGGTTTTAATGTATTCGGTGGTGGAGGGATACTGAACTGAACCATTGTGGTGAGATTTAATAGAGTCCGGGGAGGGCCACAGAGAGAGATTCATCATGCGCCAAGAGTGAGATTCCAATGCTGTATATTCAAAATAGGGCACTGTCATAAAAAATTGAGTTTATTGAGATGAAAATGCTTGAATTTATTCGCAGGTCATATGAGCAGATGAAAAGCTACCTAAAATAGACCACTGTTACACTGAAGTATAGGGAGAAGGAAAAAAGTATTGGGAATGAATAATTCAATATGGAATATCAGCTCACCTCTGTAAGTTTCACCAGCGATGTAATTCCTGAGAGCATATTAACCCATAGAGTTTCTGAATTTCTTTTTTAGAAACTAACAATCCATCCAGTCAAAAATGTAACGGGTACTTAAGACTGTGTAACTGAGGAGCAAAGTTATTCACTGTCTGCTTGGATACTTTCGGGTATAAAACAGGCACGTTTTTTATATTTCATCACCCACCCCATGGTTTAGTATTTGGGGTGGATATTTGATGTAACATAAACTTTAGATTTTAAGAAGCTTGAAATATATTAGCTGAGATATGCAGCCATCTTTACTGTTCTTTGAGCATTTCCTGTTTGCCAACACTTTATTAAGTGTTTATGTGCACTGCTTTTATTTAACCCTTAAAACAACCATAGAGGTAGATCTTTTTACTGGTCCGTTTAACATTGAGGGAACTAGCCCTCACACAGCTAGGCAGCAGCGGAGGCAGAATCTGGGTCAAGGTGGATACAGCCCCAACTCTGTACCTCGTAACCTCTGCAAAGGGCATTAAACACTTGTTCTCCAAGTGCTGTGAGAACAGGTGTAAACAGGGTGCAGACTGAATCTTTTTATACAGAAAGCGAAAAAAACGAAAACACAGCTTGGTAATAATGATGTTTTGGAGGTGAAGTTTGAATATTTTTCTTTACCAGAATGAACATAGAAAATTACCAAGAACTACAGTGAGGAGACAATTACAGTAGTGAGTCTGTTTTCTGCCATTTTCTTCTAAGCAACTTTTTCCCCTTTACTGTTTAATCTTCCTCCCGTTCTCTCCTACCATCTCGCCAATTTTGGCACTAACGTATACTGAGTGCTTCAGGCAATAGCCTGAAAATCTGCAATCAATAGAAAAGTGTCCTAGTTTAGATGAATTCCATCCTTTTCATCGAAGAAGTGGCCTTCTGTGGATAAGATTTATTTTCTGAACAATTTGCTCCCTGACCATGCCCACTTCTCATTGGCCCACTTTCGTCTAACTCAGACTCTGGTAATCCAGGCGATGGACTGAGGCCACGGCCTTCACCACCTGCACCAGGTTATCTTCCCCTTTGAAATCTCTTGTGACTTTCAGTTGCGTTCTGCCTATGTAGGCCAAGCTGCTCAGGACCTTTTCTGGGCCTCTTTATCTGATCCCCCAGGGTCTGTAACAGATCTCTTCCTTTCCCTCATACCCCGTTCACTTTGCTCAAACCTATCTTCTCAGCACTCGCTTTATCTTGTTCTATTGAACGGCCCTCACTCCTTCATCTAAGCACTCCCAGGTATCACCCACTGGTCTTTCTACTGGGAAAAGACCTTTCCTTGCTTTCATCCATCTTAGATCCTCCATGATCTTAGCAATAATTGCTTTTTTTTGTTTGTTTGTTTGTTTTTTTTTTTGGTTCAGTGCCGCCAACAGTGAACACTTCAGAGAAGATGTTAAATTCAGAGAGCATTTGTGTCTTGGCTGATGTATTATTATTCTGTGTCATTTCTTATAGCGGTGGGATGTGTGTCTATGTCCTTTGCACTGTTATGTGCCCATATTGAATTTAAGCTTTTAAACTACTGGGGAGCAGGAACCCTGTCGACTTTACTTCCTATTAACAGTACAGCTGTTTGAGTTGCCCTGTGTATATTTGGACAATTGAATTCTATGTGGCTATTAGAATCAATGAGATACAATTTAAAGAAAAACAAGATAATACTCACTTTTGGACTGCTTCTATGGAATTCATTTATTTTTCTTTCTGTGCTTTGGCTAGCATATGTGAATTTGTGGTAAAGTCTTACAAATTCTAAATAATTAAATGGAATACATTGAAGTGGTGAAAATTCCAGATTACATTCATTTTTAAATGAAAACAATTGTATCACTTTCAAGTATGTATAGTGATATGAATCATTTACAAAGCATTAACAATATTTGTTTAAGAAGAACTATATAATAGTGGGCTCTCCCTGGTGATGCAGCCAGTTAAAGCAAAGCACTGTGAAGCTAGCCAGAGCAGCTTCAGAATGGGTTTGATCCCCAGCAGGGAGGTGGCCCACATGGAGTGGCAGACCTCTCCTGTCTCGCCTGCTTCTCCACTCAGCAGTGCCCTTCGTCCATCTGCCTGTTCTGCTCCCCACTCTGTCTCTGGTGAAGCCTCTCACAGCCCCTGTACCCTTGGCCTATACTCCTCTGGCCTGTACTCCAGTTCTGTATGCATGAATAAATGGAGCTTAAAAATAATTACAATATTAGCATAGCAGTCAGGAGGCCAGTTATTACAGTGAACACAGACCTACAATTAAATCCCACTTTTGCCATTTCCAACTTGTATTCTTAGACAAGTCTTACAGCTCCCAGATTTTTCTGTTTGTCTCTGCCCAAGTAAGTACTGAGGATTCAGTTAGACACTGTAAATAAACCATTTAACATATATATGTTGAGTACATATAACACCATACAATTTTTAGTTCATATTAATATTGGCTTGCTTTTTGAAAAAAACTTTCAAAAGCACACAATCTCTACCTTCCTACAATCTTGGTTCTGTTTGTAATTCATTCAGCATACTTTATAATTCTTTACTGCATTGTCTGATGAGTCATGTACTCCTTTTAAGAGACTGCTGTCACTATGAATTAACTAGAATAAAGATGAGTTGTTGTAGAATAGAGAATGACAGATTTTTCTGCTTCCTCAGACCTGCCTCTCCTGAAGTGTCCTGTCTCTTGTGAGCAGAGAATCGTAGAGGCAGGACATAGTGTGGTGGGGACCTGTGCCTTGCACATCAAAGTCTACCATGAAACTCTGTCAGTAATTTCTCTCATCTCCCACTCCCAGTTAACCTACAAATTTGGTGTAAAGGCACAAATGAAATCACTGGATAGAGATAATAGATGGAAATTGGAACTCAATTTCAGGCCAGTAGTGTGGAAATAGAAATGAGATACTCATCAGAGAAGAAATATTGTGCAATGTGGCAGGGTCTTTTGCCATAAGTGAGAGTTTCAAAGTTTGTTTTCTTTCTATTGAGCTTTCTTTTTTTTTTTTTATCTCATTGTTAATTTTTGGACAATATGATTATATTCCCCTCAAATGTGATCACTGTAGTTCCCCCACCACCAAAGCACCCATAGTTGGTTTCAAACAAGCTGCCAAACAATGGGTGATGTCTGAGGAGAAAAAACACACCTGACAGAGAGAACACAAATCAAAATAAATGAAAAGTCATTTAGTTAGTGCTATCACTGACTTTGCAAAGGAGTTACAATTTAGGTGAGGCTGCTTTCAATACTTCCAGGTAAAGAAAGGCTCTCACTGGTGAAGCAGCAGCCCCATCAACACAACAATTATATCTGCCTTGACAAAAATGTTGTCAGGTAAATATCTGTCTGTTTTGGTTTTCTTTGGGGTTCTCTCTTAGTCACATTCTCAGTGAATAAAGAGTTGATAAATAGATCCTGGGGTGTCACTAATGCTCTCCCTTCTCCACAGAGAAGCATACTTATAAACAGAATAATTTATCTTCAAAGAGCAAATCTGGGGTTTGGGGGGATTGGATGAAGTCATCATTTGCTTGCCCTTCTACAGCACTGTGGACCATCATCCTCTCTACATTGCTCTGCAAAAACTGAAGAAACTATAGGTCACACACACTTCTTTCCAATTTACTAAGGGTCTGCTTTTAATGCTGCCCAACTTCCTTTTTCTACTCAGCAATAATTCCAAGCATTACTGTCCATTTTAAATGGATACTAGATGAAGTATTTAAAAGCACAAAGGGAACTCCTAAAGATTGCTCTAAGAGCAGCCACTTCCCTTGTCTTTGGAGACTTCTGAATAGTAGAACAAATTGTAACTCTCTTTGTTACTCCTTACTTGATAAGGCCTCACATGCTCAGTCTACCTACTCCTTGACTCACAGGGTTGGCTACTGCTTTCCTGAGAACATAAATTCATGTTCCGTTAGGCAAATCTAAATGAACTAGGTGGGTTGCCTTTCAGCTGCCTAACTGTAGCTCTGTGTAATGAGGTCCCACGTCTTACAAGCTCAGTTTGTGAGTTCTCAGGAAAATCTGAGTGAATTGAAAATGAATAAAATGTGTTCTCTTTTAGATGGAGCTTAAACCTGAGTCACCATAATGAATTGAATGCACACATCACACTATTCCAATATCCTTCAAGCCTAATTCCAGAGGATGCTCATCTAGAGTTTAGATTCTATGGTAGTTCTGACCCAAAAATGGCCTGCCAGTTCAGCCAAAGTGGTGGTGGTTAGGGGCTCAAGCATCTGAGGACAGGGTTCTCACACATGGGTATTTTCAAACATATGCATCCCATTTAGGACCTTGTGCTTGAGAATAGCTCTGACTCCTGTGCAGAAAAACATGAAACTAACATACTCCTCTCAGCTGTATAAATATCATTTGGCAAAATATATGAGCTGGCATGCCAACAATCAGAATAAAGTTTTTTATCTCCACCATCGCCTAAGTGAGCCTGTCTTTTTCAATTTGCCCCCTTTTCTGGGCTTGTATGCTTCCTTTCAGCCAATAAAATGCTAAGATGTGGTGGCATTAAAGATAAAGAGAAAATTGACAAGAGGACTCTGTGATGCAGCGATAAGCAGAAGGTCTTTTGCCTGCTGTACACATTAGTGCATATCCCAAGAATTTTGGCCAAAAGTAAAGAACAGTATTTGAGATGCCTCTGGGTGAAGTCCAAATTAAGTTCTGTTTTTCAATATCTCCTTACTTGACTGATTCTCGTACAGACCAGAGTCCTTTTCTGAAAATCGAGAAGGATTGTACTCCTGAAGTTTCGTCTAAGCACAGATGAGGCACACACTGAATTCTATTCAGTATCCAGTACAGAACTTATCGAACATTCTTGGTTCATGATTCTCTCATTGTCTCAATAATTTTTTGCCCTTATGAAGAATTCTGCTTCTCTTAATAAGTAGAAAGGTCTAAACAACTAATAGTATAGTCTGCTCAGAGCTCACCATGTCACTGTGTTGACATTCTCTGTAGCATCCCTGTGAGCTGGCTGTGGCACAATGTGGCTCCTCACAACACAGGGAGGTGTGGTACTGTACACAAGAGGGACTCTGACAGAGTTCTTGCTGCTTTTAAATGATTGAATCAATCTAGGGAAGAAAATAATAAAAATACAATAAAGCGTCCACATAGCAAAGCAAAATGTCATGCTGTAACAATTAGGGTGCTTAACTGCAGAAAACGGAAACTACTCTACCTACTTTGAGAAGAAAAGTGTTTATTAAAGAGTATTGGGTTGCTCATAGGAGTTCTAGAAAGATCAAGGGAGCAAACTGGATGCTACACAGCTAGGATAACTGTGTGACTATATTGCAAAATTATTTAGTGAAAATCTCACTTTTATGTCTTTTCTGTCCTCCACTTAGCACCTGGGATCCCAGGGACTGTCCACAGCTGTACACGGCTGCCTCAGAAAGATAAAATGCCTCCATGAATTTAGCAGTTACCTCAAAATGACCTCACCTTGGCTACTTTTGCCTTCCAAGTCTCATAGGAGTTCAGACTGTTACTTGCAGGGGCCTTGATTAGAGGTAGAAACCTAGGTGAGAAGGAATCTGCAGTTAGTGGCATGGTTTCCTAGGCAGTCGGGAAAGGACTGGATGAGTGACACGTAATCCATGCCGGCATATCCACTGCAGGTACAAATGAACACAGTGGTTGTCAAGAAAGAGTAAGTTGTTTTCTTCCAGGGGTTGCGTAACAATAGGATTCACTCCATCCATCAGGAGCATGGGATGGTATCTCAATATACAGAAATGTGGGGATCAGTCACAATGGAAAAAATAAGGCAAAAGTGCAAAATTTCAGAGGTAGCAAGGCATCTGATAAGATTGAGAAAATGGTGATAGTTTTTTGAAGTAGAGTTTAACAAATAAGAAGAAGGAGCTAAAGTTGGGAACTTGGCTTGAACCAATGTGGTGAAGGACTTATGCTGGAACTGGGGGTCTCTGAGTACATGGTGATGGTTTCCTAAAGGTTGCTGATTAAAAACTAAAGGGAAAGTTGAAACTAGAATTGGAAAAAGTACTTGGGCATCTTCCCTCTCTATGCTCACTCCCTTGCTGGCATCATCTACGCCCTATGGCTCCAAAGGTGTCCGCATGCTAAAGACCCCTGAACTCATCTATCCATCAGCTGCTCCTCATGATAAGAATATAGGCATCTCATTTTCAACATGTCCCAGCTCGAACTTTTGGGTTTCATCCACTTTATAGTCTTACAGTCTTTGCATTGTAATAAATTGTAGATTCAAGTTTCAATTCTCAGAATAAAAATCAGTGTTTCCCCTGACTCTCCTTTTCATCTAACAGCGTATTGACTGCCAGAAAATGCTGTCTATTCTTCAAAAGACATCTAGAGCCTGACACCAGCTCATCACCCCCTCGGCTGCCACCCTATTCTAAGCCAGGATCACTTCTTGCTTAGGTAACTACAGGGGCTCCTAACTAACCTATCAGCTGCCAAACGTTCTCCTCCCAGCAACTAGAGGGATTTTACAAGGTTGACTCAGATCCTATCATTTCTCTGCTTAAACCCTCTAGTAGTTTCTCATCCTCAGAGCAAAACCCAGCAGCTTTACAAAGTTTGATTCGGCCCTTCACGGTTGGACCCCAACTCCTCCCCCTCTTGCTCTCCTCCAACCCCCACTTTGCTCACTGTGTTCCTGCCTCAGGCATCCCCAATTTTCTCAGAGCTTTCTAAGTACAACCCTGTCACAGAGCCTTGACTAAGAGAAACTGGCAGGGGTGAAGGTAACAGGCTCCATTCTTTGCTGCCCGCTATGTTTTATCCTGATAGCTAATCGCTGTTTCACTCATTTTCTTCAAGCATCTGCTCAAACTCCACCATCTTCCCCTCTCCCGCTGTGGCGGTGACTGCAGGCTCCCACTTGGCACCAGGGCTGCTGTCAGACCCCTCAGGAAGCCCAAGGTCATCAAAGAGAGGACTAGAAAGTACATCAGCACCAGTCTGAGCGCTATGCCAAAATGAAGCGTCACTGGTGGAAGCCCAGAGGCCCAGAAAACAAGGTGCACGGAAGGTTCAAGAGTCAAATCTTGACGCCCAAGAGGCGACGGGAGGAACAAGGAAACAAATCATGCTGCTCAGTGACTTCTGCAGGTTCCTGGTGCACGAGTCAAAGAGAAAAAGTGCTTCGGGTACGCAACGAGTCTCACTGTGCTGAGAGGCCTCACAAAGCCGCCTCCAGACACAGCGGAACCGTGGTGGAAAGGGCAGAGCAGTGCCACCGAGTCACCGGCCCCCACAACGGGCTGCACAGCGCGGAGAAGGGATGGCCCGCCAGCCTGTGTGCGCCTGCGCTGTGTTAATAAAACCAAGAAACTTCAAAAGACTAAGTAGAATCTCCTCAAACCCCACACCATCAGAGAAGACGGCTCTAACTGCTCTGTGTGAAATAATGTGGAACTATCGTTCTATCTTCGTGATTGACCTTTATCTCATTTTACCACTTTACATATAAACTGTTGAGCCTGCACATGAGCAAAGACAGTGTCTACCATATAGCAAATGCTTTCTAAAGTGTTTGTTGAGTTACTATCTGTCGAGGGCAGATTTATAATGAGGACACACTGTAAAATAAAGAAGTATACGGTGAAGTGGTACATGGTATTTTTTCACTTTCATATCTGTAGGTCCTCACCCTATCACTCAAGTCATGGTTTATACATGAAAAATGTAAGGAATTCTTGACAAATATGACTATCACATGAAGCAATGCATTCTACAGCAGCACTGGATGTAGAATAGCTGCGGTGGAGACCAAATAGGTGGAAACATACACTCTGATATTGTCCTCATTTTTAAAATGAGGAATATTGGATTTAGCCGGAGAAAGTTACTTCACTGGCTCACAGCTAGAAAGTGACAAGTGAGAACTACCCAAGTATCTGAGACTATCCCAATTTCTTTGCCTTCACCCATCATATCAGGCACATGAATAGCAATTAAAATGCTCTGTAAAGAACTCAGCCTACAGCTCACCCCCTCTGTCTGCTTCTCTTAGTTGAGCAGCTGTACCAAAGTAGCCAGAAAGATTTAGGATGGTGCAGCTGCTGAATTCAAGCGATAAATGATCTGGGGTTTACAGTGTGGCTTGGTGTGGAAGCACCTTCCATGGTAGTGCTTATGTGTGTAAAGCTGAGTGTTTCGGTTAATAGTAATCACGGTGAACAGTAATTCCGAACACAAATTTGATCAGTGACTTAAGAATACATTCTGCTGTGTGTGATGGGGAGAAATCTGACGCGGAGTGAACATGAATGGGAAGGTTGTGGGAGATTTTTTATCAACAGGTATAACCTGTGTCTTGTGTTTAAATGCTTTGCATACATTACTTGAGAATGGGAATAATTTAGAGGAAGTGGAGGAAATGGTTTCCTTAATGCAGCAATCTAGATTTTATAGAAAGAGTGTCATACCCCTGTGTTAAGAAGATGTTCTATGACAGGTTTTGCAGTAGTTTGTGGCTCTTCATCCCCCGAGAGAGTGAAAAGGAAGGTGTCTCCCCTGGCCAGCCCAACAGACACAAGCCTGGGTATAGCAAACTTAATACTGTAAAGAGATTGAAGTATAAAAGTTGGAAAGGAAGTGTTTCTTGGAACAGTAAGATTGCCCACTTCCAATGATTCCCAGGAAGAAAAACAGAAGCACAGATTCTTTTCACTTGGAAATGGGAAAATAAGAGTTGACAACTGTATAGAAAGTATAATTAGGGAGGTCTAATTGTTCCCATCAATCGACAACCCAAACTCTAACATAGCTTCTAGAAAAGGAAGAAGATGTAACAACATATCATTGAGTTGCATGGAATTATTTGTGAAAGAACTTATCAGCACAATGTTGGCAATGAGGAATGCTCGACTTCCTCTGGACCTGTGTGTATCAAGTGACTGGACGAGTTCAGGCAATTAGCAGCACACCTGAAGTTTTTCTACTTACCTCAGTTATTGGAGCTCTCAGGTGAGAGATTTCTGAACCTAGATTATCACTAGAATTTAGAAAACCCTGTTCACTTTACAGGGGTAAAAATAACACACACACACAAAAATGTGTTTGTACTCCTTACTGAAAAACTTGTGTTCTAAACTCCTTACTTTTTTTCAAAATAAAGATGCTCACAATCATACCTGGAGGTTCTGATTTTGACTTTCAGCCAGCTTTTGGGAACACAAAATCATTGTCTTCTGGGATGTGGCATGCAGTGGACTGTTTAAAAAAAAACCCTGGTCCTATATGGTGATGGCACACGGGTGACTTGGTGATGGGAAACCCACGGGGATTACAATTGAGATGAAAAAAAAAAGTACAAAATGATGTAAAAATAAACTTTTATAAAAAACAAACAAACAAACAAACTCTGGTCCTCACTTGTTTCCTTACTATTTTTTTTAGCTGTCATGGGAACCAAACAACTCCAGTTCTTTGAAAGGTCCAGTTGACTAACGCACATTTCTGCTAATATGGTTCTGTACTATACACTGGGAAATATGACCTGGGAGCATAAAAATTTGGAGTGTCTGTGGCACTCCAACCTCAAACACCTGCAGTTTCAGCATGTTGTACCCCTGTCTAGGAAAATATCTCATCACTGCCTCACAAGTCTCACAACCTTAAAAAAATGGTTCCTTCTTTATCCTCCTTGAATATAATTATTCTTCTCTCACTCAGGAATAGAATGGCCATGTCTCCATGGAAAATAAATAAAAAGCACCTATATAGATGCATGTAAGCCAGCAAGCAAACACCATATGTCTAGAGGAAATTTTGAGTATGATTTCAGGCTTACTCCAAACCAACAACTCTCTCTACTCAGCAGAGTACAATATTCAACCTTTTCATGGCAGGATTTAGTATTCTTTTCAAAGCTACATATCAAAAACCCACACACAATGGAAACATTCCCTCTCACTGGGGCATCAAAGAAGACAGAACTTGCATCCGGGCTTTCTGAAATGAAGTCTTTTCATTGCATCCTCAGATATGCTCTCTGGGGATCATTGACTTAAAACCATGAAGAAAAGGGTGAGGGGCCATCATACCATTTCCATTAAAAGCAGTTGTTGGAGGCCATATTCCCATTTTTTTTCTCTTCTTCCATATTCCCAGTAAAGCTTGCATTCCAATAAAATGAGGCTCCCTGCAACAGGCCAGACAACTCTGTTCTTCCCCTTAATGCCACTTGCTTTTCAAGTGGGTGGTGGGATAACTAAGAACATTTGTTACTAGAACAGAGTCTCTTCAAAACCCCTAAAATTTTCTTTATGTGGGGATACTTTTTTCTCTATATAATTTAATTTAACTTCTTTGGGGAGAAGGCCAGTGGTCAGTTAAAAGTTACAATCCATCTAAATAACTAAAGTGAAATAGGAGTAGAGACTTTTCCATTTAGTACAAGAGTTCTGTTTGATTGACCTTATCCTGTGTACCAGGAAACACATAAAGCAGTGTAGCGACTCATAAGTAAATATTTGTATTTATTGTATTGTTTTTCTTTGGTGCAATTGTCCAACGCGGTGGTAGGCAGACTTCTAAAATGGTTCCCAGTGATCTCTGCCTCCTAGCACTGGTGCCCTGGTGTAATCCCCTCCCTTCGTGTGAGAGCTGGACTGAACGACTTGCTTCTAGTGAATAGAACTTTACAAGTAGGTTACAAAGGACCGTGATTTCCCTCTTGCTAACACTCTCTTTTGACGTATTCGGTTGTCCTGTTGTGACAAGTCTCTGGGGCAAAGAATGGAGGTGGCCCTCCAGCCAGCAACCTGCAAAGGAAATAAGTGAGTCCTGCCAACACCCTCAGGAGTGAGCTAGGAAGCCAGTCTTTCCTGGTTGAGCCTTGAGATGACTACAGCTTTCTGAGAGATTCAGAGCCAGGAGACCTAGTGAGCCATTCCTAGATTTTTGACTCAGAAGTTGTGAGATAATTTTCTCTAGGGCAATAGTTGCTAATACATAGACATTATTTTTGTAAATACTATCTTTGAACAGTGACATAAAGAAAGATATTCAAATCAAAACAGCACAGTTCATTTTACAAATTTTTGTAAAAGGAATGTGCATATATAATTACCATGCAAATAAAATAAAATTGCCAGTATCCCGGAAGCCTCTCTATGGCTCTCAAATCATTAACTCCATCTGTAAAATAATCATTATTTTGATGTCTATCATTATATGTTAATTTGCCTGTTCTTGGGCTCTATATATTTGAAATCCAGACTTATATACTCTTTCATATCTGCCTTTTCTTCTATAATCATTGTTTTTGATAATCATCCTTGTTGCTTGAGGTAGCAATATTTCATTTCTATTTTTGCCATGTACCACAATTTTTAAATGATCTATTGTTAATGGGTGGTTAGCTTCTGCTTATACACACACACACACACACACATATATACTTTTTCTAATTTTAGAAGTAATGATGCTATGAGTAGTCCTATGCATACCTTTTGATGCATGCATTTTGCAATTCTGTTGAGAATGGAATTTATGTGTCAGTGGATATGGGTATCTATGTATTGTGCTTTAGTAGATATACCTAATTGCTTTCCAAGGTGGATGTACTAATTAAATCTCCATCAATAATGTGTGAGAATTATAACCAACCCTTATCCCCATTCACACACAGTATTGTTGGATTTATTATTATTTTTTTAATTTTTAAGATTTATTTATTTATTCATACAGAACTGGGGTACAGGCCAGAGATGTGGAGGGTGAGAGGATTCACCAGGGACAGAGTGGGGAGCAGAACAGGCAGATCTACGGAGATACACTGTTGAGGGGAGCAGCGGGCGGGTCAGGAGAGGTCTGCCACGCCATGTGGTCACCTCTGGGGCAGGCGGGGATCGAACTCATGCGGAAGTGGCTTAAGTTTCTTAGTGCAGTGCTTTAACTTGCTGTGCCACAGGGAGGGCCAGTCGGATTTATTTTTAATTTCAGCCAATCATAAGTCTATGCAGTAGACTCTTATTGCAGCTTAGTCATTATTCTAAAAGTTAATGGCAATCACTTTTTCATAAGTTTAATGACATGTGTATTTTTCATTCATATAATATGAAGATACAGTTATCTTTTTAGTAAAAATTTTATCCTCTAGTGTAATATTAAGATAGATTAATACACATGAATATTCAATTGATTGAGCACCCTCTGTTGAAAGGTGTTTGCTTCTGCTTCATTGCAGAGGTGGTATACGAGCTTCCTAGGACTGTCCTAACAAAGTACCTACTGTGTGACTTTAAAAAGAACTCTGTTGTTTCAGTTCTAGAGGTTTGTCACCCCAAATCAAGTTGTCAGCAGGGCCAGGTTGCCTCTGAAGAGCATTACAGAGACGCCCCCCTGGCCTGTTGTAGTTGCTGTAGTGTGCTGGCAATATTTGGCATTCCTGAGCTTACAGCTGCAGCACTCAGTCTCTGCCTCCGTTATCAACTGGTTCTCTCCCTCCATATGCCCATAACTGACTGAATGTCCCTATAATTACAAGGATACCAGTAGCCCTGGATTAAAGGCCCATCCTATTCCTGTGCGGCATTCCTTCTTTGTAACTGATTGCATCCTTATCCTCTCCCTTTCCAAATCAGGTCATACTCTGAGAGACCAGGAGTTAAGTTTATCTGGGGGCACTAATGAAACTGCAAAAAGGCATTTTTGTGATAAATCAAGTAGTAATACATATGTGAGCCTATTGTTTCTATTTTATTCTCATGGTTTCTATATTTTTCTCCATTGTACTATTTGTGTGTGTGTGTGTATCTATATATGTATATACATATACACACACACACATATATATGTATATGTATATACATATATATACACACACACACACACACATATATATTTTAAAGATTTATTATTTATGCTTACAGAACTGGGGTACAGGCCAGAGACGTAGAGGGTAAGAGGATTAACCAGAGACAGAGTAGGGAACAGAACAGGCAGATATACTGAAATACACTGCTGAGGGGAGCAGCTGGCAGGTCAGGAGAGGTCTGCTGTGCTATGTGGGTCAGTTCCCTGGCCAGGTATTGAACTTGTGCTGCGGAGGTTTCAGAGAGCTTCATAGTACAGTGCTTTAACCTGTTGCGCCACCGGGAAGAGCCCACTATTTGTATATTCTTATAACTACACTGCCTGAATTACTGTATCTTTTCAATAAACAAATATACCCCGAGTGTTGTCCTCTAACCTCATTATTATCACTTGGTCATCATTCTACCTTGATGCTCTTTTGTAGAACAGTTTTCTTTTTACCTGAAGAATTCCATTACTATCTTTTTGATCAGGTAAAAAGTTCTTTATTTTCATTTCAATTCTGATGAATTTTTTTTCCAGATACAGAATTCCAGATTGGCATTTTGTTTGAAAGGTACAATTCCATTTTATTTTCTTCTATAATTTTTGTTGAAAAGTCAAATAGAAATTTTATTGTTGTTCCTGTAGAAGTAATATGTCTCTTTGGCTACTTACTGGAATTTCTGTCTTGATTTTTTGCAATTTTACTCAGATGACCAGGTATAAATTTCTTAGTATTTAACTTTCATTGAATTTCTGGAGTTTCTTGAAAAGGGTTTATATCTTTCATTTAAATATTTAAATATGCAATATTTGATGAATAGTCAAGTATCCATTTACCTTATCTTCTTATTCCTCAATCGGGATTCTATATTTATGTATGTCAGATCTTTTTTCTGCGTCCCACCCATCTTTAACACTGCTCTGTATATTCTACCCTTTCTTACTGAGCTCATTCTGATATATTCCAATAATTTACATTCTAGTTTAAAAAAAGTTCTCTCCTCTGTCCTATCTAATCTTCTCTTATGTTCTTCAAGTGAGTTCTTAGATTTTGTGATTTTATTGTTCAGTGGTAAAATTTCCATTTTGGTCTATTTTTTTAATTATGTGATAGTGCCTATGCTATGTACTTTATACTTGTTATTTCATTTGAATCCTTATGAATAACCTACAAGGGAGTTACTATCTATATTTTCAGAGGAATAAAAACAGATATAGCAAAAGATGAAAATATCATTTTTTACACAGCAAGGAGTTGGTGATACTGGAGTTCAAAGCCTCGAAGTCTGACTCCATGAGCTTTTGTAGCTATGACATCGCCTTGCTCCTAGGAAGTGCCTGGTTGCATAGTAATAGCAGTCAGCATTTTATAGGGCTTATTACATGCCTGACAGAGAAGAAAAAGTCTGCCTCAGGTTTCACAGCTACTGAGAACAAGTCAGGATTCCAAATAAGAAAATCTGTCCCTGAAGTTCATGCTTTCAATTACCATACTAACCTGCCTCCCAGCAAATGCAGTGTTAAAATATATAGCACAGGGAGGTGAGAGAATGGGATCTCAGGTCTGATCACTGAAAAGAGTAGATGAAGTCCTTAGAAATAGTCCAGAGGGAAAGGTACTTTGCAAGAATAGAGTAGGTTAAAAAAATATGAGTTTGATATAGGACATGGAAGAGAAGAAAAAGGATATAGAGGACAGGCTTCATCAAATAAATTATACCTCGGAACATGCTGCACACAACTTGGGAGAGAGGACTCTTTGGAATGTGGTTTGCACAATCATAATGTGGGAGACACAGCTGTCAGCAACACAGTAAGAAGAAGCAGAGGCTGGGTCCTGGCAAGTCTCTAAGGTCAGGAGGCTCTGGCCAGTGTGGCGGCAGGGAAAACTTGGCTGATAATTGCTAGGTTTGGAAGATAACCATCATGGAGGCATACGTGGTCAGGGGGTCCACAGGGTCCCAGCAATGCAGTGGGAATCTGAAAACTGGAATTGAGTAAGTGGGGGGTAAACTACGTTAACTCTGAGCTGTAATTACTAAACCACTTCCCAGGCTCTCTCAAAACATTAAGATATATATTTAATAAATGTGTTGGGGAGTTTACAAAAGGCATTTTGTTTGTAATAAGTGACATTAGGCAAAGTATTGCTGTCAGCAAACAGGACAGCCATTTTTATTCCTGTGTTGCTGCATGTAAATAAATCGTTCCTTTTATGTAACCCAGTTTGAGATTCCTATAAACACTGGGGAGAAAGAACTTGTTTTTGAGTTTTCTTGAGACAAACCACATGAAGAACCCAGGCACCAGAGTGGCATCTGGTCCCCTCCCCCATCATGGAAATGCAGAACTTAAAATGACTTGTAGTAGATTAATGAAGGAAACCATCTTTGTCAATTAGCCCTCCTCCAAAAGCCAGGATAGAAAGCACCCTACTTTTCTTTGGTAAACACTCCAATGTTCAGTGCCCTTTATAGTTACAAATGTCCAAATCTAAATCTTTCTGTTAAAGTTGAAGTCTTTCCCTTGGTTCTCAGAGGAAACAAAGAACATGAAACCAGATTGCCAGTCCAATTAGGTTCCTGCTTTAATCTCACTCATAATCTCTTCATTCACAGCCCAAAGCAGGGTTTTTAACCATATACTTACACATGTATTAATTTGTTTCCCATCTCTTCTCCCCATGATAGTCATTATAGTCTTGCTCAAAGGCAAGAGGTTTATTTTGTTCACCATTGCAAACCCAGAATGATTCTGGAAAAAAATGTGAAAGAAAGTAAGGTCTACCGTTTTGAATCTATCATAGTTCTTGGTTTAATGCCAGTGCATCCGTGGGGAATTTAATTTGTATTTGCCACTGTCACTGTTGGATGTCATCAGAAAGTCAATCTGCCCCTAACTAAACTCCCTCCACTGCATCTCCAGAGATTGATCAAAATAACACGCCAAATTCACTCTCCTGGGCTGAGGAGCTTCCTCAGTTTTTCTCCTACCAGTCAATGCCACATAGTCATGAACAATTTAAGATTTAAAATCATTGCATCATTGGCTAGAATGAACACTAGATAACAGGATTAGAGTTAGAAACATGATTACGAATTCATCCTTAGCCAAATATAGATGCTGATGGATCCATGTAAAAATAATTATAGATATGTGGGCAACCATGGTTTAGTGTGTGTACATATATATATGTATATGTGTGATATAAAGATATATAGATACACATATTTCCAACATTTGTCTGCAAAAAGGGGATGGAAACATTATACCTTAGTATCAATAAGCAAAGCCCTCACCCAAATCATGGTTTCTAGCATTATTTTCTGAAAAGATTAATCTGTGATCTTTTAGAGAAATAATTAGTTCTTGGGTTTGACTAAGAAATATACAAAATAGCCTGGATCATCTTGAATTGCAGAAAAATAAGAGTGATCAAGTGAAATGATGGGGGTATAGCAAAGGGACAGATGAGTCTACTGTAGAAGATTTAAAGGTCAACGATGATTGATCAAAATAAATAGACTGAATTATAACATGAAATATAAAATAAATAGCCATTGCACATAGTCTAAATTCATGATTCAATCAACTAATTAATTTATGGAGCTGGGGGAAACAAATTTATAGAGAACTCTATGCAATTTTTGTAGCTACGCCACCTCAAGGAGATGGAGCATTAGCATCCCAGTCTAGATGTGTACACTGCTTAGTGACTTGCTTCTACAGAGTTCATTAAAGGGAAACCTGGCCAGTATCATCAGTGACAAGTCATGTTGATGGCACATGGCCTTAAGTGCTGTGTTGAGAATGACATCTACTGCTAACGGTCTTTTGCCCCAAAACCTCCAGTCATTGTTAATTATGATGAAAAACATCAAACAAATCCAAACTGAAGGTTTTTCTACAAAATACATGACCCATATTCCTCAGATTGTCAAGGCCATCACAAACAAGCAAAGTCTGCGAAATTGTTATAGTCCAGAGAAACTGAAGGAAACATGATGATGAAATATAATGTGGTGTCTTGGATGGGATCCTAGAAAGTAGAAAGCAAATAAAATATAAATAAATAATTGATCTTAGTTAATAGTATGTCAATATCATTTCATTAAGTTGTAATAAATATGCTATAGTAATGTAAGTCATTAATAACAGAAGAATTTGGGGATGGGACATACAAAAATTCTCTGTAATTTTAAAGCTATTCTAGATTCAGGTCTATTTTATGCTTTCTCTGCTTTCGCATGTGTGACTCAGATTAAATGAATGGGTCACTCAGACCCAGAAACATCTTCTGACCACACAAACACCTTTAGGAAGTTCCATTTGGTCCTGATTCTTACACAGATTTTTCCTTAATTTAAATCACATAGCAACTCTGAGCAAGACTGTTCTGTCCTCATTTTCTGGCTGAGTTCATAAAAATGATACAGTTGAACTAAGATTAACACATAAAGTGACATTCTATGCTTCATAGCAAAAGTATTTGTTGATAAACTGTTTTGTTGAAAACCTAGAGGAGTTCAAGATACTGATGTGGATTCAAGGAACAGAATAGTGAAGAAAGTTCCCAGCAACCCAGAGACACATGCCTCAAACAGTTCCATGAATCAGACATAAAATTCCATTGCTTGAAGCCACTGATGATTTGAATTTCTGTTTAGATCCTCTCCTCTCCCTTTTCCTCTTCCTCCTCCATTCTTTTTGCTAAAACAACTATAATTAACATTGTTAATGTGGGTATAGAAACATAGAGCTGCATGTTATACATAAAAGTGGAAGTATCAAGTTGACATTTAGAAACAGGTAGGTTGATCAATGAATAGTCACTGACTACAGAACTGGATTGGATTTCCCTCAAAGTTTTGCATTCAGGAGATGACAGAATCGCATCTTCTGATGATACCATGATGCTTCTATTTACTTCATTGATGGGGTTATTGCCAGGATGTTATCAGAGAAATGTGTAAGCTCTATTGTGAGTTCTAAAAAAACTCACATGAAGACCACAAGGGACTGTGATGATGGTGCATGGGTGAATTGGTGGTGGGAATTTCATGGGTATTATACCCAAGATGACAAAGCATACATTGTATAAAAATGAAGACTGATGTAAAAATATATAAAATAAAAAGAAAACTCACCCCAAAAAAAACCTCAGTTTTATTAGTGCTCATAAGGTGAGAAGATTCATGATTTGGCAACAACTGATCAAAACACTGGATAAAAAGAATCTTCAACGACCATTTGGTGTCTGGATGCGTACTTCTGGTTCCATATTGTGGGGGGTCTGACTGGATTTTTTTTCCACTTAACATATTTATTTATGTCCTAGGTGGAGATACAGAGAATAACCTCATCACTTACACAGCTGACAGGGACCTCAAAACTGTTGCAATCCACTGGGTAGCAAGATTAGAATATAACATTATTTAACAGATTATAGAAGCAGTCTGAATCTATCAAGATAAAACAGAACAAGATCCCAAAAGGCAAATGCTCAAATATTGGAGGATGGAGACATGTAAAAAACAATGAAGGTGTTTTCAATGCCAGTTATTTCAATATGTTTGAAAGAAAAAGTGGTCACCATAAAAATTATGTCTATTTAATGTGCTTCTCAAGAGAAGCATAATATGCTAACTAAATGCTATTGAATGTTAGATTTTCAACATTAGATATTTCCTATACAGAATAATATATAATGTGTGCACCATAAATGGTACTTTATTTTGTATACCACATCTTAAATGGGATATTTATATACTAGTCATAAGTATAAAAATAATACATAATAACTTTTGAAAATTCTCTCATTTAAACTTCCTACTCACTTATGGTCTAGACATTCTAATTTTCCTTCAATTGCTACATCAGAAAACCAAGACTGAAACATGAGTGACATACCCACAGCCATCCAGCTACTAAAAATGGAGCCAAGAGTCAAATTCAGGCAGATAGTCTCCAAGATTCACCTTCTTGTCCACTTTCCTGGGAAAATTAGGATATTGGTTTCAGAAGATCAGATGAAGGAAGAGTTAATAATTAGCCTAAGGACAAATCTACTTGAGTGATATTCCAGGTCTTCCAGATGTCACTAAAACCTGGAAGATCTCTCAAGCAGAAGAGGACTACATCTGAAACCAAAGAAAGAATGTGTGAAAGCCCGTAAGAAATGCAAATTTCACCCAAAAGATGATTTTCTAACAGAACTGATCAAACTAAGGAAACTGTCTTTAGCAACAGTTTTCTTGCCATTATTCAAGGTGTTCAATAGAAAAATAATATAAAGGAAATGCTTTAGAATGTTTAAAAACTATGATTATTTCCCAATTATTAGATAATCAAATAATATTTAGTGATATATTAACAGTATTTTTTTTTAAAGATTTATTTATTTGTACATACAGAACTGGGGTACAGGCCAGAAGCTTAGGGGCGGCGAGAGGCTTCACCAGAGACAGAGTGG